>NC_132918.1:1075625-1377187 GCF_047675955.1 Chlorocebus sabaeus
AATGGGACGGAGATGCCAAACCCCCAAATCTCCACCTCCGCAGCAGCGTGGGGACTCCGGCCCCGCCCCTGCACGCCCGGCCCCGCCCCTCGAGGGTTTCCCAGACTCCAGGCTGCTGCCACCGTGGGCGGCTGGGGACCCGCGCTGCATGTGTAATGGGGGCTGGGAACAAAGACGCGCAGGACCCGACGGCCGGGTACCAGCCGCCCCGACCTTCTCGCCAGAGCTTCAATGCCCAGCTCCCCACGTTTCCCAGGACTGGCCAGGGGACGTCCCGGCGCGCCCGCCGCGGTTAGGCGTACCCGGGCACCACTGGGACAGGGAAATTGGTGCTTGGGCCGCAGGAGAAAAAAGCTTTACAGGCGAACTCCGCTTGTTTACGCCCGCACCCACATACCCCCAAACACACATGCGCTGGCCGAACACCTCCAACCACACGCCCACAGCCGCCGGGGAGCTGAGCGCAGGTCACCCACCCCGCCACGTGCCTCCCGGAGGCCCGAGCGAACGGGGACCTGTTGGTTTTCCATCTTACCCACCCCCTCCCCTCCCAAGTGCCCAAACAAAGCGGTCCCGCGAAGCGACCACACTCCGCATCCCGGGGCCAACGGCAGGGAAAGAGGGAGCAGGTGGGAGCCAGCACCAACAGCCCGCTGGGCCGGTAACGCGACGCAGACTGGTGGCAGGAGATGCAAGGGACTTTGGGCTGCGTGAAGCCGCCCCCCTTCGCTTCGCTACACTTACTGACTCTGAGCGACGTGCGACCCTCCCCGCATGCTGCCGCTGCTGCACCTACAATCCTGCCGCCCCTAATGAGATCTGCCCACCCCTCTTGGCCGCCTTCCCCACGCTCAGGTTTTCCTCACTCTTCCCCTGGGTTCCACGCGCTCGCGTAGCCCAAACTCCGACCCTGAGGCTCCGGGTCCCGGCCCCCATCGCAGGGGCACCTCTAGGAACCAGAACTCTGCAGACGACGGCACAAACAAGATCGTGTCCCCAAGATCGGCGAGCTGGGCGCCCACCGCGCCCCCAGCCGCCGCCCCGGGAGATGCGAGCTGAATACAGGTGGCGCGGCGACGAGGCCGCGGGCCCGCCCTTTGTTGGTAAACACCGCGCGGCGCCAGGGGCCAGCCCTGCGCTCCCTCTCGGCTTACCCGCGCCGCGCCCAGTTCTTACCGGCGCACAGCGATCCCCAGAGGAGGGCGAGGGCCGCCCAGGGCGCCGTCATGTTCCGCTGCGCCGCCCCGCGCACACCCGGAGCCCGCGGGCAGGGCCGCACGGCGCTCCCGGGGCGCGCAGGGCCCAGCGGCGGCTGCGCTCTCCTTCCCGCTCCTTCCTTCGGTCTCGTTCCGTGCGCGCTTCCTGCGCCTTCGTCCCCGAGCAGCGTTCGGGCTCCAAGGGCCGGTCGGCAGGGCCGGGCTCAGGGCTGCTGCGGGCGGCGCAGGCTGCGGCCCGGGCTCCGGGGCGACGCGGGGGCCGGGGGGCGGCGGCGGGGCACGGGCCGGGGCGCGCCCGACTCAGGCATAGCGCGGCGGGGCTGGGCCCGGGCCCCGGGCGCAGGGGCCGAGTCCGGAGGGGCCATGAACGGGGGGAGGGGTGGGGGGAGGGGAGCTGAACCGAGTCCAAAATGGCTCCTGAGCGGTGGCCACGGAGCCGAGCCAGCGGGGAAACCCGGATGTTGGATACAAAGAGGCGGGCGGGCTGGGCGGGGAGGGGGAGGGGAGGCGGGCCCTCCGGCCGCGTGGTCCGCGCCCCCCTGAGGGGCGGGGCCCCAGAGAAACAACAACACGGAGGCCCCGCCCCCATCCCGCGCCCGGTGGGAGGACGCGCATGCACCACTCTGCGCACTGGGTGGTGGACGGAGGTGGCGGGAATGGGTTCCTGACCACTTTGCCCGGGAGCCTGTGGCCACTGCACTCGCAATTAGTGCCGGCACTCTGGAGCCCACGCTCCTGACACGTGCTACCCTACAGCCCCGGAATGAGTGGATAGCCCCGGGACTCTGGCCCAGACCCCTCCGCGCCTTGGATTCCCCACCTGTGCAATGGGGGTGACGGTGGACCGTGGGAAAATCGGATGTCTTCTGATGGGCGAATTAAGTGGCAGAAAGAGGCTGACTTCCCTGAATTGACAAGCAGTCCCCTGTCTGCAGTCCCTTGCCACACACTCAAAGGCACAGGTAGGGATCCTGGGGAATGGTGATTTAAACCCAACCAAGTGAGGGAGGGGGCAGAGTCCCGCCCCTCCAAGCCCAGCAAGTGGAAAAGGGCCTCTGGCAACCTGCTTACCCTCCCTAACCCCATCCCGTCTTCAGCATTTCCTGCGCCGCCCGCAGCGACCCTGAGCTTCAATCTGCACCTTCAGAACTTCTCAATTGCTTCCAGAGCCCTGCAGTTGAAGATCTTGTCTAGCACATGGTTTTGCTGTTTTCCTCACCCCTAACTCCCTCCTTGGAGGGCCATCGTTCTCTGTCTCGGATTCCACCCTCCTTATCACACAACTAGAGCTTCGGAGTAACCTGATGGGGCTCCCAAGTAAGGAGGGAAAGACCATCATAGCTCAGGGATGAGGCTCCGAGATCCTCAGATAACATTAATTGTCCTTTGTCTCTCGACTTGACATCCTTGCTTGGAGCAGGGCAGGAGCAGCTGAAAGGGAGGTGGCACCTTGGAGGTCTGGGTCATTTCACTTTTCTGAGCCTCAGTTTTCCCATATGCAAAGTGAAGAAGTTAGACTCCTTCAGGGTCTTGCATCTTCTTAATGGCAGAAACCTATTCAAACAAAATCTTATGTAAATGTTCACTATAGGTGGAGCGAGGTGGCTCACACCTGTAATTCCAGCACTTCTAGAGGGCCAGAAGGCGCTTGAGGTCAGCAGTTCGAGACCAGCCTGACTAACACGGCAAAAACCTATCTCTACTAAATAATACAAAAATTAGCTGAGCATGGTGACACACACCTGTAATTCCAACTACTCGGTAGGAGGCTGAGACAGGAGAATCGCTTGACCCCAGGAGGGCGGCGGAGGTTACAGCGAGCTGAGATTGCACCACTGCACTCCATCCTGGGTGACAGAGTGAGACTATCTCAAAAAAAAAAAAAAGTTTACAAAGAAATGTATATTGTTCTGATTGACACTGATATATGGTCAACTACCCCTGATCATCAGAGCACCAGGAACACCTCAGGGACCACACTTTGGAGGCACTGCCCAGAAAGATTTCTGGGTCTTTAAAAGTCCCTTCCAGTTCTGGGAAATCCTGTGTGAAAAATGATGGCCCCTGCTTGCTGCAATCCCTACAGGTGACCTATTATCTAAGCCCTTTAACACAGGATTGAATACTATGCAGCTGTGTGCCAAGCAAGAAGCAGTGTTGTATGGTACACCTTAGCTGTGTATAAGGTATCTGGTAATACCACAGGAGGCCACAGTGATAGACTGTGATAACGGAAGTAAGTCCATATCCAGTTTAAGTGTCTTTTCTAGGGAGTATAAATTGTTATCTCCATTCCAATATGGACTGAAAGGTATCAACTTATCCATGTGCCAAAAATTAGATTGGCTAGTTCCTCTCTTCTACTCCATACCAGGTCAGGTATCATCATAAGGGCTCAGAGTGGTCCAAGCTGCCCAAATATCTGTGTCTTCCACTCTGACCTGTCTGGGAACTCCAAATTTATATCCAACTGCTTACTTGACAACTATAGTTGGTAACCTATCAGGCATCTCAAGTTTGACCTAACCAAAGCAGAAGTCCTCGTTTTCCCCATCAATCTCCTCCCCCGTTTTCCCTGTCTGAATCAATGGCATAAGCAACTACACCATTGCTTAAATCAGAACCTTATGAGTCCTACTGAAACCAGCCAAAGAGTCCCATAGACAGTTGTTTTTGTTTTTGTTTTTGCTTTTGAGACGGAGATTCACTCTTATTGCCCTCACTGGAGTGCTGTGGCACGATCTCGGCTCACTGCAACCTCCACCTCCTGGGTTCAAGTGATTCTCCTGCCTCAGCCTCCCAAGTAGCTGGGATCCCAGGCACGCCACCATGCCCAGCTAAATTTTGTATTTTTAGTAGAGGCGGGGTTTCACCCTGTTGGCCAGGCTGGTCTTGAACTCCCAATTTCAGGTGGTGTGCTTGCCTAGGCCTCCCAATGTGCTGGGATTATAGAAATTGACCCTTTTGCTGTTAAAGCTTGAAACTTACTTATTTTATCTGAGTTCCTTCCTCAGGAAAGGACCTTCAGTCCTCTCACAAAAAGTATCAAAGAACTGAAGCCACAAAAAGTATCAAAAAACCTGAAACCAGATCACTGCACTTGATGGTGGGCCCCTCAGTCACCATGATTGCTTCCTTGCCCCTCCCATGTTCCTGTTTTCTTACATATTGTTACATTTCTTTCCTGCAGTATAAACCCTTGGTTTTGGTCAGTCAAGGAGATGGATTTGGGACTGCACTCCCAACTCCTCGGCTGCAGCACTTCATTAAAGCCTTCCTTGGCAATACTTGTCATCTCAGTGATTAGCTTTCTGTGCACTGAGCAGCAGGACCTAGACCAAACCCCTGATGTTTTGGTAACAATACTTGATTCCTCCCATATACAGTCCATCAGCCAAATGGCCTCAGAAGCGTTTCCGTCACCCAACTACTTTTTTCCTTTTTTCCATGTACGCTACTGCAACATTGTCACTGTTGCAAAAGCAGTGAACTGGAAGGGATCTTAACTGGTCCTCTGAATTCATTCTTGCCTTAAATAAATCTTCCATATAGTAACCGAAGTGGATTCCCTGCCACCATTTTGATCATGAGCTCATCAAGCAAATACTAGGCTGCTTGAGAAAGGTGATAATGGATATTTGAAAAAGGAGTTCTTTTTGGGTTTTCTGTTCTTTTGAACGACTACAGGATTGCTAAATACCACATTTGATGTCAGACATGGGGTGACCGAAAACTGAAAGGCAAAAAAATCCAAAACCCCAAATGTCTGCTGTAGAATTTATGGCAGTGAGTTCTGCCATTAAGGCATTCAGTGTGTTAGGACCACTCTTCCCTGGCTTACCCACTCTTCAACAATCAAGACCAGAAACCAAGGAAATGAGAAGAATCAGTTGAACATGACATTCTTTAGTATCAAGCTCATGAAAGAAGATGGAAAACTATAGAATTGTAATAAGACTTAGTATCTATACAATTATAATGAATTCTATTAAGGTATTAAATACATTTGTTTAGCAAGATAAACTTTGAAAGTAACCACAATTTTTATAATGTTATTTGGGGATTTCTTCATTTGAGAAAATATAAGTGACCTCACCCTCTCTCAGCTTCTGAGAGGCCCTGGTTAGACATACCCTGTAGAGGGTAATTTAGGCATAGCAATATGAAATTAGACAATTTTGTGAGAGTACCATTCACAGTGTATAATTGTGGGGGGAGAGGTGGGCAGTGCATGCTTTCTTTGATAGTACAATTCCCCCAAGACTTAATAAGCTATCTGTTATTTCCTAGACATAGTTCTCAAAGTGCTTTATTTCTTTGCCGTATTTATTTTCTTCCTGGACCTTGTACTTCTCCCTGCCTTCTTCTCTTAATGGTAGTTACTTGAGGTCAACTAAATGAATTGGCCTGGGTAGAAAGCTAACACTGTCTCTCAAGAGAGATTAGATTATGCTGTGCTAATGGAAAAATCCCAAAACCTTAATGACTTAAAACAACAAAATTTATATCTTTCTAGTGATACATATTCATTGGAGGTCAACAAACAAGCTCTACTCATTATAGTAACTCAGGGACACAGACTAAGAGGGACCTTTTGATATATGCTTCTACTATTGGAGAGACAAGGGAAAGACGGCATGTTAAATGCTGGCTCTTAAAACTTCTACCAGACTGGGAAGATGGTGGTTAGGTTGTTGGTTGCATTGTTTTTCAATCTTTCAAAATCTTCACATGAAAACACAGAATAAGCTGGGCATGGTGGCTTATGCCTATAATCCCAGCACATTGGGAGGCTGAGGCAGGAGCATCACTTGAGCCCAGGCGTTCAAGCCTAGTCTGAGTGACATAGTGAGACCCCCATTTATTAAAAATAAATAAAAGTAAGGCTGGGCATGGTGGCTCATGCCTGTAATCCCAGCACTTTGGGAGGCCAAGGTGGGCAGATCACGAGGTCAAGAGACGGAGACCATTCTGACCAACGTGGTGAATCCCCATCTCTACTAAAAATACAAAAATTAGCTGAGCGTGGTGGCACATGCCTGTAGTCCCAGCTACTCAGGAGGCTGAGGCAGGAGAATCGCATGAACCCAGGAGGTGGAGGTTGCAGCGAGCCGAAATCGTGCCACTGCACTCCAGCCTGGTGACAGAGTGAGACTCGGATGTCTCAAAAAATAATAATAATAAATTAATTTAAATAAATAAAAATAAAAAACACAGAGCAACTGTATGGAAAAAACCAGACCATCCAAGTGCACTCACCAAAAAATTAGGTGACAAGATTTCCCTCAAAACATCAAAATACAAGCAAATGGAGACAAACTACTAACAGCAACAAAAGCTGTGTGGGCCAGCCTCTGCGCAAGAGGGAGCAGGATATAACAGGGTATATGTCGTACCTGAGAACCTCCAAGAATTCCCACAGGATGGGGAAATGTTTAGCTCCACCCAACAAAACTGGAGTCTTCATGGAAAACTCAGAACATTCAGTAGAGACCTAGACAGTCACTCCATAGTAGCGGAGCTAAACCAGCCCTAGATAATAAAGGCTATTGTAAACCACAATACTAAGCTAAAGGAACAAGCCTTGACATGATCAACCTGATCTATAGGTTAATTTACCCACCAGAGAAACCATCACTTTTTAAAGAAATTCTATCAATCTGGCATTCAGTAAAAAAATATTTTAAATGCCCAACAGCTAATAAAAGAATTACTAAGCATAGGAAGAAGCAGGAAAATCATTCAATAGAAACAGATACAGAAGTGACAGAGATAATGGAATTATCAGGCAAGAATTTTACTTTGATTTGATTTTTACAGGTATTTTTGTACAAATTCATGGAGGACATGAGAAATTTTGTTGCATGTATATAATGTGTATTGTTCAAGTAATGGCATTTACGTATCCATCACCCAAGATCAATACATTTTTGTTAAATATAGTCACCCTACTCAGCTATCAGATATTGAGTTTATTCTATCTGTATGTTTATAGCTTTTAACCCAGTTCTCTTCACCCACCCACCCCAGCTCCCTACTCACCCTTCCCAGTCTCTGTTATCCATCTCTCTACCACCATAAAATCAAATATTTTAGTTTCCACATATAAGTAAGAATATATATTTGTCTCGTTGTGCCTGGCTTAGTTCACTCAAGATATATCCAGATCCATCCACGATGCTGCCAATGACAGGATTTCTTTTTTTTTTAATTAAAATTTTTGAGACAAGGTCTCACTATGTTGCCCAGGCTAGTCTCAAACTCGTGGGCTCAAGCAATCCTCCCTCCTCAGCCTCTCGAAGTGCTAGGATTACAGTCATAAGCCACCATGGCTGGCCAATTTCATTCTTTTTAATGGTCGAATAGTATTTCATTGTGTATGTATACTACAGTTTCTTTATCTATTCATCTGTTAATGAGTGCTTAGGTTGATTCTTTGTCTTCTCTTTTGAGAATAGTGCAGTAATAAAAGTGAATGGAGGTATTCATTTAATATATTGATTCCTTTTCCTTTGGGTAGCTATCCAGTACTGGGATTGCAGGATCACATGGTAATTCTATTTTTAGTTTTTAGAGAAATTTCTATACTGTTGTTTTCCATAATGACTGTGCTAGTTTACATACCCACCAACAGTGTATAAGAGTTCCCTTTTCAGCCAGATGTGGTGGCACATGCCTGTAATCCCAGAGTTATGGGAGGCCAAGGAGGGAAGGTTGCTGGAGTTCAGGAGTTCAAGACCATCCTGGACCAAAAAAGTGACCATCCTGGACCCGCTTGTATCTACAAAAAAAATCAAAAAGTTAGCCAGACGTGGTGGTACATGCCTGTGGTCTCAGCTCTTCAGGAGGTTGAGGTGGGAGGATCACTTGAGCCCAGGAGGTGAAGGCTCCACTGAGCCATGATCATGACACTGCACTCCAACCTGGGCAACAAAGTGAGACATTGTCTCCAAAAATAAAAAATAAAATAAAAAAGTTCCATTTTCTCTGCATCCTCGTCAACATCGTTATTTTTTTGTCTCTATAATAGTAACCATTCCAGCTGACATAAGATAATTATATCATTGTGGCTTTGATTTGTATTTCTCTGATGATAAGTGACATTGAGCATTTTTTCATATCCTGTTATCCATTTATATGTCTTCTTTTTAAAAAATGTCTATGCATGTCCTTTGTCTAATTTTTAATGGGATTATTTGGGATTTTGTTCCTGTTCAGTTGTTTGAGTTCCCTGTATATTCTGGATATTAGTCCCCTGTTGAATTAATACTCAGCAAATATTTTCTCCCATTCAACAGGTTGTTTCTTTACTCTCTTAATTGTTTCTTTTGCTTTGCAGAAGCTTTTTAGTTTCATAGAGTCCCATTTGTCTATTTTTGTGTTTATGGCCTGTGCTTTTGAGGTCTTAGTCATAAATTCTTTGCCTAGACCAATGTCCAGGAGAGTTTTCCCTGGGTTTTCTTGTAGTATTTTCATAGTTTCAGATCTCAAGTTTAAGTCTTTAATCCATTTTGAGTTGGTTTTTGTATATGTTGAGAGATAGGGGTCTGGTTTCATTCTTCTGCATGTGATTACCTAATTTTTCCAGCACTATTCATTGAAGACGGTTTCCATTCCCCAATATAAGTTCTTGTCAGCTTTGTCAAATATTCGTTGGCTATAAATATGTGGCTTTATTTCTGGGTTCTCTATTCTGTTCCATTGGTCTATGTGTCTATTTTTATACCAGTACTATGCTATTTTCGTTAATACAACCTTGTAATATATTTTGAAGTAAGGTAATGTGATGCCTCCAGCTTTGTTCTTTTCACTCCGAGTTGCTATTGAGAGGTGAAACCAGGTGGACTTCTGGATCGGGTGGCAACTTGGAGAACTTTTCTGTCTTACAAGAGGATTGTAAAATGCACCAATCAGCGCTCTGTAGCTAGGATTGTAAAACTCACCAATCAGCACTCTGTGGCTACCTAGAAGTTTGTAAAATGTGCCAATCAGCACTCTGTAAAAATGCACCAGTCAGCTCTCTGTGGCTACCTAGACGTTTGTAGAATGGACCAATCAGCACTCTGTAATCTGGACCAATCAGCACACTGTAAAATGGACCAATCAGTGTTCTGTAAAATGCAGGACCAATCAGCAGGACATGGGCAGGGACCAATAAGGGAATAAAAGCTGGCCACCCCAGCCAGCAGTGGCAACCCACTCGGGTCTCCTTCCATTCTGTGGAAGCTTTGTTCTTTCACTCTTTACATAAATCTTGCTGCTGCTCACTCTTTGGATCCTTGCCACCTTTAAGAGCTGTAACACTCACCACAAAGGTCACCAAGAATCCACCGGAAGGAACTAATTCCAGACACATCTTGGCGACCACAAAGGGACTGTCACCAAGTGGTGAGTACCATTGGACCTCTTTCACTTGCTATTCTGTCCTATTTTTCCTTAGGATTCAGGGACTTAATACCAGGCACCTGTCAGCCAGTTAGAAGCGACTAGCGTGGCTGCCGGACTAAAGACATGGGTGTCAGGCTTTCTGGGAAAGGGCTCTCTAACAACCCCCGACTCTTCGGAGTTGGGAGCGTTGGTTTGCCTGGAACCAGCTTCCACTTTTCCTGTACTTCTGGGCTGAGCCAAGAGTTGACAGAGAGGAAAGCCATTCAGCTCTGAGGTCCCAACAAAATGTTGGTTGACCCTGTAGCCATGAGCAGAACTCTCAAAGTTACATCGCCCAAGCAAGACTCGCCCATCTATCCTATCCATCCTGACTCTTGCCTCCTGGTTCCTAACGCCTGTCAGACAAACTTCCTCCTGCCTCTCCTCTCTGAGACTAGTCCCACTTCTAAAAACCACTCCCTGTTTCTGGTGCTTTTCTAGTTTCTCCTATAAGAATGATTTCTAGTATAAATTTCAGGACCCTGTTCCCTTCTTTAGGCACCCAGGCTCACCAATTAGACATAATTTTTGCCCAAAGTCCTGTCGTGGGGGGTGGGGTGGGGAGTAGAGATCAACTGTCATTTTAGGATCCCTCCTCAGACAAGCAGGCCTAACAAAGGCTATATGGGGAGCCTCAGAAATGATATCCTTCCTATCCATATGATGAGAAGTGAGGACAAAAGGCGTTACTCTTCCAAGCCTGGAGATCCCTTCCCTCCCTCAAAGTATGGCCCTCCACTCCATTCTGGGGGCATATCATCTTTATAGGAAAGGGGTAAGGTCCCAATACTAACAGGAGAAAATGCTTAAGACTCTACCTGGTTTTCAAGAATGCATCAGTAAGGGCCACTAAATCCGATTTTTCTTGGTCCTCTTTGTGGTCCAAAAGGAAAGGCAAGGGTGCAGGTTTTCAAGAATGTGTCAGTAAGGGCCACTAAATCCAACCTTCCTCAGTCCTCTTTGTGGTCTAGGAGGAAAACTAGTGTTTCTGCTGCTGCATCGGTGAGCACAACTATTCTGATAAGCAGGGTCCAGGGACCATTGTGGATTCTTGGGTGAGCGGGGGGTAGGGTGGGGGCAGAAACAAACCAAAACCATGGGCAGTTTTTTCTTTCAGATGGGAAACACTCAGGCATCAACAGGCTTATCCATGAAATGCATGCTAAGCCTTTGGGACCAATTTGACCCAAAACCCTGAAAAAGAGGTGACTCATTTTTTTCTGCACTACGTCCTGGCCCCAATATTCTCTCTCTGGTGGGGAGAAATGGCCACCTGTGGGGAGTATAAATTACAATACTATCCTGCAGCCTGACCTTTTCTGTAAGAGGGAAGGCAAATGGAGTGAAATACCTTATGTCCAAGCTTTCTTTTCATTGAAGGAGAATCCACAACTGTGCAAAGCTTGCAATTTACATTCCACAGGAGGACCTCTCAGCTTACTCCCATTATTCTAGCCTCCCTATAGCTTCCTGTCCTATTAATAATAGGCCTCCTCTAATCTCCCCTGCCCAGAAGGAAACAAGCAAAGAAATTTCCAAAGGACCACAAAAACTCCCAGGCTATCAGTTATGTCACCTTCAAGCTGTAGCAGGAGGGGAATTTGGCCCAACCTGGGTACATGTCCCCTTCTCTCTCTCGGATTTAAAACAGATTAAGGTAGACCTGGGGAAGTTTTCAGATGATCCTGATAGGTATATAGATGTCCTACAGGGTCTAGGGCAAATCTTCGACCTCGCTTGGAGAGATATCATGCTATTAGATCAAATCCTGGACTTTAATGAAAAGCATGCGGCTTTAGCTGCAGCCCAAGAGTTTGGAGCCACCTGGTATCTTAGTCAAGTAAATGATAGAATGACAGCCAAAGAAAGGGACAAGTTCCCTACCAGTCAGCAAGCTATCCCCAGTATGGATCCCCACTGGGACCTAGACTCAGATCCTGGGGACTGGTGTTGCAAACATCTGTTGACCTGTGTTCTAGAAGGACTAAGGAGCATTAGGAAAAAGCCCATGAATTATTCAGTGATGTCCACCATAACTCAGAAAATCCTTCTGCCTTCCTCGAGCAGCTACAGGAGGCCTTAAGAAAATATACTCCCCTGTCACCCGACTCCCTCAAGGGTCAATTGATCCTAAAAGATAAGTTTTTACCCAATCGGCTGCAGATAGCAGGAGAAAGCTCCAAAAATGAGCCCTGGGCCCTGAACAAAATCTGGAGGCATTATTAAACCTGGCAACCTCGGTGTTCTATAATAGGGACCAAGAGGAACAGGCCAAGAAGGAAAAGGAAAATCAGAGAAAGGCTGCAGCCTTAGTTATGGCCCTCAGACAAACAAATCTTGGTGGTTCAGAGAGGACAGAAAAGGGAGCAGGCCAATCAGCCGGTGGGGCTTGTTGTCAGTGTGGTTTGCAAGGACACTTTAAAAAAGATTGCCCAGTGAGAAACAAGCTTCCCCCTCGCCCATGTCCACTATGCTGAGGCAATCACTGGAAGGCACACTGCCCCAGAGGATGAAGGTTCTCTGGGCCAGAAGCCCCCAATCAGATGATCCAACAACAGGACTGAGGGTGCCCAGGACAAGCACCAGCTTACGTCATCACCCTCACTGAGCCCAAGGTACGTTTAACCATTGAGGGACAGGAAATTGACTTCCTTCTAGACACTGGCTTGGCTTTCTCAGTGTTAATCTCCTGCCCTTGTCAGCTGTCCTCAAAGTCCATTACCATCTGAGGAATCCTGGGACAGCCTGTAACCAGGTATTCCTCCCACCTCCTCAGTTGTAATTGGGTGACTTTTCTCTTTTCACATGACTTTCTTGTTATGCCTGAAAGTCCCATACCCTTATTAGGGAGGGACATATTAGCCAAAGCTGGAGCTGTTATCTACATGAATATGGGGAACAAGTTACCCATTTGTTGTCCCCTGCTTGAGGAGGGAATCAATCCTGAAGTCTGGGCATTGGAAGGACAATTTGGAAGGGCAAAAATACCCATCCAGTCCAAATCATGCTAAAAGACCCCACCGCTTTTCCTTATCAAAGGCAATATCCCGTAAGGCCTGAAGCTCATAAAGGATTACAGGACATTGTTAGACATTTAAAAGCTCAAGGCTTAGTAAAAAAAAATGCAGCAGTCCCTGCAACACCCCAATTCTAGGAGTACAAAAACCAAACGGTCGGTGGAGACTAGTGCAAGATCTTAGACTCATTAATGAGGCAGTAATTCCTCTATATCCAGTTGTACCCAACCCCTATACCCTGCTCTTTCAAATACCAGAGGAAGCAGAATGGTTCATGGTTCTGGACCTCAAGGATGGCTTCTTCTGTATTCCCCTGCACTCTGACTCCCAGTTTCTCTTTGCCTTTGAGGATCCCACAGAACACATGTCCCAACTTATGTGGACGGTCTTGCCCCAAGGGTTTAGGGATAGCCCTCATCTGTTTGTTCAGCCACTGGCCCAAGGTGTAGGCCACTTCTCAAGCCCAGGCACTCTGGTCCTTCAGTATGTGGATGACTTCATTTTGGCCACAAGTTCAGAAGCCTCATGCCAGCAGGCTACTCTAGATCTCTTAAACTTTCTAGCTAATCAAGGGTACAAGGCGTCTAAATCGAAGGCCCAACTCTGCCTACAACAAGTCAAATAGCTAGGTCTTATCTTAGCCAGAGGAACCAGGGCCCTCAGCAAGGAACGAATACAGCCTATACTGGCTTATTCTTGCTCTAAGACATTAAAACAATTGCAGGGGTTCCTTGGAATCACTGGCTTTTACCAACTATGGATCCCCAGATACAGCGAGATGGCCAGACCACTCTATACTCTAATCAAGGAGACCCAGAGGGCAAACACTCATCTGGTAGAATGGGAACCAGAGGCAGAAACAGCCTTCAAAACCTTAAAGCAGGCCCTAGTACAAGCTCCAGCCTTAAGCCTTCCCACAGGACAAAACTTCTCTTTATACATCACAGAGAGAGCAGGAATAGCTCTTGGAGTCTCAGACTCGTGGGACAACCCCACAACCAGTGGCATACCTAAGTAAGGAAATTGATGTAGTAGCAAAAGGCTGGCCTCACTGTTTATGGGCAGCTGCAGCAGTGGCCATCTTAGTATCAGAGGCTATCAAAATAATACAAGGAAAGAATCTCACCATCTGGACTATTCATGGTGTAAATGACATACTAGGTGCCAAAGGAAGTTTATGGCTATCAGACAACGGCCTGCTTAGATACCAGGCGCTACTGCTTGAGGAACTGGTGCTTCAAATATACATGTGTGCAGCCCTCAACCCTGCTACTTTTCTCCCAGAGGATGGAGAACCAGTCAAGCATGACTGCCAACAAATTATAGTCCAGACTTATGCTGCCTGAGAGGATCTCTTAGAAGTCCCCTTAGCTAATCCTGACCTTAACCTATATACTCCTGGAAGTTCATATGTGGATAATACGATACAAAGGGCTGGTTATGCCGTAGTTAGTGATGTAACAGTACTTGAAAGGAAGCCTCTTCCCCCAGGGACCAGCGATCAGTTAGCAGAACTAGTGGCACTTACCCGAGCCTTGGAACTGGGAAAGGGAAAAAGAATAAATGCATATACAGATAGTAAGTATGCTTATCTAATCCTACATGCCCATGCTGCAATATGGAAAGAAAGGGAGTGCCTAACCTCTGGGGGAACCCCCATTAAATATCACAAGGAAATCATGGAGTTGTTGCACGCAATGCAAAAACCCAAGGAGATGGCAGTCTTGCATAGCCAAAGCCATGGGGAAGGATGGGGAGAACAGCAGCATAAGCAGCTGGTGGAGGCAGGGAAAGACCAGCAGAAAGTCAAAGAGAGAAAGAAAGAGGAAAGGTGAGGGGGGAAAGACAGAAAGTCAGAGAAGGAAAGGTGGGGGGAGACAAAGTCAAAGAGAAGGAAAGAGAGAGAGGAAGAGACAAAGAGGGAGTTGGAGAGAGGAAGAGACAGAGACAGAAATCAGAGAGAAAGAGAGAGAGAAGAAAAGAGAGAGAAAGAGACAGAAGTAGTAAAGAAAAAAGTATGTACCCTATTCCTTTAAAAACCAGGGTAAATTTAAAACCTATAATTAAAGGTCTTCTCTGTAACCCTGTAACACTCCAATACCACCTTGTTGTCAGTGTAACCAAGAGCATAGCCCAAAAGCACTGAGGCCACTGACAATCCATAGCCTTCCTATCAAAAATCCTTAACCCAGCAGGTTTCCTAACAGGGGATCTAAATCTTAATTAAGTACCATACAAATGTCTGACCAGACCTAGGAGGATCTCCCTTTGGGACAGGATGATTTAGATGGTTCCTCCCAGGCGATTAAGGGAAAAAGACACAATGGGTATTCAGTAAGTGATAAGAAAACTCTTGTAGAAGCAGAGTTAGGAAAATTGCCTAATAATTGGTCTGCTCAAATGTGCGAGCTGTTTGCACTCAGCCAAACCTTAAAGTACTTACAGAATCAGGAAGGAGCCATCTATACCAATTCTAAGTTAATATGGACTGAACGAGGTTTTATGAATAGCAAAGAATAATTGAAATCCCAAACTTACAAGGTTTTCAACAAAAGTAAAGTTTGCTAAAAGTTAACAGTGTAACATGTATTATCCTAACTTCTAATCTTGAGGAAATCAGACCCTATTAGTGCCCCTCAAAGCTGAAGTCTGTTAGCGCAGGGCCATACAACTAATAACCCTACTTATAGGGTTAGGAATGGCCACTACTACAGGAACCAGAATCGCCAGTTTATCTACTTCACTATCCTACTACCCCACACTCTCAAAGGATTTGTCAGACAGTTTGCAAGAAATAACAAAATCTATCCTTACTCTACAATCCCAAATAGACTCTTTGGCAGCAGTGACTCTCCAAAACCTCCGAGGCCTAGACCTCTTTACTGCTGAGAAAGGAAGACTCTGCACCTTCTAACGGGAAGAGTGTTGCTTTTACAAGAACCAGTCAGCGATAGTATGAGACACCATCCGGCGTTTACAGAAAAAGGCTTCTGAAATCAGACAATGCCTTTCAAACTCTTACACCAACCTTCTGGAGTTGGGCGACACGGCTTCTCCCCTTTCTAGGTCCTGTGACAGCCATCTTGCTATTACTCGCCTACAGGCCCTGTATTTTTAACCTCGTCAAATTTGTTTCCTATAGGATCGAGGCCGTCAAGCTACAGGTGGTCTAAAAATGGAACCCCAAATGAACTCAACTAACAACTTCTACAGAAGACCCCTGGACTGGCCCACTGACCCTTTGGCTGGCCTAGAGAGTTCCCCTCTGGAGGACACTACCACTTCAGGGCCCTTCTTTGCTCCTATCCAGCAGGAAGTAGATAGAGTGGTCATGGCCCAATTCCCAACAGCAGTTGGGGTGTCCTGTTTAGAGGGAGAATTGAGAGGTGAAGCCAATTGGACTTCTGGGTCAGGTGGGGACTTGAAGAATATTTCTGTCTTACAAGAGGATTGTAAAATGCACCAATCAGCACTCTGTGGCTATCTAGAGGTTTGTAAAAAATGTGCCAATCAGCACTCTGTAAAAATGCACCAATCAGCTCTCTGTGGCTAGCTAGAGGTTTGTAAAATGGATGAGTCAGTGCTCTGTAAATTGGACCAATCAGCACACTGTAGAATGGACCAATCAGTGTTCTGTAAAATGGACCAATCAGCAGGACATGGGCAGGGACAAATAAGGGAATAAAAGCTTGTCACCCCAGGCAGCAGTGGCAACCCACTCGGGTCTCCTTCCATGCTATGGAAGCTTTGTTCTTTCACTTTTCACAGTAAATCTTGCTGCTGCTCACTCTTGGAGTCCTTGCCAGCTTTATGAGCTGTAACACTCACCACGAAGGTCTGTGGCTTCATTCTCGAAGTCAGCGAGACCAAGAACCCACCAGAAGGAAGCAACTCTGGACACACTACGGCTATTCAGGCTTTTTTTGGTTCCTTATGAATTTTAAGATTGTTTTTTCTAATTCTGTGAACAATGATGTTAGTATTTTGATAGATATTATGTTGAACCTGTAGATTGCTTTGGGCAATATGGTCATTTCAGTAATATTAATTCTTCTGTTCCAAGAGCATGGGATATTTTTCCTTTGTTATGTCTTCAATTTCTGGTCATCGGTTTCTTGTAATTTTCCATGTACAGGTCTTTCACCTCCTTGGTTAAATGGGTTCCTAGGTATTTTATTTTATTTTTTGTAGCTATTGTAAATGAGATTGCCTTTTAAAAAAAATGGAGACAGGGTCTTGCTCTGTCACCTAGGCCAAAGTGCAGTGGTGCAATCAGCTCACTATAGCCTTGAATTCCTGTGTTCAAGCAATCTTCCTGTCTCAGCCTCTGGGTAGCTGGGACTACAGGCACAGGCCACCACACTTAGCTAATGTTTTATTTTATTTTTTTTGAGTCGAAATCTTGCTCTGTCACCAGGCTGGAGTGCAGTGGCACGATCTTGGTTCACTGCAACTTCTGCCTCCTGGGTTCAAGTGATTTGCCTGCCTCAGCCTCCTGAGTAGCTAGGACTACAGGCACACACCACCACACCCAGCTAATTTTTGTATTTTTAGTAGAGATGGGGTTTCACCATTTTGGCCAGGCTGATCTCGATCTCCTGACCTCGTGATCTACCTGCCTCAGCCTCCCAAAGTGCTGGGATTACAGGCATGAACCACTGCACACGGCCTATTTTTATTTTTATACAGGGTCTCACTACGTTGCCCAGGCTGGTCTTGAACTCCTGGCCTTAAGTGATTCTACTGCCATAGCCTCCTAAAGTGCTGGGATTACAGGCATGAGCCACTACACCTGGCTGGGATTGCTTTCTTGATTTATTTCTCAGCTAGATCATTATTGGTGTATAGCAACACGACTGGTTTTTGTACATCGTTCATTCATCAAATCTAAGAGTTTTTTGGTAGAGTCTTTAGGTTTTTCTGGATATAGGATCATATATCATATCATCAACAAACAGGGATAATTTGACTTTCTCTTTTGCAATATGGATGCCTTTTCTTTCTTTCTCTTGCCTGATTGCTCTGGCTAGGACTTCCAGTTCTATGTTGAATAGTAGTGGTAAAAGTGACTTGTTCCAGTTCTTAAGAGGAAAGGCTTTCCACTTTTCTCCATGCAGTATGATGTTAGCTGTGGATTTGTTGTATGTGCCCTTTGTTAATTTGAGGTATGTTCCTTCATTGCCTAATTTCTTGAGAGTGTCATGAAGGGATGTTGAATTTTCTCAAATGCTTTTTCTACTTCTGTTGAGTTCATCATACGGTTTTTGTCCTTCATTCTGTTGATATGGTGTATCATGTTTATTGATTTACATATGTTGAACCATCCTTGTACCCCTTGTATAAATCCCACATGATTACGGTGGATTTTTTTCGTTTTTGTTGTTATTATTATTATTATTTTAGAAGGAGTCTCACTCTGTTGCCCAGGCTGGAGTGCAGTGGTGTGATCTTGGCTCACTGCAACCTCCACCTCCTGAGTTCATGCAATTCTCCTGCCTCAGCCTCCTCAGTAGCTGGGATTACAGGTGTCCACCACCATGCCCGGCTAATTTTTGTATTTTTAGTAGAGATGGGTTTTCACCATGTTGGCCAGGCTGGTCTTGAACTCTTGACCTCAGGTGATCTGCCCACCTCGGCCTCCCAAAGTGCTGGGATTACAGGCGTGAGCCACCGCACCCAGCCCAGGTGTGTTATCTTTTTGATGTGCTGTTGCATTTGGTTTGCTAGTATTTTGTTGAGGAATGTTGTATTAATGTTCATCAGATGTATTGCCCTGTAGTTTTCTTTTTTGCTGTGGCCTTTTCTGGTTTTGGTATCAGGGTGATGCTGGCCTCATAGAATGAGTTAGGGAGAATTCTGTCTTCTTTGATTTTTCGGAATAGTTTTTAGGAGGATTTGTATTAGTTATTTTACATTTGGTAGAATTCAGCTGTAACTCTATCCAGTACAGGTTTTTCCTTTGTTAAGAAGCTTTTTATTACTGTTTCAATCTCGTTACTTGTTATTGGTCTGCTTGTGTTTTCTATTTCTTCCTGGTTCAAACTTGGTAAGTTATGTGTCCAGAAATTTATCCATTTCCTCTGGTTTTTGCAGTTTTTCTGTGTATAATTGTTCATAGTAGTCCCTGATGATCTCTTGTATTTTTGTGTTACCTGTTGTAATGTCTCCTTTTTCATTTCTGATTTTGTTTATTTTGGTCTTCTCTCTTTTTTTCTTGGTTAGTCTGGCTAGTGATTTATCAATGTTGTTTATCTGTCTGAAGAGCAAACTTTTTGTTTTGTTTATCCTTTGTATTTTCTTAGTCTGGTTTTCATTTAGTTCTGCTCTGATCTTTATTCCTTTTTTCTGCTAATTTGGGGTTTGATTTGTTCTTGCTTTTTTAGTCCTTTGAGGTACATTGTTAGATTGTTAACTTGTGATCTTTTTATTTTTTGATGTAGGCAGTTACTGCTATAACTTCCCTCTTTGCTCTACTTTTGCTGTATCCCACATATTTTGCTTCATTTCATTTCCATTTTCATTTGCTTGAATAATTTTTTTAAATTTCCATCTCAGTTTCTTCATTGACTCAATTGTCATTCAGGAGCATGTTGTTTAATTTCTATATATTTGTATAGTTTCCAAAGTTCCTCTTGGTATTGATTTCTAGCTTTATTCCATTGTGGTCAGAGGAGATACTTGATATGAATTTGATTTCCAAAAAACTGTTGAGACTTGTTTTGTGGCCTAACATATGGTCTATCCTGGAGAATGTGCTGTATGCTGATGAAAAGAATCTATATTCTGCAGTTGTTAGATACAAAATTCTGTAAATCCCTGTAAGGTTCATTTGGTCTGAAGTCTAGCTTAAGTCCAATGTTTATTTGTTGATTTTCTGTCTAGATGATCTGTCTAATGCTAAAAGTGGGGTGTTGAAGTCCCCCACTATGATTGTATTGCAGGCTATCTCTCTATTTAGATCTAATAATATTTGCTTTATGAATATGGGTGCTCCAGTATTGGGTGCATATAAGTTTAGAACTATATCCTCTTGCTAGATTGATCCCTTTATCATTATAAAACGACCATGTGTGTGTATGTGTTACTGGTCTTGACTTAAAGCCTGTTTTATGTAGTATAATAAGGATAGATACTCCTGCTCACTTTTGGTTTCTGTTTGTATGGAATATCTTTTTGCATTTCTTTACTTTCAGTCTATATGTACCTTTACTGGTAAGGTGAATTTCCTGTAAGCAACCTACCAACAGTTTGATCATCATTTAAAAAAAATCTATTCAATCAGTCTGTCTCACTCTGTCACTCAGGCTAGAGTGAAGTGGTGTGATCTCGGCTTACTGCAATCTCTGCCTCCTGGGTTCAAGTGATTCTCAGGCTCAGCCACCTAAGTAGCTGGGATTACAGATATGTACCACCACACCTAGCTAATTTTTGTTTCACTATGATATGACGATGGGGTTTCGCTATGTTAGCCAGGCTGGTCTTGAACTTCTGGCCTCAAGCAATCCACCTGCCTCTGCCTCCCAAATTGTTGGGATTATAGGCATGAGTCACCACACCTAGCCCCAGTGAGTCTATATCTTTTTAGTGAAGAATTTAAACCATTTTCATTCAAGGTTATTATTGATATGTGAGGCTTTGTTCCTATCATATTGTTAATTGTTTCCTGGTTGTTATGCATCTTTTTTGTTTCCTTTTCTCTTATTGTCATTGTGGCTTGGTGGATTTCTGTAGTGGTACTATTTGAGTTCTTTCTCTTACTCCTTTGTGTGATTGCTTTACCAGTGAATTTTGTTTCATGTGTTTTCATGATGGTAAATGTTGTCCTTTTGTTTCTAAGTTTAGGGTTCCCTTGAGCATTTCTGGTAGGACCAGTCTAGTGGTAACAAATTCCCTCAGCATTTGCGTATTTGGGAAGGACATTTCTCCTTCATTTATGAAGGGTAACTTTGCTGAATAAAATATTTTTGGCTGCTGATTTTTTTCTTTCAGCACTTTGAATATATCATCCAATTCTCTTCTGGCCTGTAAGGTTTCTACTGAGAAATCCACTGTTAGTCTCATAGGCTTTCCTTCATAGGTAATAGATGCTTTTCTCCTGCTGTTTTTAGGAATCACTCATTATCTTGGACTTTAGACAGTCTGATATAATGTACTGTGAAAGAGACCTGATAAGATTTGGCTGTGTCCCCACCCAAATCTCATCTTGAATTATAATAATCCCCATATGTAAAAAGGCAGGGCCAGGTGGAGATCATTGAAACATGGAGGTGGTTTTCCCCATGCTGTTCTCATGATAGTGAATGAGTTCTCACAAGATCTGATGGTTTTATAAGGGGCTTCCCCACCTTCACTCAGTGCTTATACTCTCTCCTGCTGCCCTGTAAAAAGGTGTCTTCTACCATGATTGTAAGTTTCCTGAGGCCTCCCCAGCCATGTGGAACTGTGAGTCAATTAAACTTCTTTTCTTTATAAATTACCTAGTCTTGGGTATTTCTTCATAGGAGCTTGAGAACAGACTAATACAGTAAATTGGTACCAGGAATGGGGTGCTGCTGTAAGGATACTTAAAAATGTGGAAGTGACTTTGGAACTGGATAAGAGGCAGAGGTCGGAATGGTTTGGAGACAGGAAAATGTGGGAAAGTTTGGAACTTCCTAGAGACTTGTTGAATGGCTTTGACCAAAGTGCTGATAGTGATACAGAAAATAGAGTCCAGGCTGAGGTGGTTTCAGATGGAGATGGGGAACTTTTTGGGAACTGGAATAAAGTTGATTCTTGCTATGCTTTAGCAAAGGGACTGGCAGCATTTTGCCCCTGCCCTAGAGATCTGTGGAACTTTGAACTTGAGAGAGATAATTTAAGGTATCTAGTGGAAGAAATTTCTAACTGACAAAGCGTTCAAGGGAAGCAGAGCATAAAAGTTTGGAAAATTTGCAGCCTAGTGATGTAATAGAAAAGAAAAACCCATTTTCTGAGGAGAAATTCAAGTCTGCTGCAGAAATTTACATAAGTAATGAGGAGCCAAATGTTAATCACCAAGACAATGGGGAAAATGTTTCCAGGGCATGTCAGAGAACTTCATGGCAGCCCTCCCCATCACAGGCCTGGAGGCCTAGGAGGAAAAAATGGTTCTGTGGGCCAGGCCCAGTCCCCCTCTGTTGTGTGCAGCCTAGAGATTGGTGCCTTACATCTCAGCTGCTCCAGCCATGGTACAGCTTGGGCTGCGGCTTCAGAAGGTGCAAGCCCTGAGCCTTGGCAGTTTCCACATGGTGGAAAGCCTGCAGGTGCAGAGAAGTCAAGAATTGAGGTTTGGGAACCTCTGCCTAGATTTCAGAGGAAATGTGTGGATGTCCAGTCAGAAGTTTACTGTGGGGACAGAGCCCTCATGGATGAACCTCTGCTAGGGCCGCACAGAAGGGAAAGGTGGGGTTGGAGCCCCCATGGAGAGTTCTCACTGGGGCACTGCCTACTGGAGCTGTGAGAAGAGGGCCACCATCCTCCAGACCCCAGAGTGGTAGATTCACTGACAGCTTGCACCATGAGCTGAGAAAAACTGCAGACACTCAACACCAGCCTGTGAAAGCCAAGAATGGAGCTGTACCCTGCAAAACCACAGGGGTGGAGTTGGCCAAAGCCATGGGGGCCCACCTCTTGCATCAGCATGACCTGGATGTGAGAAATAGAGTCAAAGGAGATTATTTCAGAGCTTTAAGATTTAATTACTGCCTTGTTGGATTTTGGACTTGCATGGGACCTGCAGCCCCAATGTTTTGGCCAATGTCTCCCCTTTGGAACAGGCATATTTACCCAATGCCTGTACCTCCATTGTATCTAGGAAGTGACTTTTTTTTTTTTTTTTGGACGGAGTCTAGCTCTGTTGCCACGCTGGAGTGCAGTGTCGTGATCTCAGCTCACTGCAACCTCTGCCTCCTGGGTTTCAGTGATTCTCCTGCCTCAGCCTCCTGAGTAGCTGGGATTACAGGCACACACTGCCATGCCCAGCTAAATTTTGCATTTTTAGTAGAGATGGGGTTTCACCATGTTGACCAGGATGGTCTCAATCTCCTGACCTCGAGATCCACCCACCTTGGCCTCCAAAAGTCTTGGGATTACAGGTGTGAGCCACTGCATCTGGCCAGAAGTAACTATCTTGCTTTTGATTTTACAGGCTCCTAGGTGGAAGGGACTTGCCTTGTCTCAGATGAGACTTTGGACTTGTACTTCTAGGTTAATGCTGAAGTAAGTTCAGACTTTGGGGGACTGCTGGAAGAGAATGATTGTGTTTTGAAATGTGAGGACATGAGATTTGGGAGGCGCCAGGGGTGGAATGATGTGGCTTGGCTGTGTTGCCACCCAAATGTTGCATGGGGGCTGTGGCCTCTTTGTTTTGGCCAATGTCTCCCCTTTGGAACAGGTATATTTACCCAATGCCTGTACTTCCATTATATCTAGGAAGTAACTATTTTTTTTTTCAATTTTGAGTTATAATAATCCCCATGTGTCAAGGGCAAGACCAGGTGGAGATAATTAAATCATGGGGGCAATTTCCCCATGCTGTTCTAATGATAGTGAGTTCTCATGAGGTCTGATGGTATTATAAGAGGATTCACTCAGTGCTTATTCTCTCCTCTGCTGCCCAGTGAAGAGGTGCCTTCTGTCATGATTGTAAGTTTCCTAAGGCCTCCCCTGCCTTAGGGGAACTGTGAGTCAATTAAACCTCTTTTCTTTATAAATTACGTAGTCTTGGTATTTTTCATAGCAGTGTGAGGATGGACTAATACAAGACCTTTTTACATTGTATCTCCCTGAGAATCACTGAGAGTCCTGTATCTGAATGTCTAAATATCTTGGTACACTTGGGAAGTGTGATGGTTAATACTGACTGTCAACTTGACACTTCATCTTTCTCCCATGCTGGATGCTTCCTGTCCTTGAACATCGGACTCCAAATTCCTTAGATTTTGGACTGTTGGACTTATACCAGTGGTTTGCCAAGGGCTCTCGGGCCTTTGGCCACATACTGAAAGCTGCACTGTTGGCTTCCCTACTTGTGAGGTTTTGGGACTCAAAATGGCTTCCTTGCTCCTTGGCTTGCAGATGGCCTATTGTGGGACTTCACCTTGTGATTGTGTGAGTCAATACACAATAATAATTAATAAACTCCCCTTCATATATACACTTATCCCATTAGTTCTGTCCCTTTAGAGAACCCTGACTAATACAGGAAGTTTTCATTTATTGTTTCATTAAATAGGTTTTCTAGTTCTTTCTTTGCCTCTTCATCCTTGGAGACACCTATAATTCAAATATTTGATCATTTTATGTTGTCTCAAATGTCATAAAGGCTTTGCTCATTTTTAAAAATTCTTTATTTTTGTCTGACTGGATTATTTCACAAGACCTCTTTTCAAGTTCTGATATTCTTCTCTCTGATTTAGGCTATTGTTGAAGCTTTCAAATGTATTTTGTATTTCCTTCAATTTATTTTTCATTTCCAGAATTTCTGTATGATTATTTTTCAAAATATCTATCTCTTTGGTAACTTTCTCATTCTCCTGAATTGTTTTTCTGATTTCTTTGTATTATTATTCAGAATTATCTTGTATCTCACTGAGCTTTATAATAAATATTTTAAATTCTTTATCTGAGATTTCAAAAATTTATTTTTGATTAAGGTCTATTACTGGAGAATTATTGTATTCCTTTGAAAGTGTCATATTTCCTTGCTTTGTTGTGTTTCCTGTCTCCTTATATCGACATCTGTGCATCTGTTCTAATAGTCACTTCTTCCTATATTTGAATTTACTTTCATATGGGAGGACTTTTTCCTGAATACGTATCTACAGTTTTGCTGGGTAGGGTACTTTGGCTTTCATTCTGGGTGCACGCAGTAGTGTAGTCCTTGTCTGATTTTCTTGGCTATAAACAGTGCCACTTGTATCTGTGACTTCTTCAGTAACATAGGGTGTGGTTATTAGTGAAAGCTGTGGTGAAGTTTTGATGGGGAGTGGGATGCCAGCTGGGCCAGTCTTCAGGCCCCAGTGGTGGCAGTGGTGGACTGAGCATGCCTATCTTTTTTTAGAAGCAGGGTTTTTGTCACCCAGGCTGGAGTGCAATGGTGCAATCATAGCTCACTGCATCCTCAAAATCCTGGACTCAAGCAGTCTTTCCACCTCAGCATCCCAAGTAGCTAAGACTATAGGTGTGCACCCCCACACCTGGCTAATTTTAAAAATAAATTTTTGTATACATGGGGTCTCACTTTGTTGTCCAGATTGGTCTCAAACTCCTGGCTGCAAGTTCTCCTCCCATCTCAGCCTCCCAAAGCGCTGGGATTACAGGCTTGAGACACCAAACCTGGTCAGCATGCCTATCTTTGTGCCCCAGAGCAGTATATACTGGCACCTGTTTTAGCAGTTACCAGGGGGGCAATTCTTGAGCCTCCAACTGACTTGCTCAAATGCAGGTAATGGAAGCAGTGGGCTGGATGGGTGGGTGGGTTCTTGAGCTCCTGGGCAATTGGCATGGCATGGGCAATGGCAGTAGCAGTGGCAAGATGCTTGTCTGCGTCCTGAGCAGTGTGCACTGATGCTGGCAGTGAGTGCAGTGGGCTGGGTGGGCCAGTCTTCAGGCCCCCAGGTGATTCTTGCAGGTAGTTGCTGGCTGAGGTGGTAGTGGCTGGGAGTTTAGGCCCAACATCAGGCCCCCAGGAAGAGTGATCCAGTGTCCAAGCAGGTGGATTGGGTTAGGCAATCCACAGGTCTCTGGGCCATGTGCTCTGTCTTGAGAGGGAAGGCTAAGCCAGGATGAGTGGGCTTGTGCTCAGACTCTGAAATGGTGAGAGCGGGCACCAGCTGTGTGGATGGGGGCAGGGCTATTCTCAGATTCAAGGCTTGGGTAAGGGACAGTAGCATCCATGTACAGGCCTTGCCATTAGAGAGAGTGTGGCATCCTTTGAACACTGAATGGACCAGAGACAAGCATACACAGAGCTCGCTTGGCAAGGGGCATGGCACATGACAGAGGCAAAGTAAATGTGTATTTCACCCATTTCATGAATCCCTATGATCCTGGGAAAAGCCTTTGCTTCTTTGAACCTCAAGGAGAAACAGAAAACAGAATGATCCTAGCACAAAAGACCCTTACCCACCAAAAGAGGATGGAGGACAAATGTTTTAACTGATTTTTTCATTACAACATACTGAAATATACTGGAGGGCATCACAGAGTTATATGCTCCCACTACAAGATGATTTGATAGGTAAAATGCCCTACAATCCAGATGCAACTCCCAGAAATCCAAAAAATGAAATGAGTGAGAAGAAATGAAAATTGGATTTTTTCTCCACACACCCTCTGAAGCTGCTGCCCCATGGGACAGCCACTCAACAGGATCTTCTGGAGATCATGGGGATAGGAACCACTGGGCTTTGCTCTTCAGCTAGGCTACCACCTCATCATGGACAGTGGTTGTTGATGGTTTACATGACCTTATGACACTGAGACCAGACACATGATTGAAATTACAAACCCACACATGGAAAAAGTCACTGGTGCTCTACAGAGAATGAAAGCTGTGGCCATGCATGGAGGATGGGACACTAGTCTGCTTCAGATGGAGGGCAGCCACCTCAGAGGAAGTCAAGAAACTGGCCTAGGACATAGGAATCATGAAAACAGACCTCCAAAATAATTGGGCAAAACTGCCAGCACAAGTGGACGACCAGAGAAAAGTGAGGGGCGCTGTTCAGGAAATGCAACTAGCAACATACTTTCATCAAAGAAAGATGTCTTATCATAACAATGTTTTCAGCTACAATTCTAAGCAAAAAGAACAAAGCTGGAGGCATCACACTACCTGACTTCAAACTATACTACAAGGCTACAGTAGCCAAAACAACACGGTACTAGTACCAAAACAGACATATAGACCAATGGAACAGAACAGAGACCTCAGAAATAATACCACACATCTACAACCATCTGATCTTCGACAAACCTGACATAAACAGGCAATGGGGAAAGGATCTCTTATTCAACAAATGGTGCTGGGAAAATTAGCTAGCCATATGCAGAAAACTGAAACTCAACCGCTTCCTTACACCTTATACAAAAATTAACTCAGGCTGGATTAAAGACTTAAATGTAAAACGCAAAACCATAAAAACCCTAGAAGAAAACCTAGGCAATACCATTCAAGACATAGGCATGGGCCAAGTCTTCATGATGAATACACTAAAAGCAATTGCAACAAAAGCCAAAACTGACAAATGGGATCTAATTAAAGAACTTCTACACAGCACAAGGAACTATCATCAGAGTGAACCTACAGAATGGGAGAAAATTTTTGCAATCTACCCATCTGACAAAGGGCTAATATCCAGAATCTACAAAGAACTTAAACAAATTTTCAAGGAAAAAACCAAACAACCCCATCAAAAAGTGGGCAAAGGATATGAACAGGCACTTCTCAAAAGAAGACATTTATGCAGCCAACAGACACATGAAAAAATGCTCATCATCACTGGTCATCAGAGAAATGCAAATCAAAATGACAGTGAGATACTGTCTCACACCAGTTAGAATGGCAATCATTAAAAAGTCAAGAAACAACAGATGCTGGAGAGGATGTGTAGAAATAGGAATGCTTTTATACTGTTGGTGGGAGTGTAAATTAGTTCAGCCATTGTGGAAGACAGTGTGGCGATTCCTCAAGGATCTAGAGCTAGAAATACTGTTTGACCCAGCAATCCCATTACTGGGTATATACCTGAAGGATTATAAATCATGCTACTATAAAGACACATGCACACGTATGTTTATTGCAGCACTATTCACAATAGCAAAGACTTGGAACCAACCCAAATGTCCATCAATGATAGACTGGATTAAGAAAATTTGGCACATATACAGCATGGAATACTATGCAGCCATAAAAAAGGATGAGTTCATGTCCTCTGCAGGGACGTGGATGAAGCTGGAAATCATCATTCTGAGCAAACTATCACAAGGACAGGAAACCAAACACCACATGTTCTCGCTCATAGATGGGAATTGAACAATGAGATCACTTGGACACAGGAAGGGGAACATCACACACCAGGGCCTGTCATGGGGTGGGGGTCTAGGGGAGGGATAGCATTAAGAGAAATACCCAATGTAAATGACGAGTTAATGGGTGCAGCAAACCAACATGGCACATGTATAGCTATGTAACAAACCTGCACGTTGTGCACATGTACCCTAGAATTTAAAGTGTATATATACACATATACCTATATATACACACACACACATATATATGAAGTGTATGTGTGTGTGTGTGTGTATATATATATACATATTTATTTATATATATATGTGTGTGTGTGTGTATATATAAAGAAAGAATAGAGGGGGGGGACACCAGATGTGCATATCCACAAAGAAAAGACCATGTGAGGACACAGAAAGAAAGAGAGAGGCCTCAGGAGAAGCCAAATCTGCAAACACCTTGATCTTGGACTTCTGGCCTCCAGAACTAAGAGGAAATAAATGTCTGTTGTTTAAGCCACCCAGTGTGTAGTATTTTGTTATGGCAGCCCTAGCAAACTAACCCAACTGTAATAGGTTAAAATGTGCATATCGGCAATGCCTACAGCAACCACTAAAAACTAAAACAAAGAAGCTGTTGCAGGTTGAGTTCATGAGCAAACTCAAACCAGAGCAGAGTTCAAGAGATGAGCAGAGATGGAGTTCAGTGTGTAGGGTGTTTATTAAGGAGTGCTCTTAGGACAAATACCTGTAGAATGAAAGCGACACAAGCAGGGGTGGGCAGGATGAGAAGCCAGGTTGTTATGCTAGCCCAATAATAGCCTTGGCCAAGTCCACATGAAACTACAGAGCTAGAATGACTCTTCAGAATTGTGCTGAGTTGGATTGAGATGGTCAGACCTTAATATTCTTGCATTCAGCACGGGATGTTAGTCACCTTGGGAAGGGGAATGACCTTGAGCAAGGTAGCTCTCTGCAATCATGGCAATCCCTGAAGGGTCTGTCAGCAGAAAGCTATCTGTCAACAGGTCTCCCAGCAGGGGAAACAATAATGACTTCTTGAAGTATTTCTTGATTTGAAGAGGAACCTGAGCAGCATTTAACATCATCCATCACAGAAATCTAACCAATAAATGGAGTAGAGATAAAATGAGATAACAAAAAATACTCAAATAACTCAAAAGAAGGCAGTAAAAGGGGAGGGGACAATGAACAGCTGGAACAAATAGAAAACAAATAGTAAGATGTGGGATTTAAAGAAACCACATCAATAATTACGTTATGTAAATGGACTCTAAACACTCCAACCAAAAGGCAGTGTTTAGAGTTCAAGAAGGTTAAAATTTAAATGATTTAAAGAAACCTATAACATGCAAATGCTAGTCTAACAAATGATGGAGTGACTGTAGTAATATCAGGAAATAGTATTCAGAACAGTGAATATTAACAGGGAAAAAGAGGGACATTTCATGATAAGTGGGTCAAATCATCATGAAGATATAACAGTCCAAAATGTATATGTCCAAGTAATAGAACCTCAAAGGATATGAAGAAAAATGGAAAAAACTAAAAGGAAAAATGAAGACATACACAATATGGTTGGAGATTTTACTACCGCTCTCTCAGTAATTGGTATAACAAGTATATAGAAAATCAGTTAAGACATAAAAGATGGTGAACAACACCATCAACCAAATTCGACCTTATTGTCATTTACAGAACACTCAACAAGAGAGAAGACACTTTTTTTTTTCAAATGCACAAATAACATTCCCTGAAAATTAAACTATATGCTGGGCCAAAAGATAAATGTCAATAAGTTTTAAAATCTTGACGTTATACAGAGCATATTCTTAGACCACACAGATGACGTTAAATAACAAAACCAAATTCTAGCAAAAAGGTATCTGGAAAATCCCCTAATGTTTGGGAATTAACCTAAGAATTAAAGAAAAATAGCAAAGGAAATCAGAAAACATTTTGAGCAGAATGACAATAGAAACAGAACATATGAAAATTTATGGGATACAGTTAAAGCAGTGCATACAATGAAACTGATAATGTTAAGTGCTTATGTTAGGAAAGAGGAAATGTCTTAAATCAGTGACGTAGATTTCCACCTTGAAAAGCTAAAAAACATTGACCAGGCATGGTGGCTCACACCTGTAATCCCAACATTTTGGGAGGCCAAGATGGGTGAATCACTTGAAGTCAGGAGTTCTAGACCAGTCTGCCCAACATGATGAAACCCTGCCTCTACTAAAAATACAAAAATTAGCCAGGTGTGGTGGTGGGCGCCTGTAGTCCCAGCTACTTGGGAAGCTGAGGCAGGAGAATTGTTTGAACCAGGAGGTGGAGGTTGCAGTAAGCCAAGACCATGCCACTGCACTCCAACCTGGGCTACAGAGTGAGATTCTGTCTCAAAAAAAGAAAAGAAAAGCTAGGAAAAGCAGAGAAAATTAAACCTGAAGTAAATAATAAAGAATGGAAATCAATAAAATAGAAAAAAGTATGATCAATAAAATTGATAAGCTTCGAGCTAGACTGATTCAGAAAAAAGAGAAAAGTTGCAAATGACCAATTTCAGAAATGAAAAAATTCTTTCACTGCAAGTACTACAGACACGCAAGGATAATAAAGGAATATTAAAAATTTTTATGCTAATAAATTTGACAAGTTAAAATGGAAGATTCTGGCCAGGTGTGGTGGCTCACACCTGTAATCCCAGCACTTTGTGGGAGGATTACAGGAGTTCAAGACTAGCCTGAGCAACATGGTGCCAAGACCAGCTCGGTTGTGGAGACCCTAACCCAGCAGTGCTAGAGGAATTAAGACAAAGGCACAGGAATACAGTATAAAGTGAGGATTAGGGGGCTGACAGCTTTCAGAGCTGAGAGCCACAAACAGAGTTTGACCCAGAGATTTATTGACAGAAAGCCAGTGATAAGCATTGCTTCTGCAGATTGTAGATTAGCTAAAAGCATTCCTTATGGGAAACAAAGCAATTTCAGTGAGGAGCAGAGAAACAGGCTCCAGATTATCTGCAGCAAAAACATGCTCTCAAGGCACAAGCCTCTCCTGCTATCATTTGTAGTTTGAGCAGTTTTTCACTCCAGGCAGGGCCAAGTGTTCCTTGTCCTGCTCCATTAATCCAACAACTTTTAGCAGTGTGCACAACAGCCATCATGAGCATGTCATATTGCTGCAGAAATCCTGTTTATGGCCAGTTTCTTTAAGGTTTGTTTATGACAGGGTTAGGGCTTGCTACCAACATATCCCCCCTTTTTGTTTTTGCAAAGTGATAAAGGCATAGGTAGCTATGTCACAGTAGGCTACTTCTCACAGGATTCGGGATCCACATCTGCAGACTATATAAAGACAAACAACACCAATTAAAAGCACAGTCATCATTGAAATCACAGAACCTCCAAGAGTCTTGATCCATTTTAACAGGTTAATAGCTGCTAATCCATCTGAAGCACCTTCAAGCACTTCAGTTCCTGGCATTAGCGTCAGATGTGCCTGAGAAGCTTGAAATATTTGTTCCTTCAGTTTTGTAATATCTAAAGTAAATTTCCAATATGACCTTTCAAATGTTTCTTAACTCTTTCCCACTCATGCTCTGTTTCATTATACAGATAAGGAGTAATGCAAAAATCAGAAGTATTCCAATCACATTGTAGCTGCATTCTATATTCTAGACTAACTACTCGATCTCCTAGCCACATTACAGTTTGTTGGAGATAACTGATTTGATTAGCTAGTTTCTGGTCTATCTTAGTTTGGGAATTCCACAGGAAAGTAGAATTTTTCTGCCAATTATTTACATAGTCTGCTGTTTGTACTGTGGAATGCAAAGCAACTCCATCTGCCGCAGCAGTAACTGTGACAGCAATCAATCCTATAATGATTAAAATTAAAGTAGCGATGAAATGCTGAGAGTGTCTCAGAATCTTCTGAAGAATTTCAGTAATAATATGCACAGAAGGAGAGGCTTCCCAAGGATGGGAAAGCTTTACAGGTATCCATACTCCTTCTTGGGCTCTTACCACTAAAATAGAATGATCAGTATTATACAAGGAATAATTCACACAAGAAAACAATCTACATTCTTGACAAGTTACGTGATGATTAGGGAGATCAAGTTTTAAATCACCCACTACAAGCAGGAAAGGTGGACTTATTGTCAGTCTCGACATGGCTGCAAGTGGGGGATCCTCAGGTTCCTCCCAAAATCTCTTCCTCAGCGTCTGGCTCATGATAAAGTTTCAGGTGTCTTGATGATATCCAAATCGGCTGCTGGTTTTGGCCTGGAGAAACACAAACATAACCTCTACCCCCATGTTATTATTTTACCTATTTCCCAACTTTTTGTTATTGGATCTCTCCACCAAACCAGTTGTGCTGCTTCTGTCTTTGAAGCTGGTGTCTGTAGATGCTGTTCAGCTGCTAATAGCATCTGGCCTTTAGGCAGGCTCAAAAAATTTAAAGTTAATAATGCTAGATTTAGTTGTATGTGTGGAGTCCTATAATCACTGTTCCTCTAATAACTGTTCCCCCTCTTCTGCTTTTGTAATTGTTGTTTTAGGGAGTGATTCATTCTTTCCACAATGGCTTGCCCTTGTGAATTATATGGGATGCCAGTAATGTATTTAATATTCCATATAGAGAAAAATGTAGCTAGAGCTTGGCTTGTATAGCCTGGAGCATTGTCCATTTTAACTGAAGCTGGAATGCCCATGACTGCAAAGCACTGCAGAAGATGCCATTTAACACAGAAGATTCCCCCATTTGGCATGTAGCCCAAACAAAGTGAGAAAATGTATCTACACATACATGTACATGAGCTGGTCTCCCAAAAGAGGGAACGTGAATGACATCCATTTGCCAAAGAGAATTAGGTTCCAATCCTCGAGGATTAACTCCTCCTGTAAAAGATGAGGAATGCACCATTTGGCAAGTTGGGCATTGCTGGATAATAGCTTTAGCTTCTTTCCAGGTAATGCTGCATCTGCATTTGAGACCAAAGGCATTAACATGGGTTAAATTGTGAAAGTGTCTAGCATTAGATAATGCCATAGCAACTAGGCGATCAGCCATTTGATTTCCTGCAGTCAAAGGTCCTGGAAGAGGTGTATGAGCTCTAATATGAGTAATGTAAAAAGGGTGCATTCTACTCTTAACTGCTGTTTGCAATTGGGTAAATAAAGTCATCAGTTGTTTATCTGCATGAAATTGTAACTGAGCATTTTCAATTAATTGTGTGGAATGAACCACGTATAAAGAACCAGAAATTACACTGACAGGCATCTCAAAAGCAGTCAGCACCTCAATTACAACTACAAGCTCCGCTTTTGGAGCTGAAGTATAGGGTGTCTGGAAAACTTTACTTTTTGATCCAGAATGAGCAGCTCTACCATTACTAGACCCATCTGTAAAAACATTTTCAGCACCTTCAGTTGGTTTGAATTTAGTTATTCTAGGGAGAATCCAATTAGTTTCAAAAATTGAAATAATTTTGTCTTTGGAAAGTGATTATCAAGAGCACATACGAAATCAGCTAAATGGGTTGGCAATTAAGACTATTTATACAGGCTTTTTGTATTTATGCCTTTGTAAGAGGAAAAATAATTTTTCCAGAATCATACCCATGTAATTTAACAATTTCAGTTCTCCTATTTCCTATCAGAGTAGCAATTTGATCCAAATAGGGAGTGAGAGTCCGTGAATTAGTATGTGGAGGGAAAGCAGCTCTACAAGATCCTGCTGTTGGACAATAACACCAGTAGGTGAATGCTGAGTTGGAAAAATCAATAAGTCTAAAGTCTTTTCTGGATCTATTCTATTTATTTGAGCTTTATGCACTTACTTTTCAATCAGCTGTAACTCTGCCTCAGCCTCCTTTGTTAATTGCTGAGGGCTTGAGAGACTAGGATCTCCTCTAAGGACAGAAAATAGATTACTCATGGCATAGGTAGGAATGCCTAGAGCAGGTCATGCCCAATTAATGTTTCCTAGTAGTTTTTGAAAGTCATTCAATGTTTTCAATTGATCCCTACATGTGGTTACTTTCTGTGGCACAATGGTAGTGTCATTTACTAAGGTCCCCAAGTAGGAGTAAGGAGTAGGAGTCTGAATTTTGTCAGGAGCTATAATTAAACCAGCATGAGAAATCGAGTTTTGCGAGTGATTATAACATTGGACTAATATTTCCTGAGCGGGGACAGCACAAAGTGTATCGTGCATAAAATGAATAATGTAACACTGTGAACATTTTTTACAAGTAGGTTCCATTGCTTGTCCTACATAAGTCTGACAAATTGTTGGACTGTTTAACATGCCTTGTGGCAACACTTTCCAGTGAAAACATTTAGCAGGCTGCAGGTCGTTGACCGCAGGAATTATAAATGCAAACCATTCACAGTCTTGCTCAGCTAAGGGGATAGTAAAGAAACAGTCTTTTGAATCTATGACTATTAAAGGCCAATTTTTTGGAATCATAGCAGCAAAAGGCAGTCCAGGCTGCAATGCTCCCGATAGGTTGTATAACTGAATTAATGGCTCTAAGATCTGTCAACAATCTCCATTTACCACATTTTTTCTTAATAACAAAGAGTGGAAAACGTTAGAGCTATATATCCTGTTTCTAATTGTTCAGTAACTAAGACCTCTAAAGCCTCCAGTTTCTCTTTACTCAGCAGCCATTGTTCTATCCAAATTGGCTTACTTGTTAACCATTTTAAAGGTATAGGTTCTGGAGGCTTAACAATTGCCACCATCAAAAATGATCTCCTAAACCCTGACAAGAATTTTTTCCTTCCGCTTGAAGTGGTTTCTTTAACCCTTGTACATTTTTTCCTAATCCCATGCCAGGCACATACCCCATCTCTTGTATCATATGCTGATTTTGAGGGCTATATAATTGTTGTATATAAAGGGGAACTTGTACTCCCCATTGTTGTAATAAATCTCTCCCCCATAAATGTATAGGTACAGAAGTTATAGTTGGCTGAATAGTCCCAAATTGTTCATCAGGTCCTTCACAATGCAAAATATAAATACTTTGATATACTTCAGGGGCTTTACCAACTCCAACTATGTTAAATTGAGCAGGTTGAATTGACCACACAGACGGCCAGTGCTGTAGAGAAATGACTGAAATGTCTGCTCCTGTGTCTACCAAACCTTTAAATTTCTTTCCCTGAATAGTTATTGCACAGGTAGGATGTTTATCAGTAATTTGATTTACCCAGTAAGCTGCTTTCCTTGTTTATTTGTACTTCCAGATCCTCCTGTCCATTTAGTTTCACTTCTCCCCATTTCCACATACAGCACAATCAGGAGCTGTGCTATGCACTCTCCTGGCTCTGCTTTCCAGGGAACAGAAGTAGATATAACAATTTGAATTTCCCCCTTATAATCTGAATCAATGACTCCTGTTTGTACTTGCACTCCTTTTACATTTAAACTAGACCTACCTAGAAGTAATCCTGCCGTGCCCGCTGGCATCATCTGACTGGACACAGCAACATTCTTTAACAGTCCCATTACAAAAGGAAAACCTGGTCCATGTTGATTAATAGCTTGTTTAAATTCTTTAAGTATTTTAAAAGGGAAAGACTCCCATGTGGCCATAATATTTCCCTGTTGATCAGGTGGGTGCATTCTAACAGGAAACTGCCAAGTATCCAGATCACCCTCTCGTCTAGCTTGCTGGATTCCTGCCTGAATAGAACTGAGAGCGGTTGCTCGAGGCGCTGCTCAAACAGTCACTGGGGCAACTACTTTTCACCCAGTGTCTTCTGAAAAGGAAAGATTCAGAGGGTCAGGCCGCTCTTTTTCTTCAAAATAATGAGGGGGTGCAGAGGGGTAGGGACAAACCTCTCCCTCCTTTGTTGCTTTAGCTGGCAAGCAAACCTGTTCTGTCACCTCTTCTGTTACTTCATTAGACTCTCCTTCTTCCTCTGATTCCTCCTCCTCATAATCTGTGTGGAAAGGCTCCAAGGTGGAATGAACCAGAGCCCACACTGATCAGTTATAGGAATATCCCCAGCACCATCCTTGTATGCCTTTTTCAGTGTGCTGCCTACCTTCTCCCAGACCTCTACATTCATAGTTCCTCGGCTGGGAAACCAGGGGCAGTATCTCTCTACTGCACTAAAAAGCTGCATAAGTCAGCCAGTGCTAACCTTCACTCCTCCTTTTCTGAGATGTCGAAGCAGAATCAAATAAGCCTCATGCCTGCTCGACCCTTGTCCCATTGTTACCCTGATGCTTCTGAGCTCCCCTTCTTACCATGGGAATTGCTTTAACACGACTCAGGTGTCCTCCAGTGTAGTTCCACATTTTCTAACCGTCGCTCCGGTGATCCTTACACCTGGATTCAAGCCCCCACGTTGGGTACCGCTTGCTGAGACCAGCTCGGTCATGGAGACTCCAACCCAGTGGCGCTAGAGGAATTAAGACAAAGACACGGGAATATAGTATAAAGTGGGGATTGAGGGCTGACAGCCTTCAGAGCTGAGCGCCATGAACAGAGCTTGACCCACACATTTATTGACAGAAAGCCAGTGATAAGCATAGCTTTGACAGATGGTAGGTTAGCTAAAAGCATTCCTTATGGGAAACAAAGCAATCTCAGTGAGGAGCAGAGAAACAGGCTCTGGCTGATTATCTGCAGCAAAAACATGCTGTCAAAGCACAGGCCTCTCCTGCTATTGTTTGTGGTTTGAGCAGTTTTTTGCTCCAGGCAGGGACAGGTATTCCTTGCCCTGCTCCAGTAAACCAACAACTTTTAGCAGTGTGCATGACAGCCATCGTGAGCATGTCACATTGCTGCAGAAATCCTGTTTATGGCCAGTTTCTTTAAGGCTTGTTTATGACAGGGTTAGGGCTTGCTATCAACAACATGGCAAAACCCTGTCTCTACCAAAAAAGAAAAAAAGATTCTTTGAAAGATGCATATTATTAATATTGACACAAAAAGAAGTACAAAATCTGAAGGGCCATATATTTTTATTTCAATTGAATTTTAACTTAAAAGTTCCACAAAGAAAACATCTAACTACGATGGTTTCACTGGTGAATTCAATCAAATATTTAAGGAACACAGAATACCAAAACCATAACACATACATGGAAAACATTTGCCAAAATTCAAGACAAACCTACACATTCTTTTTAAACGTTCCTCCCCACCTCCAGCAAGAAAGGAAAGGAAATTTCTTAGCCCAACGGAGGGTGTATTCACACACACACTCTTAGTGATAAAATGCTGTCCCCTAAGATCAGCAACAAGGCAAGGATTATTGCTCTCCCTGCTTCCATTCAACCCTATACTAGACACTCTAATCGTTGCAGGAAGGCAAGACAATGAAATAAAATGCTTACAGATTGAAAAGAAGAAAACTGGCTTTGTTTTTACAGATGACATGACATGATGGATAGAAATCCTACATATCCTACTAATACAAAATACTACCATAACTAGTAAGTGAATTTAATAAAGTTGCAAGACACAAAATCAAACAAAAATGGATTCTTGTGGCCAGGCGTGGTGGCTTATGTCTGTAATCCCAGCACTTTGGGAGGCCAAGGTGGGTGGATCACAAGGTCGGGGGATTGAGACCATCCTGGCCAACATGGTGAAATCCCGTCTCTACTAAAAGTACAAAAATTAGCTGTGCATGGTGGCAGGTGCCTGTAATCCCAGTTACTCAGGAAGCTAAGGCAGGAGAATCGCTTGAACACAGGAGGCAGAGATTGTAGTGAGCCGAGATCGCGCCACTGCACTCCAGCCTGATGACAGAGCGAGACTCCATCTAAAAACAAAATGATTTTTGTATGTTAGCATCGAATAATTCCATATACCATAGACTATCCCTATATGCTAGCGAAAACAATCGAAAAAATGAAACACTTTTCCAACAGCATCAAAACAATTAAATGTGTACAAATGGCCAATAAGAACACGAAAAGTGCTTAACATCACTAGTCATTAGGAAAACACAAATCAAAACCACAATGAAACTTCACTTCACATCCATAAGGATGGCTATTATATATATATTTAAAAAAAGAAAAATAACAAGTGTTGACAAGGATGTAGAGAAACTAGATCCCTGTGCATTACTGCTGGGAATGTAAAATGGTGCAGCTACTGTGGAAAACTGTGGTGGGTCCTCAAAAAGTTAAACAGAATTACTGTATGATTCAGCAATTTCACTTCTAGGTATACACCTAAAAAATTGAAAGCACGGACTCAAACAGATGTTTGTACAGCAACGTTCATAGCAGCATTATTTACAATCACCAAAAGGTGAAAACAACTCAAATGTCCACTGATGGATGAATGGATAAACAGGATGTGGTATATAAAGACAGCAGAATATTATTCAGCCTTGCTACAATGTGAATGAACCTTTAAATTTAAAACATTAAAACATTAACTATTTTACATGTGTGTGGGATAAGCCAGACACAAGAGGACACATGTATGATACCACTTATATGAAAAGCCTAGAAGAGGCAAATCCATAGAGAGAAAGGATAGCGGTCATCAAGGGCTGGGGAGAGGAAAACAGGAGTTATTGTTTAGTGAGTAGAGCTGCAGCCTAGAATGATAAAAAGGTTTTGGAAATGTGTGGTGGTGATGGTAGCATAATATTGTGAATATACCTAACGCTACTGAATTTGATCTTTATATGTTCCCAATGAATAATTCAACATACCATGGAATATTCCTAAATGTTAGTAAAAACAATTGAAACAATGAACACTTTTCCACTTAAAAATGGTTAAAATGATAAATGTCATACATTTCATCACAAAATCTTTTTTAAAAATCAAATAATTTAACAAAATATGTGTAAGACATACACTAAAAACTATAAAACTTTGTTAAGGGGAATAAAAAGAATAATAGAGAATAATAGAGAACTGTCCTTTGTTTCTGGAATTTACCCCTCATTGGTACCTAGAGATCTTCCTCATTCTTTTTTATTGTGTGGATGCATTATAATCTATTCAATCTGTCCTATATTAATGTATATTTGCCTTTTCCCAAGTACTTTGCTATTATCAATAATTTCACAATAACCTTATACATACGTTATCTTGTATGTTGGAATTGTGTCTTTGTGCAGATTCCTATTGGAATGGTTCAGTCATACTCATATTTAGTTTTGTTAGATGTTGCCCAATTTCCCTCCTTAGGAGTCTCACAAAATTGCACTCCTACCAGAAATGTATATGAATGTCTATTGCTCCACAGTCATGGTAACACAGAATTTTATCAAACTCTTTGATTTTTGTCAGTAAGCATTTTAAAATATGCTTAAAGTGTATTTGCATTTTTTTCTGATACGTGTGTGTGTGTGTGTGTGTGTGTGTATATATACATATATATATTTTTTTTTTTTGAGATGGAGTCTTGCTCTGTTGCCCAGGCTGGAGTACAGTGCTGCCATCTCAGCTCACTGCAACTTCCGCCTTCCAGGTTCAAGTGATTCTCCTGTCTCAGTCTCCTGAGTAGCTGGGATTACAGGCGTCTGCGACCACGCCCACCTAACTTTTTTTTTGTATTTTTAGTAGAGACAGGGTTTCACCATGTTGGCCAGGCTGATCTTGAACTCCTGATCTCAGGTGATCCACTTGCTTCAGCCTCCCAAAGTTCTAGGATTACAGGCATGAGACACCATGCCCGACCTGCTGATACATATACAATTTTTTTATTTTTTTTTGAGACGAAGTCTCACTCTGTTGCCCAAGCTGGAGTGCAGTGGCGAGATCTCAGCTCACTGCAACCTCCACCTCTTGGGTTCAAGCGATTCTCCTGCCTCAGCCTCCCAAGCTGCTGGGACCACAGGCATGTATCACCATGCCCAGCTAATTTTTGTATTTTTAGTAGAGATGGGGTTTCACTATTTTGGCCAGGCTGGTCTTGAACTCCTGACCTCATGATCCGCCCGCCTTGGCCTCTTAAAGTGCTGCGATTACAGGCGTGAGCCACCATGCTCAGCCTAGAAACTGTCTTTTGAGCAACTGTGCCTGCTTGCTGCCCATATAAAGTTGGGGGTCCAGGGTTTTTTTTAACATTTAGTCCCTTTTAATCCTGGATAATGCCATTAGTATAGCTTCCTAAAATGTACTGTGGGTTTTATGTGTCTTATTGGAGTCTACGTACCAAAAGCCCACTCACAATTATTTTTGAGATAGCACCCTATGGGTTTAATCACTGATATGCCAGGTGTGTGAGGCTGCTGTGGGACAACAATCTTATGATTCCTAGAAGAGTCATAAGTTCCTGGGGACTACAGGCTCCTGCCACCATGCCTGGCTAATTTTTGTATTTTTTTGTAGAGATGGGGTTTCACCACGTTGGCCAAGCTGGTCTGGAACTCCTGAGCTCAAGCGATCCACCTGCCTCAGCCTCCCAAAGTGCTGGGATTACAGGTGTGAGTCATCATGCTTGCCCTAGAGGAGTATTCTTTATTATCAAGGTAGAAAGTTCAACATATATTCATTAGATCTACTTTATAGATACTGTTATTTAGATCACTTATATCCTTAAATGTATTTTTTGTCTCCTTAACTTCAGTCTTGGGTGAGACAGAGGTGTTTTAAAGTTCTCTGTTATTTCTAGGTTTCTATTCATTTTTCCTTGCATAATTTGTTATGCAAATGTTATGTGCTTTAACAAGGTAGAAGTAACACAATGGAAACAATGAAAAAAGAGGGAGAGAGAAAGAGGAAAGTACAAAGAGTTCTTTGTTGTACAGGCAATAGGTGGGAGCCAAAGAATATCATTTAAAGTTGACAAACCAGATAATTGAAGCTGTAACACTCATAAGTAGTATATCCTCATTGTGACTTGTGGCTTTTAGCATTTTAATGTATCCTTCATTGTCTTGTCTATTTTTTCCTGAATTCTACCTTTTCAGATATGGATACTGTAATCTTTGTCTTCTGTGGTCCTACTTGCCCAGTCTATTTTTGCCCATCTCTTTTTATTTAGCTTCTCTGAATCACTTATTTTAGATGTGTCTCTTATAAATAACAGACAATAAGACATTGGTTTGTAAGTCAATCTGATATTCCTTTTAATAGGTAAGTCCTTTCACATGTACTGATTTAACTTACATGTTGGACTTAATATATTTACTGTATGATGGCATGTTTTCACTGTAATCTATGCCTTTTTTCACTGTATGTTTTTCACTGTAATCTACTGCCTTTATTATTATTTCTTTGAGCATTGGAGATTTACATTTTTATTCTAGTAATTATACTATGTATTCTATACTATTACTTTAAATAGTATAGTACACCTTTAATGCTCCACATCTTCTTTTCCTTACTTACACTTCATATACTTGTTTTGTCAACTTTAAATAATGCTCTTTGACTTCTACATATTGCCTAAGCAACAAGGAGTTCTTTGTACTTTCCTCTTCCTCTCTCCCTTCTTTTTTGTTACTTCTATCTTGTCAAAGCATATACCATTTGATACTATTTCATGTGATTAGAACTTGTGTCCCCACCCAAATCTCATCTTGAATTGTAATCTCCAGGTGTTGAGGGTGAGACCTGGTGGGAGGTGACTGGATCATGGGGGTGGTTTCTCCCATGCTGTTCTCATGATAGTAAGTTCTCACGAGAGCTGATGGTTTTATAAGACAGTTTTCCCTGCTTGCTCTCGTGTGCGTTCATGCTCTTTTTGCCACCATGCGAAGGTCCTTGCTTCCCCTTCACCTTCTGCCATGATTGTAGGTTTCCTGAGGCCTCCCCAGCATGTGGAACTGTGAGTCAATTAAACCTCTTTTCTTTATAAATTACCCAGTCTTGAGTACTATCTTTATTTATTTTTTATTTTTTTGAGACAGACTCTCACTGTCGCCCAGGCTGGAGTGAAGTGGCATGATCTTGGTTCACTGCAATCTCTGCCCCCAGGTTCAAGCAATTCTCATGCCTCAGCCTCCTGAGTAGCTGAGATTACAGGGGTGCACCACCATACCCAGCTAATTTTTTTATTTTTAGTAAAGACGGGATTTCACCATGTTGGCCAGTCTGGTCTCAAACTCCTGACCTCAGGTGATCTTTCTGCCTTGGCTTCCCTAAGTGCTGGGATTACAGACATGAGCCACCATGCCCGGCTGGGTACTATCTTTATAGCAGTGTGAGAATAGACTAACACTATTCTTCCACCCTTATCCCCACTTCCATTTGGTCTCAGGTCTACAACCAAAGATATTCAAGGGTCACATCCAGTCCTTTTGCTCATTTCCCCAATCATCTCCTAGTTGGATGAAGCTTGTCTTTTAGTAGAATTCTAAGGAAGACGTTGTGGGTACAATAGTCCCTGGGTTCTTGTGTAATTAAAACTTCTTCCTATATCCTTGATACTTAAAGGACAGCTTGGAGAAATATGAAATCCTCAGTTCATGCTTTCTTTGAGTTTCTTGGAAAGGTTGCCCCATTGCTATCTCGCTTTGTTGAGAAGTCTGAGGCCAACCAGATCTTTCCTTTGTAAGAGACTAGGTCTTTTGGCCTAGAGGCTCACATAGTTCTTTTCCTTTGGCTTCAAAGTATAGTTGGCAGGATATGTCTCAGAGCTCATCATTCTGGGTCAATATTCGAAGTAACAAGATAGACCCTTTCAAGATAAAGTTTCAGGTTTTCTTTTGTTTTCAGAAAGTTCTTTTGGGTTTGAGTTTTAATATTTGAATTTTAAATATTAACTCTATTCCACTGTCTTATCTTTTGTCTTCATGAGTTCCAATTTTACCTGTATCATCTTTTCTTTGCCAATCTTCTTTATCTATCATTTTATTTCTGGGTCTTTTTGGCTCTTTCTTTAATATTGCTTTGTTTGTTTTGTTTCTCTTAGCTTTTCTTACTCCTACCTTCTACGTGCCTTAATGTACTTGTGACCATATCTATTTTCATTAAGATATAGTATAATTTAGTATTCATATTTGTGATGACTTATCTTTTTGTTCAAATTATTTCCCAAGTTCAGTCAGTTCTCTTCTCTTATATGCTTGTAGCTTTTTCATTTTTATTCTGAGGTTTTGAATTTCTGATCTCTGGTGTCCTTTTATATCCACAATTATTTATTTTCAAATTCATGTTGAAGTGTTTTGTTACAGTTTACTGTTTCATGCTCCAAGACAGCCTTTTTTCTGCTGGCCAATAATGTAAAATGTCTTTCAAAAGTAACATCTAGGGGGAGTTGTCTGTCTTCTTCGGAATCTTGGCCTTGCTGTCGTATCTAATGGGCCGTTATCTTTAGCCTCTTGCTTCCTTTGCCCCCTTTCGTCCACCATGCCTCCAAAGGACACCACTCCCTTTCAAGATGGCTTCATCTCCATCAGAAGTGATGCCTTTGATCCCACTCATTTTCTAAGCCCCTTCCTTTTAACTTCCCACTAGCTACTGCTCTGATCCACCAGGTCTTAAACCTATCTGCAGGATTTTGTCACTCTGGGTGAGAACATGAGTATTTTGATTTAGCTGGAGTCCTGAGCTCAGTAAAGACCTGGGGCAGAAGAAAAATCTGGAAGAGTCTGCAGGAGTCAGATCACAGAGGACTTTCTGTGGAGGCTTTTGCAATAATTTGAGCAAGGAATAGAGAGGTATAAAGTAAAACAGGAGGGATAAAGAGGAAGGAAAAAGGAACTCACTGTACAAATATAGGAAGAAAACTCAAAGTGAGAATCACAACTTTTCAGCTGATGAAATACTCCAATATAAAAAAGAAATCCAGAATTTGGGAAATTCTTCCAGAGAAATGACACAACTTCTTCAACAAGTGGACTGCAAGAAGAGAGAGGGAATGAGGGAGAAAAAGAGAGAGAAGTTCTAAACTGTGCCACTTGGGAGATGGTCCCTCTCAGTGATCTGTGGGAACAGCTAAAAGGAGGGCACAGGAAGCACGTCCACCAGGCCCACCGTTTGGGTGGGAGGTTGTGAATTATGCCAGGTGCGTTTGGGGAGGGAGGAGATGAAGGAGGGGGAGAGAACAGATGGTGAAAGGAGAGAATGGGGACAGCATGGAGAGGGTGAGCATAGGGCAAATAAGAGAGGCTCTGGGAGGCACCTCAGACAGCTGAAACAAGGAGGGCAGGGTGTGGGAGAGAAGAGGCTGTGGGGTTTGGATTGGGGGAGAGGATGGAAGGTAGGATCCAGATATGGGGTGGGGGCGGCTGTGGGTCATGGTTTGGGGAGGAGTGGGCAGAGAGTCAGGGTTGGAGAAAGAGATAGGATGAGGTTAGGGGGTGAGACAGGGCTTTGTCTCCCCCATTCTGCTAATTTGAGTCCCTAGATTAGCTTTAATTCTGCCTCTACAAGGGGAAAAGTCATAGTTTTTATCAGATATATCCCAGTCTCAGTGTTGTCCTGCCTCCTGGGATAAAAGACAGGAAAAGAGAGATGTTTTCCTGCCCTTGGGCACACGGGCACATGGGCACAAGGACACGAGTGCCTATCTATCTTCAGGCAGATGTGCTGAAGACGGCTTTAAAATGGTCCTGGACACTCCAAGGAGTCAGCAGAGGCAGGAAGAGCTGTTCAGAACAGGGAAGTGGATCCCTGCTGTCCGGGGCCATGTCTCCAAGTGGGGTCAGTAAATCTGGGCAGGCAGGGGCAACAAGGATGCCTGTTCACTCCAGAGGCCCCCGGGTCTGAGACAAGATTCTCTGCTCGAGTTTGGCATACTGGGGGAGGAGGGCCTCATAGACCTAGAAGAGCAGAAAAAGCAGTTTAGAACAGGGAGAGGGGAAATGCCTCTTACATCTGGTTGCACTTTGCAATTTAAAATTTTTAAATTTTGTTTACTTGCAATTTAACTTTTTTGCTGGGCAAAAGAAAGAAAGCATCAATTCACAAAAGAGGAAATGTTAGGAGTTCTCAAATCTGTAGTTTAAGATATTTTTAAACTATAAATTATGACAAGAAACTAATTTTTATGATCAAATCTACAAAAGTTTTAAAAAATTCTGGTGAGAGTACCTAGAAATGGCTGCCTCATTGCACAGCTGGTGAAAGTTGGTGATACAACTCTTTGGGAAATAGGCTTGACTTTATATCTGTATTAAGGAGCCCATAGTGTGGGACCCAGTTATTCTACTTTGGTGAAGCTCTCCTAAGGAAATAATCCTAAACATAGGATGCCAAGTCTGCCAAGGGTCTTCTTTGATACCATTGAACATTCAGATGTATAAGACCACCATGAGCCAAGGGAAGACAGCCTGGAGAAACACAGTGGCGGCAGGTGCTCCTCTCAGTGGAAGACCATGTAGCAGTTGATACAGCAGTTCACACAGTTGTACAGAAGAGGGTCTCTTTGCCTCCCAACCAGGTTACAGCCCAGGCAGAAAGAGCTGAGATCTGGCTGTGTGCGGTGGCTCATGCCTGTAATCCCAGCACTTTGGGAGGCCAAGGCGGGTGGATCACCTGAGGTCAGGAGTTCAAGACCAGCCTGACCAACCTGGTGAAACCCCGTCTCTACTAAAAATACAAAAATTAGCTGGGCATGGTGGCAGGCGCCTGTAATCCCAGCTACTCGAGAGGCTGAGGCAGGAGAATCACTTGAACCCAGGAGGATGAAGTTTCAGTGAGCTGAGATTGTACCACCGCACTCCAGACTGGGCGACAGAGTGAGACTCCGTCTCAAAAAAAAAAAAAAAAAAAAAAAAAAAAGAGTTGAGATCCACATCATACAGACAAAAGAATGACCCTGGCTTCAAAACCTCATATGCACTACAAAAGTATCTCCTGTAACAGCTTAGTAGGTAAGAGGCATGTCCAGGAGGAGTCACTGTACTCAAGGAGGCCCTGAGGAAGACTTCTCACCAGGTAGTTACAGTTTTCTCAGTTCAGATGCAGTTTCCCAAGCAAAGGCCATCTTTACAAAAGCAATGTTGCCTAGTAAAACTGTTGATATTCCACTTTTATGAGATCTCAAGGAAAAAAGAGCTAGAAAGTTAACCAAAGGTTAAATTCGCATGTAGAATAGGAAAGTTTTTTTTTTAATCCTTTATTTAAGAAGACTTAATTATAATTGTAAAACTAAAAACTGTGCTAAGGCATGGAAAATGCTCAAGTAAATTGTGATTCTGGCGAAAAATTTGCCAGACTTTTTTTTTTTTTTTTTGGTAGCGATGAGGCTGGTCTCCAAGTCCTGGCCTCAAGTGATCCTCCCGCCTCAGCCTCCCATAGTGCTGGGACTATAGGTATGAGCCATCATGCCTGGTCGACCCAGACAGAATATTATACAGTCATTAAAAATGGTATGCACATACATTTTTAAGAATGAAATATTTATGTTGTAATGTAGAAATTTTAAAGAAGCTACAAAATTATATATACAGTGTGCTTCCTTATAAGCCAAAACAAACAAAAAGTCCAACAGAGAAAAAAGACCAAAAAGAAGCACAAGCCCACATTCTTACCCTTCTTTTAACCCCCTCAGCAGTTTTCCCAGTGGCTGTCCGTCTTACCTGAGAAATGCAGATGCACTTCAGGTGAGCACATGCTGTCTCACAGACAAACAACACTGAAGACCAAGGACCTGGATTTTCCTGGGACTCGCAAGTAAACATAAGCAGGAGCTCATGCCAACCCCATTCCTTCTTAATTTAGTTTAATTTGCTCCAAAGTTAAGTTGTGTTTTTTTATTTCTTGAGACAGGGTCTCGCTGTTACCCAGGTTGGAGGTGCAGTGGTGCAATCTTGATTCACTGCAGCTTCTACCTCCTAGTTTCAAGCGATTCTCATGCCTCAACCTCTCGAGTAGCTGGGACTACAGGTGTGCACCACCACACCCGGCTAATTTTTGTGTTTTTTCTTTTTTAGTAGAGACGGGTTTTCACCATGTTGGCCAGGCTGGTTTGTAACTCCTGACCTCAGGTGATCCATCCGCCTCGGCCTCTGAAAGTGCTGGGATTACAGGCGTGAGTCACCACGCCCAGCTGGAAGTCAAGCATTTTAACAACTCACTATGCGACTGGGGCCTACTCGTGGCGCAGCTGCAGCAGCTCTGTCTGCGAAGGCTCAGGGACAGTTACACGGGGTGTCAGAGCCAGAGAGAGGGAGCCTGCTGGCTTCGAAGTCCACGATGAGTCTGTGCTGCCTAGAAGGGCTTAGCAGGATAAATTCCTTTGCTCTTCCAAATGAGGGTGACACAGCTGATGTTCTGGTTCTACCCTGTGAACTATGTGTTTGTGAAGTACTTGGGAATAGACCCCATGAGTAAAATAAAGCAAAAGATAACAGGTGACCCTTTATAAAGAGGCCCACAGGCGAGGAGCCTAAGGTTGTCCTAGCCTGTACTGGACATTAAGAAGTCAGAGAACAAAGGTAAGGGGCTTTGATTTCTCCCCATGGAGAAAACTGCAATTTGAGCCAAGGGAGAAAACATGCTTACTGCTTTGAGTTTCCGCTTGAGCACAAGCAGTGCTGTTGGTGCCACAGAAAGAATGAAGGATGTGGCCCTGCTCTCAAGGAGTTTAACTCTAGTCCACAAATGCAGTCTGCATATAAGTTGTGTATGCTGACAATCACGTAGACTGTCACTGCTTGCAACCCGCTGTTGGGAGGGCTTTTGAGGATTTGGATCCAACAACGGTAAAGGGTTCCACGAGTTGTCAGTGATTTTGGCCATGGGCAGGCCAGGGAGAGTGATGAGGCACTCTCACCAGCTCAGGGGACACAGCTCCGAGGATTTGCCACTCCATACTCTACATGAGGCAGATGCTGCTGTGCTGCCCTAAACCTTTCCCCAATTACCTTCCTCCTTGCTGGCCTCCTTCCAGATAGAATGAAAGAGCCAGACCCTACCCTAGCCTTTCCTACAATCAGAATTGACCATATATGACTAAGTGGTAGCCTGTTGGGGTGTGTGGGGTAGGGGAGGGATAGGCCAGTATTTTCCTCCCTGATGAGCAAGAGGGTGTGAGGAGAGGCTGTCTGCCCAGCGTCACCCTATGATCCCTGCCTTTGAACACAGCTGTGAAGACATGTGTGGGGCAGCTACAGCCATCCTCCCACCATGTGAGCACACCCAGAGCTGCACTATCCAGCACAGTAGCCACAAGCCATGTATACCTTTGCATACTTGAAGCATGCCCAGAACTGTAAGTATTAAATGCACACCAAATTTCAAAAGCTTCGTGCAAAAAAGGAAATGTAAAATATCATATTAGTAACTTTTTTTTTTTTTTAAAGACAGGGTCTCTGTCGCCCAGGCTGGAGTGCAGTGGTGTGATCTTGGCTTACTGCAACCTCCACCTCCTCCTGGGCTCAAGTGATGCTCCCACCTCAGCCTCCAGAGTAGCTGGGATTACAGGCATGCACCACCACACCCAGCTAATTTTTTTATTTTTTGTAGAGATGGGGTTTTTGCCATGCTGCCCGGGCTGCTCTTGAACTCCTGGGCTCAAGCAATCTGCCCACCTCGGCCTCCCAAAGTGCTGGGATTACAGGTGTGAGCCACTGCGTCCAGCCCCACATTAGTAACTTTTCTATTTATTACATGTTGACATGACAATACTTCAGATATAGTGGATTAAATAAAATGTATTATTAAAATTAATTTTAAGCATTTCTTTTTATTTTTACTTTTAAAAATGAGGCAACCAGAATATTTTAAATGACATATGTGGCTCACATTATGTTCCCATTGTCCACTGCTGACCTGAGGAATTGCAGGGAACATGACCAGAGTTCTCATGTTGAACAACTGAACCAATTCTACCTCCAGATTTCCTGTTAGACTATAATGCCATTTCGGTCAAGGATTGTTTTTAAGCCTCACAATTAGTAGGTGAAAGGGAGGCAGGACAGATGTTGTACCCACTTCACAGATAAAAAACAAAGGTCTAGAGACAAGGAGTGCTGCTTAAGGTCTCATGGTGAAGGAGAAGCAGAAAAATCAGAACTTAAATGCCCTTTATCTCGACATCGAATCTTTTCAGTGTTTCCAGTGGACTCTCAAACGTAAGAGAAAAGTGGTCTCTTACACACAACAGAAAAATCACAGATGCTTGGGCACACCTGTGTGTGTGGTTTGTCTGGGTCTCCTAGACAGCATGAGTTCCTACGTCCAAGGTATGCTGGGAGACAATTCTCCATGGTGTTTCTACATGTCTTGTGATAGCTTTCGTTTCAGACTATCTTTTCAAGGATGTTTGTAAAGCATAGAGACATATAGACAGTGTCTCCAGGGCAGAGACACTGGAGAGAGTGTTTGTCTGTTTGCTGACAAGAATAATAAGGATAATGTCTCCTTTGGTGGCAAAGTTTGGGCAGGTTTGCTCGCAGTTCCTTTACAAGGTTGGGAGTTTTCTATGCTCGGGATCATTTGGTTGTATCACAGCCTATTATGTGCACAGTATCCACCTGGGCCCACTTTGCATCACCCTGTGGAATTTGGAGGCCAAGGGAAACTGATGCAAGCATGAAGTTCATGCTTCCTGATGAACCATGAGTTCATCACGGTTCATCATCATAAAGCCCTTTGTCTCTGATCCAGGAGTCCTGTGTCTTCTGCCTGCCGCTACAAAACTGGCAGGCTCACCTGTTAGCTTGCAAGTCAGGTAAATGTCAGAGCCTTCACAGTTCCTTACAAGATGCACCCACCCCTGCTGCTGGGCTGCCAGACCCTTCTGCAAGCAGGTACAGCGGTGTGGCGGATGCTGTGGGTACCATCCAGATTCACCTCAGGAACGAAGAACTTATTCTCCCAACTGCTGGGAGTGCTGTTGGCAGACAGCCCTCAGCTGCCCGCTTTGGAGACTGCTTTCGCTATAAAGAGCTGCCTCACCCCCTCCTGGGGTGGCCCACATGTGATGACTGATTGACATGGGGTATAAAGGCCCAGCCCCTTAGCCCAACTGGATAAAACTCTAAAGGTCACCTCAGCTTCAGAGCTTTCTGTAGGAACAGCTTAGGCTCCAGAAATTGCACTGCCATTCACCTTCTCCCTCTGTCCAATCCTGTCTACTCCCTTTCCTTTCTACAGTTGTGGATTCCAAGAGCAACTCCTCCCACTCCCATAAACCTCATATATCTTAGTTGACATCTCAGACTCTGCTTTCTGAGGAACCCAACCTGCAACAAGCGAGGTCTGCCTTCACAGGGGTTTCCTGGCCTGGGTGACTGCACAGCTATCTTGGGTCTAGACTTGAGATTTGAGTGCTAGAAATCCAGCATGTCTTGAGTTTCAGTGACAGATCCTTTCAGTAGCTTTTATAGCCCAGTGACATGGAAGGGCCCACCGTGGGGCATACGAAGCAATAAAAATAGGCCCAGCAATCCACCTGACCCTGGCTGTAAAATCAGCAGCATCTGTAACTTGCAGCAGACAACCTGGCTCTTTTGCTCCGTTTTCTTGATGATTTCAATAAAGCGGAATTTCTCCTTTTGTTGAGCACATCAAGTTCAATGTAGGTGACCTGTTGGTGGGGGAAAAACCCTAGCGAGCTTTCATAATGCAAATGTTATAAACAAATTCCGACGGTCTCTCACCTGAGAAGCTCCCAGGCTTGGGGTAGCAGCTAGTCTGGGATTTGGAGCCAACTTCACAACCTCTGAAAAGGGCACATCTCTTCCACCTGCAAGACCTAGAAGGGAAAACTCACTTCACGTTAGTGCATGTTGCAAATGAAGACGTTAACCATAAACACCATGAAGGATCTCACTGGGGTGGCAAACTCTTCTAAAACTGGATTATAGTGACGGTTGCACAATTCAGTACATTTATGAAAAATCAATGGACACTTAAAATGTATGATTTTTATGTCATATAGATTGTACCTCAATAAAATTACGAAACAAAACAAAAAAATGCCAAGCGCAGGCTTGTCTCCAGCAGGACCTAGCTTGTCTTGCCCTTTGTGGTTGTGCCTTTCATGGAATGGGCCAGGTAACCTCAACATATGATGGGGAAGGGTCTGCCTGCCCCTCCTCTCTCCCCTCGTTCACCACATTCTGGACAGCCTGGTCTCCTCTCCACTCATGCTGCCTCAGAGCCTTTTCACTGTGCAGAATGTTCTTTCCACTCTTCACACGCCCGTTCCCTTCTCCTCAGCTAAGATGCACCTAGAACCATCACTTGTTCAAGAGGCCCTCCTTAGCCCTCAGCACCATCTGCTTTTCCTCAGAGCACTTTTCCCAACTTGTGCCATATATTTCAGTGAGTATTGGCTTAAGATCCCTCTTTGGCTGAGCTGTAAAGTCCACGAAGCCAGACATCGTGTCTCTCTGGGTCACCACTATAACCATGGTGCCTAGCACACCATCTGTATACAAAAGGGACTCAATAATTACTCACGAAGCAAATGAGTAGCAGGGGGAAGGTTGCCATTGGTGGGCAAGAAACAATGAGCAATTTCTAGGCAAGGTAAGTAGTAGCGTCAGATAGACAGAGAAACACACCACCACCAGGAGTGAAGAAGGGCCCTCTGAAGACGTGAGGAGCAGTTTTCCTAACCAAATGCTAGAAAATTCCAGCTCAGAGCAGAATGGGTGTGGGACTGGGATGGTGGTGGGGTGGACAGCAAGAGAAGACTCTAGTCCCATCTCTACTCATACTCGCAGACGCTACACAAGACAGTCATCCCCAGGCCCAGCTGGGGAGAAGAGATCTCTAAATGAAGCGGTTAGTAACCCTCTGGGTGGGGACCAGTGAGCTAAGATTTGGCTCAGGCTTTGGTTTTGGAGGGCAGAGCAGGGCAGTGGCCCAGGTACCCTTTGGCAAGCACAGAAAGGGAAAACGAACAAAACAAAACACAGTGCAGGATAGCAGTGAAGTCCTTAAAGGGCAACTCCTTTCCCACTTCCACAAAATAATTATGAAGCGGACCCCATACTTCTATTTAGCCACCCTGAAGGCCAGAAGATTATGGAAGAGTATCTTCAAAGCTCTCAGGAAAAGTATTTTGAACATAGAGTCTTTTGCCCAGGCAATCTTTGAGAGGATGAAACAAAAGGACTTGTTGGACATGTCAGGCCTCAAAACCATCACCTATTGAATTCTCTCTTACAATATTTATTTAGGTCGTATATTCCAACAAAACTACCACACAGCTTGGATGCGGTAATTGTAGCACTAGGATTCATGCCTGTAATCCTAGCCCTTTGGGAGGTTGAGGTGGGTGGATCACTTGAGCCCAGGAGTTCGAGTTCAGCCTGGGCAACATGGCCAAACCCTATCTCTACAAAAATTAGCCAGGTGTGGTGGTGTGTGCCTGTAGTCCCAGCTATCTGGGAGGCTGAGGTGGGGGTGGGAAGATCACCTGAGCCTAGGTGGTGGAGGCTGCAGTGAGCCATGACTACACCACTGCACTCCAGGCTGGACAACAGAGACCATGTCTCAAACAAAACAAAACAAAACCTCAGCATAGAAATAAAGGAGAAAGAAGAAGTTTTTTGTTTGTTTGTTTCTTTTTTTTTTTTGAGATGGAGTCTTGCTCTGTCGCCACGCTGGAGTGCAGTGGCGTGATCTTGGCTCACTGCAACAGCTCACTATAGCCTCCACCTCCCAGGTTCAAGCTATTCCCCTGCCTCAACCTCCCGAGTAGCTGGGACTACAGACATGTGCCACCATGCCCAGCTAATTTTTTTTTTTTTTTTTGTATTTTAGTAGAGATGGGGTTTCACTCTGTTGGCCTGTATGATCTCGATCTCCTGACCTTATAATCTGCCCGCCTTGGCCTCCCAAAGTGCTGGGATTACAGGTGTGAGCCACTGCGCCTGGCCGAAATGTCAGGAAGTTTTAAAAAAAAGAGAAAGTAAGAAACAGAGGAAGGAAGGAAGGAAGGAAGGAAGGAAGGAAGGAAGGAAGGAGGAGGGAAGGAAAGAAGGAGGGAAGGAAGGAAGGAAAGAAAGAGGGAAGGAAGGAAGGAAGGAAGGAAGGAAGGAAGGAAGGAAGGAAGGAAGGAACAAACGAACGAACGAACGAAAAAAGGCGGGCAGACTCATGGGTAAGTGTGAATAAAAGCCAATATGATGTTAAATGTATTTAATATAAGAATCTGGAAATAAATTCCCAAGTGATCTTGATATAGGATGTGGCATGAGGCGGGGTGAGGTAGACGGGGTGGGGAGAGAATAAAAGGGTAAGAGGTTAATTAATTATTTATTTTTTTTGAGATGGAGTCTCGCTTTGTCAACCAGGCTGGAGTGCAATGGTGCAGTCTCGGCTCACTGCAACCTCTGCCTCCCAGGTTCAAGCAATTCTCCTGCCTCAGCCTCCTGAGTAGCTGGGATTACAGTCGTGTGCCACCATGCCCAGCTAATTTTTGTATTTTTAGTAGAGACGTGGTTTCACCATACTAGCCAGGCTGGTCTCGAACTCCTGACCTTGTGATCCACCTGCCTCGGTCTCCCAAAGTGCTGGGATTACAGGCATGAGCCACCACACCCCGCCAAGGTTAATTATTAAGAGAAGGATATGTTGCCTGATTAATTCTCAACGTTGATAGAAAAATATAAGCTTAGGCCGGGTGTGGTGGCTCACACCTGTAATCCCAGTACTTTGGGAGGCCAAGAGCGGATCACGAAGTTAGGAGATCGAGACCATCCTGGCTAACACGGTGAAACCTCTCCTCTATTAAATATACAAAAAATTAGCTGGGCGTGGTGGCTGGTGCCTCTAGTCCCAGCTACTCAGGAGGCTGAGGCAGGAGAATGGTGTGAACCCAGGAGTTGGAGCTTGCAGTGAGCGGAGATTAAGCCACTGCACTCCAGCCTGGGTGACAGAGCAAGGCTCCGTCTCAGAAAAAAAAAAAAGAAAAAAAGAAAAAAGAAAAGAAATATATAAGCTGAAATAGGTATGTTAAAAAGTTAAGAACATGAAAAGAATAGAACCACTTGGGCTGCTACAGGAGCTCCCTGAACAGGCAGGAGGTAGGGCAAATTGATCCAACTTGAAGGATGAATGCCCTTGCGGGTATGTGCTGCTCCCGCCAGAACTCGCCTAGATCAGGGAGCTTCCCTTAATGCCGAGAGTTTCAGCGAGGCCTCCATCAGGGCAACAGGGCTCCATGGCGCTGTCCAGGGTCCTGGACTGCTTGGGCCTGAAGTCTTCCCCTTTGTTTCAACTTTTGTTCTGCTGAAAAGACGGCTCTGGACTTCGTCCACCTCTCCTGCTCTCTAGCTGTCCAGACCCATGCCCACGTGCCCTCAGCCATGCCCTGTGTTCTTTTCCCGTGTCCCGGTGCTGCCCTTAACTCTGACCAGACTTCATTCAGTTAGGACTCAGCCTCTTTTTCCCCACTTTAAGCAAAGAATAAAGGAAAAGAGAGTATGGGTTGGCTCTCATCTGCTGGGTGCTAGAAAAATGAAGCTGAAGTCCCCAAGACTCCAATGTCCCCAAAGACTGGGAACACCTCACTCTCCCCCTTCCACCCTCCTCAGCCCACCCCATGTCCTGGCCACTTCCAGAGACAGCTGTCTCCCTCCATCGACCTACCATGAAAAGCTCGGTATGCAGAACCCACACAGGCTGAGTTGGCAGTGTCTATAACATACACCGGGGCACCAAACACATCTGCAAGCACCTGAAAAGGACACAGAGGTTCTACTGTGGTGAGCCACTCCTCAGAGGGAACACAGATGTTGTGGGATGCACTTTCCAAGCTCTCTCCCTCATATGTCTTCTGACCCCCTTCCATTCCACTTCGACTGCCTTAAGAGGAGTACGCTTGGTCATGCTACCCTGGTGATAATAGTCAGGATGACCTGGGGAAAGTCCCTAGTGGAGGGCCACAGCTCCCCAGGCTGTCCCTGTACTTTTTAGCCATTTCACCAAAAACAGCAGAAGATTTAGGAAGTATGCTTAGCAAATGGCACCGACCTAGGGCTGGAGACAGCTGGGTATTAGACTAATCTTAACAAGCCCAAACAAACCCAAACTAACAAGGGCATGTTTCAAGGGGATAGTGGTGAAGTTTCCCATTTAGGTTCAAAAATAAATTGCACACATTTCAAATGGAGGACCTGTACTAAGAGGAGTTCACATGGGAAGAACTTGCGGGAGGTCTTAGTTGACCAGAGATATTGTAGTAGATGCCACTGATGCCTACACAGATCCCCCTCACTGGACCGTTGTGCATCCCGCCCCAGCTGCTGTGAGTACTGGCTACTAATGGCTTGCAGCACTACTTCCTCAAGAAAGCTGACCTTGGCTTAGCATAGGCCACTGCTCACAGGAAATTTATTCACCCTCCCTAAGGTGTCCTGTTGGCCCCTTGTTGCAAGGTAAAACCAGCTCTGTGGTATAATTCATGTTCTAGAGCCCTATCTCCCCACCAAGATGGAGGGGAAGTAGACTCCAGACAAGACGATATCCTCACTTATCCTTCTTCCTCTGCACTACCCTGAGTCCCACACTTCCTTCTTCCTGGGAGTACTCTCTCAACGAACTGCTCAGAGAAGAATTCCCATTTCAGGCTTTGTTTCTAGAAAATCTTACCTAAGATAGGTAATCACAAGTAAACAGCTAATACAATTACTCTAACAGTTAAGGCAGCCCCAGGCTACACCCAAAAATGCACAATGTCCCCATAACAGGATCTGACAGACCCACAGGTGACAGTCTGAGAGTCAGACATCTGCAGGTTGATTCTACTTTTGGTCATATGTTTCTGGCATAATGAAGGACCAGAAGGACAGTAACAGTCTGGCAACTGTGTTACAAGAGGACTAGTTGGAGAATCAGCGATGGTTAAATTGGAAGGCAGAGGCCTTGAGGAAGACAAGAACCCTGGCATTAGATGTGAGAAGGTTTGCCATGTGGAAGAACAGGCACTTTCCATGTGACTCCAGAGGACATGCTGGTGTCAGACAGTGGATTGTACACAGCCGTAGAATTCACCTGCATGTGAGACAGATCCCATCACAGTGTGAGCTGTAAGGCAACAGAGCTGCTTCCTGGAGAGTGTGAGCCAAGAACTCCCCATTCCTGCAGGAGTGGGAATGGAGACTGTACTTCCTGTTGAGTCTCTGGCTCTTAGAAGTAGCAGACATAAGAAAATGTGGCACATATACACCATGGAACACTATGCAGTCATAAAAAAGGATGAGTTCCTGTCCTTTGTAGGGACATGGATGCAGCTGGAAACCATCATTCTCAGCAAACTATCACAAGAACAGAAAACCAAACACCGCATGTTCTCACTCATAGGTGGGAATTGAACAATGAGATCACCTGGACACAGGAAGGGGAACATCACACACCGGGGCCTGTTGTGGGGAGGGGGGAGGGGGGAGGGATAGCATTAGGAGATATACCTAGTGTAAATGACGTGTTAATGGGTGCAGCACACCAACATGGCACATGTATACATATGTAACAAACCTGCACGTTGTGCACATGTACCCTAGAACATAAAATATAATATAAAAAAAAAAAGAAAAGAGAAAAGAAAAGCATGCATCAGAATGTATATTTACTCTTCAGTTTTCTTAGTGTACTGTGCATGTAGGCAAATAAAAATTTGGCACCAAAAAAAAAAAAAAAAGAAGTAACAGATATGGGAGAGGCCATGGTATAGGGCCCACTACCAACACTTACCTGTAAGATGTCTCTATTGTGAGATGCTCCTCCTGTGGCCAAAATCTTTGTCTTGGACACTGCAAGGGAAAAGAAAAAAAGTGAAATAGCTATGCCAGTTCTCCCAAGGCAGAAAGGGCTGTTTGTGCAGAGTTCTTCAGCTACAGAGGGTTCATGATGGGCCAATGCCTCCCGCTCATCACACAGGAATCTGGTAGAGATCCAAAGGTGGCTCTGTGCGTGCAGGCCTGTCACATTCATTTGCTTGTGAGGTTGCTGCCCCACTCACCTTAACTGTCCTTAATAATTTTTTTTGTTTTAAATATCTCAACAAAACAGGAGTAGAAGGTAACTTCTTTAAAGATAAAAGTCATATATCCACAACTTATAACGAATGTCATTCTTAACAGAGATTTAGAAGCACTTTCTTTCAGAATGGTGTACCAGCCAGATTCCAAAATGGCCTCCACATAATCCCTCCCTCCTGATATTCACACCTTCAAGTAGTCCCCTCCCACATTCAATAGGGCTGACTTGTATACCCAATAGAACCTTGTGTAAATGATGGAGTGTGAAGTCCAAGACTAGATGATAAAAGACATTGAGGCTTCTATCTCGCTCTGACACAGGTCACGCTCTCTTGGATCACTCACTTTGGGGGAAGCTAAGTGCCACATCCTGAAGACACTCAATCAGCCCTAGGGAGAGGTCTACACGGGAGGGGACTGAGGCCTCCTGCCAACAGTCATGCAAGTGAGCCAGCAGGGAGGCAGATCTTCCAGCCTCAGTCAAGCCTTCAGATGACTGCAGCCCCAGATGACGTTGTGACTGCAACCTCAGGAGATATCCTCAATCAGAATCACCCAACTATGCTGAAACCAAATTCTTGACCCAAAGAAACTGTATAAGAGAGTAAACATTTATTACTGTTTTAAGCTGCTAAATTTTGAGATAATTTGTTACATGGCAATAGATAACGAAGACAACTACAAACAAAACAAAGATTCACAGTATCCAGTCCACTGTTTAACACAGTATCAGATCTACCAGTCAATGCCACAAGATAACAAAAGCAACTAAAATGTTTAAGTATTGAAAGAAAGGAAAAGAAAACTGTCATTTGCAGACAATAGTCCATCTACTTGGAAAAAATAAAGAATAAGCAAACTAATAAAACTAACAAGAGTTTAATAAGTTTGCCGGATACAAAATCAACTTCTAATAATCAATGGCATTTCTAATAATAATCAACTAGCAAATGTGATAGAAAATAAATTATCATTCACAACAGCAACCAGAAATGTAAGGTAGCCTTACATATAAGGGAATACCTTAACAAAGAATTCAAAAGTCTCTATGAAGAAAAAGTTGAAATTGTTGTTAAAGTACAAAAAAAAATCTAAATAAATTAAAAGATATTCCACGAACTTGAATGAATATGAATTAACATTATAAACATGTCAATCTTTTCCAATTAATGTATACATTCTATTCAACCTAAATAAAAATTCCAACTGGACTCTTTTAAGGAACTAGACCAATTTCTTCTAAAATATTTATGGAAAAATGAAAACCTATAAACAGCTCAGACAGTATTTTAAAAAGAAAAGCAAGGAGGGGATAATTGCTATACTACATATTAAAACATTATTATGGGTTGAAGTGTGTCTACCCTAAGTTTATATGTGGAAGTCCTAAACCCCAGTATCTCAGAATGTAAGTGTATTTGAAGATAAAGGTAAAGACAGACATTACCTCTTTAAAGAGGTAATTAAGATAAAAATGAAGTCATTAGGGGTGGGCCCTAATCCAGTAGGACTGATGTCCTTATGAGAAGAGAAAATGAAGACACAGGGACACACAGGAGGAGACACAGGAAGAAGACGGCCGTCTACAAACTAAGGAAAGAGGCCTAAGAAGAAATCAGCCCTGCTGACACCTTGATCGCAGACATTCAGCCTCCAGAACTGTGAGAAAATTAATTTCTGTTGCTGAAGCCACCCATTCTGTGGCACATTCTTATGGCAGCCCTAGCCAGCTAATGCAAACATACTACAAAGCCACAATAATACAACAGGTTTTCTGCCTCAAGAACAAGACCCAATAAACCCATGAAGTAGAAACAGGAGTGCGGGTCGGGCGCCAGGGCTCACGCCTATAATCCCAGCACTTTGGGAGGCCAAGGCAGGCAGATCGCTTGAGCCCAGGAGTTTGAGACCAACCTGGGCAACATGGCAAGACCCTGTCTCTACAAAAAATATTTAAAAATTAGCCAGGCATGGTAGCACGTGTCTGTAGTCCTAGCTACTCGGGATGCTGAGGCGGGAGGAACACTTGAGCCCTGGAGGTGGAGGTTGCAGTGAGCTGAGACCGCGCCACTGCACTCCAGCCTGGGCGGCAAAGTGAGACCTTGTCTCCAAAAAAGGAAAAAAAAAATGAAAGGGAGTACAGAGAAAGAGAAAGACCTATGTATATAAAGGAACTGGATAAATGATAAAGGGGGCACTACAAGTAATGGGGTAAAACAGACCACTTAGTAGACAGTGTTTGGAAAACTGGACCAACATGTGGAAAAAATTAAATTGGATCCCAAGTTACACCATTCGCAATGACTCCAGATGGATCAAAGTCCTAAATGTGGAAGGTAAAATTGTAACATCAACAGGAGAAACATAAAACAGTACTTCTGTGATACTGGAGGAGGCGGAAAATATCTTAAATAATATCTCAAAAGCATAAAATGTAAGATGAAAAATTGATGAATTTAATCAAAATTCTGTTAAATTGCTGACACTATAAATAAGCAACAGACAAATGAGAGATATCTGCAACAAAAAACTGTCAACAACCTAATATTCAAAGCATGCAATAAACTCCTGCAAATCAGTAAGATAAAGATAGGAAATCAAATAGAAAAATGGGAAAGGATGTACATAGCCAATTCAGAGAAAGAAACCAGTTACAAAGAGCTGTTCAAAATCATTAATTGGCCGGGCATGGTGGCTCATGCCTGTAATCCCAGCACTTTGGGAGGCCGAGGCGGGTGGATCACCTGAGGTCAGGAGTTTGAGATCAGCCTGGTCAACATGGTGAAATCCTGTCTCTACTAAAAATAAAAAATTAGCTGGGCATGGTGGCGTGTGCCTGTAATCCCAGTTATTCGGGAGGCTGAGACAGGAGAATCACTTGAACCAGAAGGCGGAGGTTGCAGTGAGCTGAGATCGCGCCATCGCACTCCAACCTGGGCAAAAAAAGTGAAACTCCATCTCAAAACGAAATGAAACAAAACAAAATCATCATTAATTGAGAAAACACAAATTAAACTGACACTGAGATACCAGTTTGCACCCATCAGACTGGCAACAGATTTAAAGGTTGTTGCTGTGAAGTGTTGGTGGGGATATGGGAAAGAAGAACCCTCACAAACTGCTGCTGAGAGTACATGACCGACTTCATGACAGCAGGGCTCTCAAGCTCCTTCCCTCCACTCCCTCACACACAGCAGCAGAAGCAGCAGCAGTATTTGTCCCCAAGCTAAAGTAAAGAATTGCTCATTAGTGAAAGTGGGCTACTAGCTGGGGAGGGTGCTGGGGGCACCGAGTGAAGAGGAACTTGAAATGACACTGAGCAGCAGGCATGGAGACAAACACGGAAAGTAGCTCCACTCATCACAGAAAAAGGCTGGATTCCTCTTCTAACTAGAGTAAAATCCTGCTTATTTTGGGTTGGATAATTCTTTTTGTGAGGGATCATCCCATATATTGTAGAATGTTTAGCAGAATCCCCAGAATGCTATGTCCTCACAAGGCTGAAAAGCAGAAAACAGTGAACTCACTCCTGAAAGCACCTTTATAGTGGCATTAACACCTAAGAGCCCTCATGACCTAAACACCTTCCATCAGGCCCATCTCCCAACACTGTCACCTTGGGGATTAAGCTTTCAACATGTGAATTTGGGGAGACACGGTCAGGCCACAGAAAATGCATAAATGGTTGTATAATCACGTGATGGAATATCAGAATGCAATGAAAATTAACAGCTAATAGCTATCTATGCCCATTAACATGGATGAATTCATAAATTGACATTGAACTAAAGCAGCAAGTCACAACACATGTAGTATAATTCCATATATTATGAAGTTCAGAAAGGGCAAAAAAACACAGCGTATTAAAAGGAATGCATACACAGCTGACAAAGCCATAAAGAATTCCAGGGAAATGATAATACAAAAATCTGGATAGAGAGGGGAAGATGAGGATATAGTGGAAGAGGAGCACAGCAAGATTCTAAGGTTCTAGCAATGTTCTGTTTCTTTTTTTTTTCTTTTTTCTTTTTTTTTTCCTGAGACAAAGTCTCGCTGTGTCACCCAGGCTGGCGTGCAATGGGGCAATCTTGGCTCACTGCAAGCTCCGCCTCCTGGGTTCAAGTGATTCTCCCACCTCAGCCTCCCGAGTGGGTTATAAATGTCCAACACCATGCCCGGCTAATTTCTGTGTTTTTGGTAGAGACGGAGTTTCACCATGTTGGCCAGGCTGGTCTCGAACTCCTGACCTCAAGTGATCCGCCTGCCTCGGCATCCCAAAGTGCTGGGTTTACAGGTGTAAGTAACTGCGCCTGGCTGATGTTCTATTTCTTAACCCGAGTGCTGATCATCAGATGTTTATCAATATGTTTTATAATTAGCTGTAAGATACATATACTCTGCCATATACATGATATTTTTCACAATAAACTGAGCATAGTGGCTCATGCCTGTAATCCAAGCACTTCAGTAGGCCAAGGCAAGAGGAGGACTGCTTGAGCTCAAGAATTTGAGGCCAACCTGGACAACAAAGTAAGACCCTGTCCCTACAAAAAATACAAAAATTAGCTGGGCACGGTGGTGCATGCCTGTGGTCCCAGCTACTCGGGAGGTTGAGTGGGAGGATTGCTTGAGCCCAGGAAGTCAAGGCTGCAGTGAGCCATGATTACACCATTGTACTCCAGCCTGGGTGTATTCCTGCCTGACAAAGCCAGACTTTGTCTCCAAAAAATATAATAGGCTGGGCACAGTGGCTCATACCTGTAATCCCAGCACTTTAGGAGGCCGAGGCAGGAAGACCACCTGAGGTCAGGAGTTCGAGACCAGCCTGGTCAATATGGTAAAACCCCGTCTCTACTAAAGATACAAAAATTAGCCAGGTGTGGTGTTGGGCACCTGTAATCAGCTACTCAGGAGGTTGAGGCAGAAGAATTGCCTAAACCCAGGAGGCAGAGGTTGCAGTGAGCCAAGAATGCACCACTGCACTCCAGCCTGGGTCACGGAGCAAGCGAAACTCCATTTTAAGATAAATAGATAAAAATAAAAAATAAAAATAAATAGTAAAATAATAACAATAATAAACCTTAATCTAATAAAAGACATATAGTTCCACTTCCAGCTAAGATGATAATGGTCAAGAAAGAACACACTTGTGCTGTAACAGTGACAGAATGGAATAAACAACAACAACCAGAGCATCATATTTTTGTTTGAAGCTATCGAAAAATTATAAATTCAAGAAGTCTAAATAAAATAAATTCCAGAATGAGATGAGCCCTTAAGTGCTGATGCATACCTGCAACATGTGAAACATGAAGAAGTAAGACTCTATAGACAGATAAACTTTGCTAGAAAAGAAAAGCAACTACATTTGGGCTGGTATGGAGGACTGAAATCTGGAAGAGTCTCCAATACAGAGCTAGTCCTCCCCACCCACCAATTGTCTCCAATGAACTACTATGGAAGCAGTGATGTGGAAGTGAGGGAAGAGCTGGAAAACAGAGAAAGAGCTCTGTAATCTCAGTGGTTAGGTCCCAAAGACTTGATGGAGGGAGGGGCCTGATCCTGCTGATCCTGACCCAAGACACTGCAACGACTGGTGAACTAAAACTAATTAGTACTGATCCAACCCCTGATTAAACAAAAAAGACCACCACCTCACCCTTACTTCCTGATAGAAGGGCAAGTCTTTTGTGCAGGTAAACATTATTTATTTATTTAACAACTGCATGTGAATCTACAATTATCTCAAAAGTAAAAGGGTTAAAAATTAGCCACTGTAGTCAACACTGTACTTTTAAACACAACGTACAGCATTCAACCAAAATTAAACAGCATTTTAAGAGGCAGGAAATGGGAGTAAAATAGTAAATAGAAGCAGACTCTCAGATGAATTAGCAGATAGGAGCTTTATAATAATTATAAATATGATATAAAGTCAGAGGAAAAGATGAACAAAATGGTTAAAATATGAAAAATTTCAGCAGACAAATAAGAAAATACAAAAGAATGAAATGGAAATTCTAGAAATAGAAAAAATATAATATCCAAAATGAATTGGATATTGTTAGATGGACTTAATAGCAGACTGAATACAGCAGAAACATGAATAAAAAGAGGTGTGATAGAAATTGTCCATCTGAAGGCCAGGCACAGTAGCTCATGCCTGTAATCCCAGCACTTTGAGAGGCCAAGGCAGGTGGATCACCTGAGGTCAGGAGTTTAAGACCAGCTTGCCTAACATGGTGAAACCCCATCTCTACTAAAAATACAAAAAATTAGCTGGATGTGGTGGTACTTGCCTGTAGTCCCAGCAACTCAGGAGGCTGAGGCAGGAGAATTGCTTGAGCCTGGTAGGTGGAGCTTGCAGTGAGCCGAGATCATGCCACTGCACTCCAGCCTGAGCAACAGAGCAAGACTCCATCTCAAAAAAACAAAACATAACAAAACAAAACAAAAAATGAAATTATCCAACTGAAGCAGGGAGAGAGAGAGGAAAAAAAAAAGAACAGTGAAGTCAAAGTCCTAAGGGACAACAGCAAATGTGTAACTGAAGTCCAGAGGAAAGGAAAGAGGGAATAGGGAAAAATAAATATTTGAAGAAATAATGGCTAAGAATTTTCTAAAACTGATGAAAGAGATTAACCCACAGATCCAACAAGCTCAGTGAATCACAAAGAGGATACATACAAAATAATAATAATTAAAAAACCCTTACTTAGGTATACATCATAATCAAACTGCTGAAAATCAAAGATTAATAGAAAAATTTTAAATCAGCTAGAGAAGAAAACCCCATTACATTCAGGAGAACAACACTAAAAAGGACAGCTAATTTCTCATCTGAAACATCAGAAAACGGTGAAATGACATTTTCAAAGTGGTGAAAGTAAAAAGTGCCAACCTAGAATTCCAAAACAGAAAATGTTATTTGAATATGAGGTAAAATAAATACGTTTTCAGGCCGGGCGCGGTGGCTCACGCCTGTAATTCCAGCACTTTGGGAGGCCGAGACGGGCGGATCACGAGGTCAGGAGATCGAGACCATCCTGGCTAACATGGTGAAACGCCGTCTCTGCTAAAAATACAAAAAACTAGCCGGGCGAGGTGGCAGCGCCTGTAGTCCCAGCTGCTCGGGAGGCTGAGGCAGGAGAATGGCATGAACCCGGGAGGCGGAGCTTGCAGTGAGCTGAGATCCGGCCACTGCACTCCAGCCTAGGCGATGAGCAAGACTCCATCTCAAATAAAATAAAATAAAATAAAATAAAATAAAATAAAATAAAATAAAATAAAATAAAACAAAATAAATACGTTTTCAGAAAAAGTAAAACATAAGAGAATCCACTGTTTTTTGTTTTTTGTTTTTTTTTTGAGAAGGAGTCTCGCTCTGTCGCCCAGGCTGGAGTGTAGTGGCCGAATCTCAACTCACTGCAAGCTCCACCTCCCAGGATTACACCATTCTCCTGCCTCAGCCTCCCGAGTAGCTGGGACTACAGGTGCCCACCACCACGCCCGGCTAGTTTTTTGCATTTTTTTAGTAGAGATGGGGTTTCACCGTGTTAGCCAGGATGGTCTCGATCTCCTGCCCTCGTGATCCGCCTATCTCGGCCTCCCAAAGTGCTGGGATTATAGGCTTAAGCCACCGTGCCCAGCCGAGAATCCACTTCTTATAGATGTTCTACATTCCTTCCTGAAACTCTGACTTTCCATCTGGTATGATTTTCCCTTTAGCCCAGAAAACTTCTTTAGCTGTTTTTGTAGTGCAAGCATGTTGGTAAAAAATTCGAGTACAATATTAGTGCAAACCAGACTTTTCAAGTTAAGGATTTCAATTTAAAAATCAATTAAAAAGTGTATAGCTTAAAAAGCCAACAGAGGAGATAAAATGGAATACTAAACATTGCTCAGTTAATCCAAAAATAAGACAGGAAAAGAATAAGGAAGAAAAAAGAACATATAGAACAAAAGAAAAGAAAAAGCAAAATTGATATGTAATCCATTTTGTAAATGGATGGATTGAAAAGAATTAAAAAATAAAAAATAAATGGATGGATTGGATTAAATCCAATCATTTCAATAATTACATTAAATGTAAATGGACTCTTCCCTTTAAAAATATTTATTGCCTGCCTACCTTCCTACCTTTCTTTTTTTTCTTCCTTCCCTAAAAAGCCATTAGACAGGCAAACAGAAGTGGCTCAAGGGCCACATGTAAGTACATAACCAGAGTGGGGCAGATCCAAGAGGCTGCTGGAGAGAGGCCACAGAGACAACACAAGTAAAGGTAAGCAGAGAAGCCAAAATAGGGCCTGCATGTCAAGGAGGCAGCAATCTGGAGGGGTCAGAAGAATCAACTTTGTCACTGTTAGGATAAGATACAAATGTGGGAAGGAAGACAGCCAGAATGAACCCCATGGTGTTGGACTGGAAGTGGAGTGTATAGGGTTGAACTCATGTTTTTCAACACATGGAGAAGTAGATAGACAGATAAATAGAAAGGTAAATGTGTGTATAGATACAGACTTACATATATGATGCTGTTCCCAGCCCTTTTCAGTGGGCTGAGCTGGGAAATATTAGGATATATATATATTAGGACATATATGTATGTAGATTTATACATATACATATATACATATATATGTGCACTATATATGCTCTATACACTATATATACTCTATACACTATACACTCCCCTTCCTAATATATATATCCTAATATATACATATCCTACTATTTCCCAGCTGAGCCCACTGAAAGTGGCTGGGAACAGCATCATCCCAGTAGCAATGAGCATCCAGAGACAGCATCCAAACATCTCTCCCCACTCAAAGGAGTCAGGGCTCCTTGGATAAATGGAAGATTACAGGGCTGATCCAAGGAAAAAACAAGACGAGCCTGAAACTTTTTTTATGCTAGAAGCTATGGAAATGCTCAAGGAGTGATGGAAGATATACCAAAAGGACAAGGGGCCAGTTCACTCATTGGTGCATAAAAAGATGAAAATTACTTTCTTTTTAGAAATGAAAGATACGTTACATAAATAAAGTTAACATATAGCCTTCTGAAATGCACAAATTAGAAGTTAATACAGAATGGGAATAAATGAGCTAAGTTTTCAACTCAAAAATACAGAAAAAGAAAAAAATTCATAAAGTAGAAGGAAGGCATTTAAAAAGATAAAAGTAGAAATTAATAAAAGGGAGCACAAAACAAAATATTAACATTGCTTAATAAAATATACAAGCCTTTAGCTAACATGCTCAAGGGAAAAAAAATACACAAACAAGAATGAACTAGGGACAAGGGTACAGGACATAGAATGAGACGGTGAAAGTGGAAATTACAATCCCAGCACTTTGCGAGGCCAAGATGAGTGGATCACTTGAGGTCAAGAGTTTGAGACCAGCCTGGGCAACATGGCAAAACCTCATATCTACAAAAATACAAAAATTAGCCAGGCGGTATGGTGCACACCTGTAATCCCAGCTACTCAGGTGGCTGAGGCACAAGAATCGCTTGAACCCAGGAGGCGAAGGTTGCAGTGAGCTGAGATTGTGCCACTGCACTCCAGTCTGGGCAACAGAGTGAGACTCTGTCTCAAAACAAGAACAAAAACAAAAACAAAACAGAATAAACAATCTTAATGTCCTTCAACTAGGGCCGTAAAATAATTTAGCAGACCTCATGCCACTCATTAGAAAACATAAACGTAGACCTGTACATACTGTTATGGAAAGCAAGTCTCAGAATAACACATAGAATATAATAGCATTTCGGTTAAATATATATATACACATACACACATGTATCAGGTTGAACCATATGAAATCGCCATTTTTGTAAATCAAAACTTCTTCAATATTGGCAATTGCGTATGATTCACAGGAAGGAAGTCACAGTCTGGAAGGAAGAAAAGGAGTCTGAGAGGCATATGAAGGGGGCATTTGCTTCTTATTCCATATTTCTGTTTTGCATGAATCTTTTATGATAAAAAGACATCCATTCGTTATGTATTTTAAAACAAATAGTTGTTTTAAGACCCTGCTGCTTTCCATCCAGCCCCTTGGCTCTGTCCAGGAGAAGACATTCAGCCCCCACCTCTCAGCCTCTCTCAGCTTCATCGCTGGAACACCATCCTCCTGGGGAAACAATTCAAGCTATGGAAGATGTTCTAGTGTGATTCCACGTTGGAAAACCAAGAACAATGGCCAGGCACAGTGGCTCATGCTTGTAATCTCAGCGATTTGGGAGGCAGAGGTGGGTGGATCATTTGAGGTCAGGAGTTTGAGACCAGCCTGGCCAACATGGTGAAACCCCATCTCTACTGAAAATACAAAACTAGCTGGGCGTGGTGGTGCACACCTGTAGTCCCAGTTACTTGGGAGATTGAAGCAGGAGGATCACTTGAACCTGGGAGGCGGAGGTTGTAGTGAGCCGAGATCGCGCCACTGCACTCCAGCCTGGGCAACAGTGAAACCCTGTCCCAAAAAAACAAAAGAAGACAAACAAAAAAAACAAGAACACCTTCAGTGCCCAAATGCAGGAAAAGTAACCTGGCCATCATACGCAGCACCACAAAGATGACTTTTGACAAACTTTGGTTCTTGTATACACCCTTTGCATATAAGGTACAAAGGAACAAAACTATGGCTGTATGGAAATAAGCTCATAAAGGACACTGGGAGAAAATGCCCCCAAATGGTACCAGTGGTTGGAGAGAGGGGATGGGATTATGAGTCATTTTCCTTCATTTTTTTGAGACATGGTCTCGCTCTGTCACCCAGGCTAGAGTGCAGTGGCACAATCACAGCTCATTACAGCCTTGACCTTCCAGGCTCCAGCGATCCCCTCGGCCTCCTGCCACCCCTGCCACCTCCCTGCCACCCCACCCCCAGTAGCTGGGACCACAAGCACATGCCACTACACTGGGATATTTATAATTACTATTATTTGTAAAGATAGGGTCTCTCTGTTGCCGATCTCAAACTCCTGGGCTCAAGTGATCCTCCCACCTCCACCTCCCAAAGTGCCAGGATTACAGGTGTGAGCACTAGGCCCATTTTCTTTTCTTTATTTTTCACACTTGCTACAAGGTTTGACTGTTTTTACAATCAACCTAAACAACATGAAACACACTGAAATATAAGCTGAAAACTACGGCTTATTAGCCCTGCCCAGATGGTGTCTATCATGCCTGATGGTGTCTATAAACATCAAGAGGGCAATTGTTCCTTAAAAAAAGCAGGTTCAGCCAGTGGTTGAGAATCCAGCATCTGGAGCCAGAATGGCTTGGTTGAGATCCCAGCTCTGCCAGTCCTGACCAAGTTATTTAACCACTGCAAGATTTGGTTTCCTTGATTGTGAAGTGGGAATCATATCAGTACCTACTTCAGAGGTACTGTTGTTAATAAAGATTAATTGCTGGCCAGGTGCTGTGTTTTACGCCTGTAATCCCACCACTTTGGGAGATCGAGGTGGGCAGATCCCAAGGTCAGGAGATCGAGACCATCCTGGCTAACACAGCGAAACCCCGTCTCTACTAAAAATACAAAAAATTAGCTGGGTGTGGTGGCGGCCCCTGTAGTCCCAGCTACTTGGGAGGCTGAGGCAGGAGAATGGCGTGAACCTGGGAGGCGGAGCTTGCAGTGAGCAGGTATTGCACCACTGCACTCCAGCCTGGGCGACAGAGCGAGACTCCATCTCAAAAAGAAAAAAAAAAGATTAATTGCTAAGGAACTGGGCCGGGCACACAGTGCCCAGCAAATGCTGGCAGCTGTTCGTATCACAATAATCATTTTTATTCAAAGTGCCTCTTTATTCCTCTTAGACACTATTAAAACTAAATGAGATGATGACTGGGCAAGAACGAAAACTAGAGCTGGCCAGTCCACATGGCGGCCTGGAGAATGAGTCCTCGCGTGTGTGCAACCTCTGTTGGTTCCAAGTATGTCTATTTCAGTGATCACTCAGCAGATCGGCAAGACAGGTCTGATTCTGCATTTAAGCTTGCTAAGAGGATAAGTACCTCTATGCTGTTTTGCATAAGAAATGCTTTAGAGGCTGGGATTAATGCCACAATCCCATCAGCTCCTCCTGAGCCCATGGAGGCCTTCTACCCTAACTGCTTCTCCCTGTATGCTGGGCTGTTCCCTTCCCTGGGGTCCCCTTCTCAGAGCCAGAGGACCCCTGCCAGGCACTCCACCAACTCCAGCACCATCCCTGCCCTGCTCACCCAGTCTCATTTTCAGGGAACTTGGAAGTCTTTGCAGACCTTTGGGAAATGTCTTTGTACACTTAGGGTGGTGGGATGAGGGTATTCAGAATGCTCATGGTGGTAATTTTACATATTTTAAAATATTGTATTGACCTAGAACACACATCCTGAAAAATGCACACATCATAAGCCTATAATCTTCATAAATGTTTACAAACTAAACACACCCATGGAACATGAAACAGAACATCACCAGCACCCCACAGGCCCCTTCTGAAGGGCAACTACTAATTATCCCAACTTCCAATAACAGTAAATAGTTTTGTCTGCTTTTTAAATTTTTTTTTTGAGACAGGGTCTCATGGCTCATTACAGCCTCAACCTCCTAGGCTTAAGCGATCCTCCCACCTCAGTCTCCTGAGTAGCCAGGACTACAGGCATGGCCCACCACGCCTGGCTAATTTTTGTATTTTTTTGTACAGATGGGGTTTCACCATGTTGCCCAGTCTGGTCTCGAACTCCTGGACTCAAGTGATCTACCTGCCTTGGCCTCCCAAAATGCTGGGATTACAGGTGTGAGCCACTGTGCCTGGCCTGTAGTTTCATCTGCTTTTGAACTTGATGTACAGAGAACCCTGCCATATGTATGTCCGTGTTTGGCTTCTTTTGCTCAGTGTTACATTTGGTGAGATTCACCCATTTCATTGTGTATCACTGAGGCTGGTTCATTTTCATTTGTGTGTAGTATCCTGTTGTACAAATGCACCACCATGCATTTTTCCTGTCTACTGTTAATGGGCACTGGGCCACTTCCACTGTGGGGCTATTCAGCATAGTGCTGCCATGAATGTTCTCCTGTACATCTTTAGTAAACACATGCACAAATTCCTGTTGTGCCTTTACTTAGAAGTGAGATTGCTGGCTAGGCATTTATTCAGCTTTAGTAGATGCTGTCTAATAGGCTTTCCAGGAGGTTTCCCTAATGGGTATTTTTATAGTATCATTTTACTCTGTCAATTCAAAGGTATAAAATATATGTTACATAGAACTCGGATTGTCCATAAAGTGTCATAGGAAGGCCCTCAAGCAAAGCAGCTTCACTCTCTTCTCTAGTGACAACAGCTATAGCCCAGAGGGACAAATACATCTTAGAAACCTGGACTTTATAGGCAGCCAGTCCAACCTCCTTACAGAGCCCTAGACCATTTCAACGCCGCCTGTAAAGGGAACTCACTGACCCCCTAAAGCTGATTATTCTACAGCTCAAGTTCTCAGAAATCCCTTTCTCCTCCTTTTGTCTCCCCCAGCCCCGGGTCTGCCCTCTCCACGCCAGTTGCTATGGTTTGAGTATGTGTCCCCTCCAAAACTCATGTTGAAGCTTTACCCCCAACATCACATATTGAAAGATGGGGCCTTTAAGGAGATTGGGTTATGAGGGCTTTATGAGTGGATTAATCCATTCATGGGTTAACAGATTAACAGGTTAATGGATTAACGGGTTATCGTGGGAATGGGACTGGTGGCTTTCTGAGAAGAGGAAGGGAGACCTGAGCTAGCACACTCAGCTCCCTCACCATGTGATGCCCTCTACCTCCTTGGGACTCTGCAGAGAGCCCTACTAGCAAGCAAGCCCTCATCAGATATGATCCCTCAACCTTGGACTTCTCAGCCTCCATAATTGTAAGAAATAAATTCCTTTTCCTTATAAATTACCCAGGATCAGGTATTCTGTTATAGGCAACAGAAAATGAACTGAGATATCAGTCTTCTGAGTTTTGACAGTGCTACTACATCCCCCTCTTCCCTGTCCAAGTTGAAAGATGCAGACTGTGTCCCACAGGCAACGGGACCTGGCTAGGCTAGAAGGACAAGATCCACTCATGTCCCCAGACCTTGCACTGCCTATGTCTTTGGAGTCCAGAGCTCAAGACAGCTCATCTGCAGCTTGGAGCTTAGGGTTACAGAAAGACCTTTCCCAGGCCCTACAGGTCCTGGTCAAAAGGTCAGGCTATTGTGGACACAGCTGAGAAGCAGGAACAGCCTACCTGCTATTCTATGCCTGCCTACAAGTGCCAATTGACATACTTTCTCACCCCATCCCCAAGGTCAGGTCCACCTTCCTCCTGCACAAGGCCCCCTGAAAGAAAACTTTAGTAGACATTGACTCACTAGCCCTGGCCCCCCAGGGGTGAGCTGGCCCTGAGCCCCCACCCCGGGACACATGCTGCCAGTGGCTCACTTACTGATTCGATAGCCCAAGCCTTCTGCGTGAATCCTCTTGGCCATGAATTGTCCTTCAATCAGTGCTCGAACCTCCACATCCCCAGGGAATGCTGCGACCTGTCTCCAGGAAAAGGTGGGCACAGAGTAAGGAACTCTCATTGTCCATTCGTGTGTGTGTGTGTGTGTGTGTGTCTGTGTCTGTGTGTGTCTGTGTGTGATCTTTTTAAACAACAGCCCAGATTTGAAACTCATAGCTGGGCTCTTTAACCACTATCTTTGCCTGTCACACACACTCACACAAACACACTACTGAAGCACACAGGCCCACAGCCTCACATGCATGTCACTTTGAAGAGTCAGAGACATTACAGAATTTAGTCTCAGGCAGCTGAGAGTTCAAGTTCTGTCTACCATTCAGCTCTGCAATCTTTAATAAGTTACATTAGTCTTGCTATCATTCTTTTTCTTAACAAAACGAAGATAATAGTGGTGCCTGTTTTTTAGGGTTGTTGCAATGATCAGGTTAGACAACAGAGCCTGGAAAATGCAGTACATACTAGATAAGTGACAGCCACGAGCTTATGCTGAGATCCCACCCCTGTGGCATGTCCTTCAAGCTAGCACTGATGGGAATCAACCCCAGGCTCACCCCTGCTTCTCTGGCACCTGAGACCAATGCTAGAACCTGCCGCCATCCCCCTCATGAACAGCTACACTCTAACGTTACCTACCTTCTTCTAGTTCCCAAGCTGCTCCCTCTGCCTGGAAGTCTATCCTACTCTTTCCATGGTGAGATCCTGAGTACTTTCAGGTCTCAACCTAAAGGCCACCTTCTCAGAGAGGCCCAGACCCGATCACCCCACCCAGGGTAAGTCTCCAGCCCACCCACCAGCTGCTTTCCCTTGCAGCACTCTGTTCTGCTTCCCAGGCTTAGCACCTGCTGCATTCATGTACGTGCTCATTCACTCATCTACTGTCCCTCTCCCTCCTAGACAGCAGGCTCTAGAGAGCAAAGGCCACCGATGTCTTGTTCTCCTTTGTGTCCCGGGTGCCTGGCACCAATCATACACATCTGTTGGTTGAATGAATGAATGAAGAACACTACTTTCTCCTTGACAAATCTAGGATTGATATGCATGAAAGAGAACAGGCATAACTTCTCGCTCTAATAAAAGAAACCAAACTGATTCTCCATCAGAAGATTGAAATGAACTTCCTACTTTATACAAAGCTTTCCATTCATAATCCAACATGTAGTGCCATCATCTGCCATTGAATCCAATGCCAGCTCGGACAGTTACAGTTTCCAGACAGAGTGTCTTACATAAACTCCCCATTTACTGGGGTCAGAAACATCTCTCAGGTATAACCCAAAATGTGGTGATGACTCTCCAGTGACTATCTAACAGCAATGTCAATTTCGAGCAGCAAGAACCAACTAAATCCTTTCTGGGAAAGGTCACATTGTGGAGGAGAAAGAAAACAGCAGCTTCAGAGCCAGAGAGGACTGGATTTGAGCCCCCTCCACCACCTATGACCTGTGACTCTGGGCAGATTATTTAGCCTGAGCCTCTGAGTCTCAACCTCTCCATCTAGAAAGAGGAACAATAGTGCCTATTGCTTTGAAAAGTAAATGATAGCCGGGCATGGTGGCTCACACCTATAATCCCAGCATTTTGGGAGGGGGCGTATCACTTGAGGTCAGGAGTTCAAGACCAGCCTGGCCAACATGGAGAAATCCCTCTCTACTAAAAATACAAAACTTAGCTGGGCGTGGTGGCTTGGGTCTGTAATCCCAGCTACTCAGGAGGCTGAGGCAGGAGGATCGTTTGAACCCAGAAAGCAGGGGTTGCAGTGAGCCAAGATCGTCCCACTGCACTCGAGCCTGGGCAACAGAGTAAGACTCCAACTCAAAAAAATAAAAAAATAAAAAATAAAAGAAAAGTAAATGAGGAAGATATAGAAAACCATGAGCACAATGCCTGGCACCAAATGGGCTCAATAAACGTTAGAACCTCCCGGGCTCAGTGGCTCTTTCAACCACGAGGAAATTAATGATCTCAAGATCCATGGGTTCTTGATGGATACAGGATAAAACTCGCCAAGGAAATAAGCTCTGTGACACTCAATGATAGTGTTAGCATTTGCTAAATTGGAAGAGAACGCTCAGGTTTTCTGCATATTCCTCCCTGAGGGAAAGGACCGTGTCCTGCAGATTCCCCAGGATCTAGAATGCACGCTGGCACATCACAAGTGTGTATGATATCAGTGGATGAGTGAATGAATGAAGTCCGTAAAAGTCACACAATTTCATAGGCAATTGTTAAATTTTACACTCACAAATGGAGCCAGTGTAACTCCAATACCAACAGCACACGTACCTTGTGGTTTTCTGCGTTAAACCTATGACATCCAATAATTTCAGGGGTGATCTCCATTACATCAAAATAAATACCTGACATAAAACCAGGAAGACATCAGCTGTCATTAGTCAAAAAACAAAAGACCGGCCTCTCAACAGACGTAGAACAGGGCAAAATGACCCCATATCCCCGGGTCCCCTGGCTCTCTTTCATCCCCCAGATGAGACCTGCGAATATTCTCAGTTCTTCTCTCCAACAGGATAGAAGGGAACCAGGGAGCCCTGAGCTAGCTTTTCTCAGAGACAACTCTTCCTGCTCTCACTTGGCAGCCTTGAACAGGAAGCAGCTGCCCAGTCAATCCTAAAATACCAACACACGTTTGACCAAGGGAGGCACAGCCCCTCCCTGCTCAGGCCTTCCGAGACACTGGGCACTTTTCCTTGTGCCTGGGGCAGAGGACTGTGAACGGGGATACACCAGCGTAGAGGCTGCCCTCTCTGATGCTGTCACCAGGGGCTTGGTGGGGACAGAAGATGTAGCTATGGCCTGATCTTCTGCTCAGAGCAGAAGCCAAGGACAGCCTTACAGGCCCACCCTTGCTCAGAACACAGGGTTCCACACCAGCTTGTAGGATCTGTGGAATAGAAGTGCAGATAGACAGTGCTTCCCTGGACTTCTCCATGGCCCTCCTCTCCCCCAGTTCATGGGGCCCCAGGCCCTGCCCCTCCAGCCGGCAGCTGCTGACCCTTCACAGGCTTGGGCATCACCAACTGGCCTACCCAGGTTTCCACCGTTGCCCATCTCTGTGGACTGCAGTGCCTTAGAGAACTTGCTCCAGGAACGGGACGCGGACTTGTCGCGGATCTTCTCTCTCATGAGGGAGCCATTTTTAAAGCTGCAGAAGAGGGTATAGCTCTGAGGAAGGGAGCCAGTGCTTGCCCGCTGGACCCGTGAGTTTCAGTAAAGAGACCCAGGCAGAGGAACTGCAGGTCAGGCTGGACCACAAGCCCTAGTCAGTGCACAGCAGGCTCTGAAACTTAGGTATCAGAGGCGCTTCCTCAGATTCCAGGCCCCTGAACGTCCCTGGGAGGCACCGGAAATGCCCTTATCTTAGGCTGTTTACACAGGAGACTGACACAGAGCAGCTCCCGGTAGAGACAGGGAGCTCCAGTTTCTGCACATTCTACCATGGTCACAATGAGGCAGGGCGGGCTAGATTAACTAGCCACATTCTCCAACGCTTCTCAGGGCTTAGGAGCTCAGAAACCATTTCCCTCAGGAGCTCTGGACAGGTCTCCAAAGGCCTGTGGTCAGAGCACAGAGCATGTCCCTTCCATGAGAGCTGCTGGGAAGAAGGATGTCCTTTCCACTATGAGGGTCCACCACATGCCGGACAGGTCACAGCAACAATGTGCGGTAAATGCTCTTGCCCTCCCCATCTCATGAGGAAAGTGTGGCTCAGACATGCGACACTACGGAGTTTGCCCAAGGTCACACAGGATATAGGTGGTGAGGATAGGATTTGAACCCGGGCTTGAGGGACTCAGGGTCTTGGGTTATTCCCCACCCAGCTCTGCTGTCAGCAAGAGTCGGTGAGTCCTTGGGGGTCTCAGTTGCCCAGCAGAGCCTGGGAAAGTGGAGGGAGTCATTCTAGAGCTTAGTGGAATGACTTGGGGTCCTCAAGATGGTGCCAGATCTGCCCACATCTCCTCACCCAGGGAATGGTGCCAACCAACACCCAGGCTCACCACAGGAGTGCCATGTAGTGCTGGGAGTCAACCGGGTTGCAGAAGATGTGGCCTTCCAGGGCAGGCATGGGTTCTTGGAGCCAGAGAAACAGGGTGTCACTGGTGCCCAGGCTGACCTGGGGAGAGATGGGCAGAGGTGGGGTGCCTTGGGCTTTGCCCACACACACTGCCCTCTGCCAGCGACGCGCTGTACTCCACCCACCTTAACCCTGTCACTTTACTCCCACTGCAGACCTCAGATGCAAGGCCACTTTCTCAGAGCCACTTCTGACCCTCCCACACCAGATGAGCCAGGAGTTAGTTCCCCAGATGCAGATTTCATGGATCTTCTGTGCTGATTTCCCACAACTGCCTCTAAATAATGGTTTGGGTGATGGCTGGTTCCCCACATGACTTTCCCACTAGAAGCAGGAAGGCCTGGGTTATGTCTTCCTTATTCATCTGGGCTGCTCACAGCCCTTTGGCCCCAGGTCTGACCCTCTGCCACTGCACGCACTAAGACTGGCCACTGTGAAGCAGGCAGGGGTCTTGCCCATCTAGCAAAGAACAATGACTTTCTGAGAAAGATGTGCGCTCCCATCCCCTCCCTCCACTGTCTTCTAGAACTGGCAGACACTCTGACATACAGGGACCCAGATCCTGGTCCTTCAGGGTCTGGGTCCCAGCAGTATCTCTGCTACTTATCAGAGTGTGGGTGTGAGTGTGGAAACAGAAAGAGCCTATGGGTGTGGGAAGTCACCTTACCGCAATGTCACCTTCCTCCAGTCTCATGCCTGCCAGCGACGCTGAGAATGGGAGGGGAGCTTCTGGTTAGCTGGTGGCCACGTGGGAACCACAAAGCAAACCACAGGGCTCTCCAGGCAGGCGCACAGCCCCCACCTCCAACCCCCACCCACACCCTAGGGTGGAGGCAGGAGCAGGGGGAGCTGAGCTCTCAGGAGGCCCTAAGAGGAGAAGGTCATAGGGGTCGGGGGTGAAGTCTCTGTTAGCAGGGCCTCTGATTTGAGCTGTGAAGTCTCTTCCCTGAAGGGGTCCAAACATCCCTCCACTGTCAGGCACTCCCAGGAGTGCAGAGAATCAAGGAGGCCAAGACAAGACACCAAGGATACACAGCAGAGAAAAACACAGGCAGTAATGGAAAAGAAGCGGGTGAGGTTATGTTCACTGTCTGTGCCCTGCCTTAGACACAAGGCCCACAACAGCAGTCTTTTCTTTTTTTTTTTTTTTTTTTTTTTTGGAGATACAGAGGTGGGGTCTCACTCTGTCACCCAGGCTGGAGTGCAGTGGCATGATTATAGCTCACTGCAGCCTCGAACTCCGTGATCATGCAATCCTCCCAACCTCAGCCTGCCAAGTAGCTAAGACTACAGGTGCACACTACCACACCTGGCTCACAACAGTAATCTTTATCTGCCTTGATTGCTGAAGTGCCCCAGCGCTGAAGGAAGGCCTGACACATAATAGGCACTCACTAAATGCCGAGTGAATGAACATGTGAGTAAAGGTGAAATGGGAGTGAGGAACAGGTGCACTCAAACACTGCCACTGAGGTTCAATCAGCAGTGTGTGTGTCAGAAGCCTTGGATCCAGGAATCCCACCTTTGAGAACTTATCCTGTAACAACGAAGAGATGAGACCGAATGTGCATCTCAACATCGTTTGCACTGCCAAACACTGAAGCAACACCACCCTCCATCCATAAGGGACTGGTGAAATAAATGCTGGGACAATTGAGCTCTAGACAACTGTTAAAATGAGAAAGATACTGCCTAGGTTGATTAAAAAAAAAACAAAACAATGCTTATTTATGAGCACAGAAAGAAGACTGAAAGGACAGAAAGTAACCTTTCTAATTAGGGTTAAAATTAACCTTTCTAGTTAGAATTAAATGTAACCCTAATCTGGTGGATCGTTAGAAAAAGGCTTTTCCTGGGGTGGGGCTGAGGGGTAGTAGTCAGGGTGTTGTTTACTGCAGCCCACCTGGCCTGCCTTCAGAGATCCGAGGGCCCCTCCAGGAGTGGCTTCAGGACTACCAGAGGAGAGGAGGAAGAAGAGAAGAGGCTAGGGAAGGAGATGAGGTGTCTGGACGAGAAACAAGTCATTGCTGCAGATCAGATGACAGGGCAGAGACTTAAAACCATGTCCTAGAGGAAGGGTTGGAGGAATTGAGCTATTCATCTTGGAACAGAAAAGACAGGTTAGGGATGGGGTGGGCAAGACTGCCTTCCTTAATCATTGAGCAGTTTTCATCCAGAGAGAGCAGACTGACCAGCTCCTGAGGGCAGAGTTGGAGCTGAGATGGGGCAGGTACAAGGAGTCAGATCGCAGGGTGGGGGTGGTGGGGAATGACCACAGAAGGCTTCACCAAGAGGCTGGACTGGAATTCTCAAAAGTCCAGCATGGACCCAGTCAGGCTCATCGGACAGTGAAACTCCCTGAGATACTCACCTGGGTTGTCCCCAGTGAAGGCCACCACTTTGCATCCTGGAGGAAATCCGTAGCGCTGGATGTAATAGGAAGAAATGGCTCCCTGAGGGACGGGGATAAAGCAAAGGTGCTCTGTTGAGGTAAATCCTGCCCGCCCAGCACAGCCACCCACCCTTCAGGCCACGAAAATGCTACAGGCTCCAGGTCACCAGAGCTGAAGGAATGTTTTGCAGAGCCTGGAGTCACACCACTCCCTGTCACAAACTGGGCGTGTCCCTCCTGTTCACAAATCACCAGAGAAGTCCAGTGCAGATTTGGAACCACGAGCATGAGGTCATCTCAAAAACTGCCGATCTTGAGATTTCAGGTAGAGAGAACAAATCAACCCCTAACTAGTGCTTGCTTTATAAGCTCCAAATTCTTGATACAGCATTTAAAAAAAAAAAAAAAGGGTAACAGGACGCCAGTAAGCAAACTCATGGGAGCAGATAATGCCTCGCACACTCGCTCTATCACCCTAGCGACTGGATAAACAATAATTGGACGTGAAAGTGCAGAGAACAATGTTCTAAGGAAAGTAATCCAAAAAAGACAGTGTGCAGGGAGGGCTATCTGAGCACTACCTGCAAAAAGAGGGATGATGAAAAACATGGGTCCTGCTTGGTTCCCCCACACGTGACACCGATGTGACAAATGAAAATGCCTTTTCAGAGTCAGTTCTTTCCCGATCCTCAAGCTGCTTGTCTGCCCAGGCTCCTGCTTGGAGGCAAGGGTTCTCTCATAAGGCAAACAAAGCCTGCTCTGAATTTCACATCCAACTAAAAGCCACGTGTGGATTATCAGTCCCAATGGCTTGGCTGTTTTCTGTCTGCCCTTTCTCTGCCTTTCTGACCGGCGTCAGTCTGTCTGGGTTCTGCACTGTCAGCTTCCACAGGGCCACATGGCTCTTCCTTCAGCTCCGTGCACTGGCCTCATGGCATACTTTAGATGCTGATGGTTTGGCTTTGATGTTCTGCCTCATGGTGGCAGAGGCTGTTTTCAGCATGTCAGTGTGAAGCATACAAGTGTGTGCAGTGGTTCACACCTGTGATCCCAGCACTTTGGGAGACTGAGGCAGGAGAATTGCCCAATCTGAGCAACATAGTGAGACCCTGTCACTACCAAAATAAAAAAAAAATTAGCTGTGCATGGTGGTGCACGCCTGTGGTGCCAGCTACTCAGGAAGCTGAGGCAGAGGGATCACTTGAGCCCAGGAGTTGGTGGCTGTAGTGAGCTATGATCATGCCACTGCACTCCAACTTGGGTGACAAGGTGAGACTGTATCTCTGAAAAGAGAACAAAAGTGCTTCTGTGGCTGAGACTCCCAATGAGAAGTCCTCACAGCAGCCCCTCCTCCACATGGCCCAGGACTCCCAGTTACACGACTCCCTCTAGGCCTCAGAGTGCCCTTGTCCCTTGTTCACACCAACATTCTCTCCCACCCAGAGTTCCTTCTGGTTGTTCTGGCTCTGTGGTAAGCATTTCCCACCAAAGGGCCCCAGAGGCAGGACCCAGATCTCTCTCTTTCTCTACTCCATTGTGCCCACAGGACAATGGAGAACAGGGCTGGCCAACTAGGACACACCAGCGCATTCACAGCCGGTGTCCACTGCAAACGGGTGGGGCCGCCGTGATGGGTAAATGTTTTTCCCATTACCTGTGGGACCAGGCACTATTTTAAGTGCTTTAAACATATTAACTCATCTAATTTGCACAACAGCCCTGTAAGATGAACAGCATCATTCCCCTTGTTCCAGATGAGGAAACTGAGACACAAAGTCACAAAGCTGGTAGAACCAGGATTCAGTCCCAGGCTGTCCAGTGCCAGGGCCTGTGCTGTGCCAGCCCCGCTGGTATTTCTTTCTATTTTCCCCAAGGCTGCCTCCTTCAAGCTTCATCAGCAGTCCCTAGAATTTCAGCAGTCTGTGCATTTTTTCTTTAGCTATGCAATCACCTGCCATTTTTATCCCTATTCTAATAAATTCCTAGTGTAATTTTCCAAAGTCCTGCCGACCATAAGGCATGTACCTGAGCACCTACTATGTGCAAGGTACTGATCCAGACACTGACTTACATCTTAGGCTAAACTGAAGACCCTGCATGTGTATGCCTGTGGATGAATGAACAAGGGAGTGTGCAGCGTGTGCGTGTGTGTGTCTGTGTGTGTGTGTCTGTGTGTGTGTGTGCGCGCGCGCGCTACAGTGCTTCCCTGGTAGCTGCCAGCTCTTAAAAGAGCCACATCGCCAGAAAGGAGACCTACCACAACTGAGCATGATGGTACTGGTGGGCCAAGCTTCTCCTCTAAATGAGGTGCACAGGCACCAAGGCAAGTCTGGGACCAGACTTTATCCTGTATCTGCAACAAATTCATTCCAGAACCTGAGGAAGGAAAGAAACAAACAACAGACACATCTCGAAAACGGACCTTTTGTGAAAATGCACAAATCTGGCAAACAGTAGATAATTCTCTTGACGCAACTTGTACTGGAGCTCTTTCTTCATGGAAGGTATGTATGCTTGTGTTGTTCTGGAACCAGAGAACCAGAGGCCCTAGGGGCCCTTGGAAACACATGGCACCACACCTCCTCCAAATATTCCTCATCAACTCAAACACTACAGTTAGCTTGGAAATCTGCTGCTCAGACACCTCCCGGGGGCCTGGAACTAGCAGCAACACACTGACCAGTAACTACTCTCTATGTCCCTTAGGTTTCCAGGTCAGCCCCCAGGGATTTCTCAATCTCATCTGACCTTTCAAGGAGAGGTCTCAGAGTCCTCTAAACTTCCTCCTGGTCACTGAGATCAACCTATTAGCTCCTTCCTAAAACATCCTCCTCCCAAGGCTTCCCTGAGGATGGGAAAGGACAGGGAACCCAGAGCGTGGGTGGAGAGACCTCCTCCTCCACTGGGCCAGTGTGGAGGCAGACAGAGGTGGGCTGGGATGCTGATGGTGTCACCTGCCCAGGTGAAATTAGGAGGTGCCATCTCAGGTGAGTGAAGGGGAGCAGAGTGGAGGGCCCAGCTGTGGCTGAGGAACATAAACCTCCGGAATGCCCCCCGCAGCAGCTGCTGCGGTCATCAGCCCTGTGGCAGGAGTGCAGAACACGGGTGGACATGCAGGCTACTCCAAGTTGACTGTTCTGCCTGTCTGAGTTCTACAGAGCTAGCTGTAGGGAGTCCTGTTGCCTCCTTCAGATTGTGAGGGAAGCTTAACAGCACTCCTTAGTCACTCTCTCTCCTGAAACCAGAATAAAGCCTGGCACACAACAGCCCTCAAAACCTTCCCATGAACTCCCACGAGGCCCAGAGCATCCCGGGCTCCATTCTGAAGCCACGCCCACGGCTCTGGGCTCCTGCCCTGTATTCTCCACCCCCATTCTGTCCACACTCTTCTCACTCTTAGGCTCATCCAAGAGTTCCCGCAGCAACCTCCTCCCAGCTTTCCCTCCTCACTGGCACCATCCGCAATTTATTTTTTTTAGCGTTTTGATTCTAGAAGCTCATAAATCTCATGAGTTCACCAAATGTGAAACAAAAACTTTAATAGCTCCTTGCAGGAGCCAGGCTCCATGACTGCCCCTGCTGATCCCAACCTCCTGGTCTTCACCCCTTGTGAGGTTCCCCCCAACATTATACTGGGTCAGCTGTACCTAGTGTGTGACCAGTAAGATGAGACAAAAGTGATGGCACATCACTTCAAGATTAGGGTATAAAAGACTGCTCAGCTTCTGCTTGGCCTCTGTCTCCTCCCTCCCTCTCTGCAATGTCACTAATGGCCCCATAAAGAGGTCCACATGTGAGGAACTGCGGCCTCTTGCCTGTAGTCCTGTGCATGATGCTGGAAACGGATCCTCTAGCCCCAGTCGACCCTGAAGATGACTTCAGTCCCGGCTGCCAGCCTGACTGCCACCTTGTGGGAGATCCTAAGCCAGTACCTCCCAGCTAAGCTGCCCCCACATTCCTGACTCTCAGACCCTAGGTGAGAAAATAAACATGGTGGTCTTCAGCTGCTAAGTGTTGGGGTCATTTGTTAAGTGGCAAAAGATAATGAATACACTTCCTTCCTGGCAATAGATGACCGGGCTACAAGATTGGCACCCACTCAGGGTAGATGGGGCTCCCATTGCCTGCACACCCACATGCCACATGCAGGCTGCCCAGGCACCCACCCCATACCCTGAGGCTCACCATCGCTGTAGTCAATAGGGGAGTAAGAGCCAAGGAACAGGGAAGCAGCAAAACTACTGACCAAAGAAATTCTCTGTAAAGGAAAGAAACAGTGAGAGGTGCCTCACTTCCACACACCCTATGCTACTGAATGCTTCTGACACACACACAGCACGAAAAAAAATTGGAGACGGAAGTGGAAACTTTGAGCAAAAGGCCCAAATAATGGTGGAGACTGTGCATCTCCGATAGGAGCTGCTGGAATACCATGAGCAGACTCCTTGGGAGAGCATTCATTCTCTACAGTTTCTGATGGGCCATAAAACTGCCGAGGTCAAAAGAGACAAAAGCCAAAAGCCCTATGAGAAAGGGCTTAGGGAAGCTGCCTTTCCATCCAGAATCCACATGCTGGGGAATGTGTGCCCTGATTTCCTTCCTCTATTTCCTTGGCATTTACTTCTGCTCACAAGGGAAGTGGATGTGTGGCCTCAGAACTAACCAGGACACTCTCAGGGCTTCAGGAAAGCTGGCTCCTCAGAAGCCACAGACTCTGAGCAGTAGCCAGAGAAATAAATGATGGATTTTCAATGCCATCCTGAGGGTCTGTACTTCCGCATGAGAATCACGGGCCTTTGGAACTGTGGAGAGAATGTTATCATCCCCTGTCCTCTGTCAGGCCAACTTCGTTCCACACGCAGAATTTAGGGAGGGTTTTCACCACTCCACCCAAAGCCTACATTAATGGCTAATGCTGCCGAGTAATCTGGAACCTCGAATCATTAAATAATACACCACATGTTAATTTCTAAGATTAAAAAGGCGCTTTGGTTTAACGTGAGCTGATCGTTTCCTTATCACAAGATGAAAATCACTAGCCGGGGTGTGGGGCTGTTTCTCAGGCAGCAACAAGCGCTGGCTTCAGCAACTGTGGAGCCAGGAATGAACCTGGGTTCCTGAAGGGCCACAGCTGGGGACACAAAGGCCTAGTCCTACACATTTCCAAAGAAAACACTGACTCCACGCCAACCATGTGCCTGGTAGTCCTCCTGTGTTAACCACATAGGAAAGTGAGCAGACACAGCCTGCTCAGACACCCAGATCTTCTACTCAGGTGGTCTCGGGAACATGTCAGTCCCCAGTGCTCCCACCTGGACCCTCACCCTCACCCTTCTGGTCAGGAGAACCCCTGACTTCTCTTTCCCACATTCCATTCTTCCCCTCCTCTTTGAAAATGTCCTGACAATGAGAAAAAAACAAATCGAATATATCATTTGTTAATGTCTGCTTATCAATGTTTTCAGTCACTGCACATGAGATGTATCTATTCTAATGTATTATGAAAAGAATTCAACCTTGACTTTCAATCAAACAGGAACATTTAACCAACCTCCGTGTGTGAGTAGGCCTCGGGGTTCTGCTGGTAAATTTTTGCAATTTGGTTTCCTGTAAAACGCTGGAAAAGAAATATAAATTCTTAGGAACCCAAATCCTACACAGAATGAATAATCACCTCCATAAAGTGAGTTTACTGTAGCAAGCTCTGTATAGGAGTAGGTACCATGAAAGCTTTTAAAAGTAAGCCCCAACCGGCCGTGGTGCTGTGTGCTTGTAATCCCAGCTACTCAAGAGGCCGAAGTGGGAGGAGCTCTGGAGCCCAGGAGTCCAGGCTGGGCAACACAGTGAGACCCCATCTCTAATAAATAAAATATTTTTAAAATCAGCATTAAATCTGTTTGATATCTACTGAACAATGTGATTTGGGCCTTGAAATCCTTAAAACATCCTTAGTAATCAAATATTCAGGCAGTAAACAACAGCTCTGCACCCACAGGATAGAGAAGTGAGTAACTTTCGGGCCTTCCTGGAGGGCCTCTCCCACATCAGGACCAGACAACACTGAGTAAATGACCCTTGCTCTTCACACAGCATGGTGACTGTTCTGACCAAGGCACCAGAGGGGGGATCAGGGTATTTTCCCCATCCACATGTTGTTATTTCAGGTGGCCCAAGTAGGGTTGGCCCTATCCCCAAAACTTATCACAATCAGCCCTGGGGACATCGCTGAACCAGTGGAACAGAGACATTCTTTTTTTTTTTTTTTAACTTTGCCAGGCACTGCACTAAGTGCCTTACATGCACTGGCTTCTTTCAACTTCAAACCTACCCAAAACATAAGTCCTGTTGTAATCCCCAGGTTACAGACAATGAGAGGAGGAGCCCTCCTCACCCCCAAGCACAGCACCTCCGTGTCAGGAGCACAGCCATGTGCACACCCAACCTGGCCTGGGAACACACAGGGCGGCAGGTGGCCTGGATAAGGACCCAGGGGCCAGAGTGCCTGTTCCTAGCTCTGCAGGGCCAACACCTCCACAACCTCATGTGATCCCCACAGAGGCAGGTCACCCACTATGCCTCCAGAGCCTGCAGCCAGACCACCGCCTGCACCCCCTCCATCCTCAGCCTACCTCGTAGGCACGGGACCCCGTGAGGCAGCTGAGAGCCTGAGCCCCGCCCACAGCAGCCTCCAGCTGGCGGCACTGGGCTGTGGTACTGGAGTCCATCCACACCGGGCAGTCGCTGATGGAGAAACAGTCCTGGGAAGGAGGGCAAAGGCACAGGCTTAAGCTCCATCCGCTGACTTGGAGAGCTGCCCCAGGGCTGGCGGTCACACTGCCCATCACGGCAGTCGTGACGCTTCTTCCCAAGTGACCTTGGTTGGAGACACATGGGACAGCCCTTTGTGCTGTAAGCTAGAACTGGCCCAATGGGGTCTCTCCCCAAAAGCCTGAGGTTGAAAGCTCTTCTGGTGAGGGTGCCTGAGCATAGCTGCAACACTGAGATGAGCAGGCTTCAGAGGCCCCACAGGACGTGGGACTCTGCGGAAGTTTCTCACACTCATACAATGTAGTCACAGCTACCTGCAGCTGCTGGTGTAGCGGGAGGTCTGGTGATAGGCTTGTCAGTGCCTGCTGGGCTCCAGTCTTCCAGTATATACTTCCGTGTTGCTGTTGGGAAACCCAAGCACATGTTCACATGACCACACACTGGTGTCACCGCCTCCTGGAGACACAGAAAGACCCCAGACCACATGCCAAAGAACTGGGCTCCGCACCTGCCCCTGCCACTTAGTCACAGAGCTCATCACCCTCCTGAGACTTGGTTTCCATTTCAAGAAAATGGGGAGGAACTCTGCCCTGTCTACCCTACAACTTATAGAAAAGGTCCAAGAAGTAATTATTGGTCTAGATTTGGATGCCTTTTGTAAAACTGCATTTAAAGACATTGCTTGTAATATTACCTGAAATTCATTTATTTATTCACTCACCCCATTCATTAATTAATTCATTCATTCAACGAACATTTATTAAGCACATAGATCATGCCAGGTTTGGGACAGATGAATAGGATACTATCGTCCCTGTTCTTTAGGCTATTGGAGTTGAGTCAGGGAAAAGGACACAAGTGTACAATTACAAAACCCTATGGAGCTGCAGTGACAGGGCCGTGGGAACAGAGGCACCTGACCAGCTCGGGTACAGATGGGTGGAAGTGGTCGTATCAGGAAAGGGTCCTAGTGTGTGTTGCATGCAGAGAATCTGCAGGTGAGGGGCACCAGGCAGGTCCCGGGAAGGGTGGCATTCTAAGCAGTGGGCCTGAGGCTGGGTTGGGGGTAGGTGATGGGCTGAAGAGAAAGGAGACAGCCTGAGCACTGAGTGCCTGAAACCATGCTCAGGAGGCTGGGGTTTATCTTGGAGGTGGTGGGAACCCTGGATTAACAGGGGGAGTGGCATGGACAGGGCTGAATGTATGAAGGGCTTGTGGGAGTCATGGGGAAGGTAGGCTGGAGGCAGGGAGGCTGCAGTAGAGACCTGGAGAAGAATGACAAGCAAGTAGTGCTGGAGAAGACATGGTAGAGTCAAGAGTCACAGACAAATCAGTGGGACGTGAGGACCCTTGGATGTGGGGTGGGAAGGAGGAGGAGTCAGGGATGACAATTGAGTTGTGCCCTGGGTGGATGGGGAGAATTCCCTGAGAAAGAGAACTCAGAAAGGAGGAGGTCTGAAGGGAGACAGAACTCAGTCTGGGACATGCTAAGTTTGAGGCATTTGTGGGATATTCAATCATGGGGGTCAGGGAATATCTAGGAGGGAGATGGGTGTCCAGGCCTGGGATTCGGGAGACAGAAGTAGATAAGATCACCCAGGGAATCTCTGTTGTATTTAACAAGAACCAAAACAATAAATTCCTGTTAGGTCATGGAGGAAGAAGCATCTTCAGAAAAATTAGTTACATCCTAGTAAGGATCTGAAAATATGGCAATCTAGCATGGAGAAAAGTGATCCTAGCACAACGAAGGGACTGGATGAGATGGACCTGGGTCCTGACTCCCACTCCCAGCACGGTGTGATCTCGGGTAAGTGACATCACCTCTCTGTACCTCATGGAAATATTAATGATCATAGCAGAAGCCCAAGCTTTAATAATGCTTACTGTGTAATAATAGGAGGCACTGTGCTATGTACTTACACTCACAATGACCCTATGACAGATGAGAATACGGGGGCACCAGAATGCCAGGTGACACATCCCAGGTCACTGCTTGTGAATGGCAGAGCCAGGGATCAAACCCAGACAGGATGCCCTGAGTGTGTACCAAGCACTCCACAGCACCACCCTGTAGAATCGTAAGGATTAAGTGGGATGGCATCTGGAAAGGCCTCAGAGTTGTATCTGGCATGCACTAAGTGTTCAGTCAATATCCTTTGATATCATTATTAATACTCTTCCTTCTACGAAACAACTATTATTATTAGGATCATTTTTGACTTTGCTTTTACTTTCAGGAAACAGAAAAGCAATTGTGGTGCCCCCAAGCAGTCATAATAAATTCATGTCCATTGCTTCCTCCATCCCCTTTAGAGGACCTCTACTCAGTTCTCTCACCAAGAGTCCTATTTTATATAACACTTACTCCTAAGAACTGTCTCAGATCCTCTTGCAATGAGACAAGTTACACAGTCTCCAAAGTAAAATAGTTGTAGGGATTTTTATTCACAGTGAAATTTGTGCAGTGCCTGTCAAGAATGAGCCGCTCCCCATCCAAGGGGAGCCATCTCTTCAACACCAGCACCACTGCCCAGGACAGTCACCCTCACATGGCAGACAGAGTCTGCTGCAAACGAACCTGGCCTGCCCCGGACAAGGCTAGGACTTGAGAAAAGTCAAAGCCTGAAGCCTTCATCTTCTCCAAGATGATATCGAGTGCCTGAGAAGAAAAACAGAACCCACCATGACTGTACAGAACCACTGAATCAGACACGCAAGCCTCAGAATTGAAACACAAGTGCCTGCCATTACAGCAGAGGACTCTGGGCAGATGATGAAAAAACTCATGACTTGGGATTTGTAAGCACTAGAGTACAGTAATTAAACAAGTAGGCATCAATCAAATAAAAACGTCAACTATCCTAAAAATATTTTAAATAAATGGAATCATAAACCACCAATGCTCAAATTTTACTCCCCCTCTCTTTTATTTTTCAAGACAGGGTCTTGCTCCGGTTCCCAGACTGAAATGGAGTGGTGCAATCTTAGCTCACTGCAGCCTCAACCTCTCAGGCCCAAGTGATCCTTCCATCTCAGCCTCCCGAGTGGCTGGAACTACAGGTGCATGCCATCACCTCACACCAGTAATCCCAGCACTTTTGGAGGCCAAGGCAGGAGGATCGCTTGAGCTCAAGAGTTCAAGACCAGTGTGGGCAACATCATGAGAGCCCATCTCTACAAAAAAATGAAAAATTTAGCTGGGTGTGGTGGCATGAGCCTGTAATCCCAGCTACTCAGGAGGCTGAGGAGGGAGGATACTTGAGCCCAGGAGATTGAGGCTATAGTGAGCCATGATCACACCACTGCACTCCAGCCTGGGCAACACAGTGAGACCTTGTCTCAAAAACAAACAAAGTAAGGCAGCCAACTTTTGGCTTCTTTTATTTGCATTTTCAAGCCACTATATTAGTGATCTGACTTTACTGCAACAGGGAAGTGAAGAGCAAAGTAGAGAGCTCCCATGAGAGTGGAGCATCAGGCCCAGACTCCCTGTATCCAGGAGCCAGAGGCTGGAGGGAGTGGGTAGAGATGATGGCCGCCTGTTCCAGGCCCCTATTCCAGCCTCTACTGTCTAGTTGGACTCTCCTTTCTAGCAAAACCCAATGAGTGGGATGGATGGTGGTACCCAGCAGAGCTTGCACCATCCTCCTAAGATTTCACAGCAGGAATTAGAGATTCTCTCTGACCTGTGTTTTCCTGAAGGCAGAGAAGACTCTCTCACTTTTGCCTGACTCCACCACCCCCAGCCTTTGCTGGGAGGGCTCCTTTCAGCCCTGGCTGTGGATGCCATCTCTATCTGTGCCCATCAAACCTTGGGCAAGGAGTGGGGCGCAGCCGGAACAGGGGCTGGCAGAGCTAGGATCAAGTTTGGTCCTGGAGGCTGTGTCAGATCAGAAATCACCCTGGCCCCGCCCCCAAGCCTGGCTGTCATCCACTGCTCACCTCCCCAGGTGAAGGCCTTGGCCTATGAGATGCCCTCGCCATCATCACTGGGACCTCCTGACACTGACCATTGCCTCTAACCCCCGACCCTCCCACTCTGCCCCTTGGTCTGGCTCAGCTCCCTCTGAAGTACATTCTAGCCAGTTTGTCTGGATAAAACTCCATCCTTTACCCCAATTCTCCAGTGTATGAATCAGGGTTACACCAATAAAAAAGAAATCATACTAGTTATTTTTAACAAAAAGAATTTAATATAGGGAACTGGTTAGATAGGTACTGGAGGACAGAAAAAAGCTTTTGGAAGACACACACTTAATTGGCCTCCAGTTTCAGGGACTTGGGGACCCTGTAGCATATGATGAGGTAGCCCCTGGTGCTACCATGCCTCTCTGTGCTTTCCACATCCCTGCTCCTGTGGCCCCCTAGGTCACCAGATCCTGCTACAGGCATTCTCCTTTCCTGTTGATGCTCAGAGGCAGGCCTGGCTTGGGACTGATATGAGTCTGACTGGCCAGGCCATAACTTGCCATTCTGAGTGCTTAGGGAGCTAAGGGATCTTGGAGGCTGAGCACTAAGACCCTAAGAGCTATGTTTGTATTTCTTTTTTTCTTTTTCTTTTTTTTTGAGATGGAGTTTCACTCTTGTTATCCAGGCTGGAGTGCAATGGTGCAATCTCAGCTCACTGCAACCTCTACCTCCCAGGTTCAAGTGATTCTCCTGTCTCAGCCTCCTGAGTAGCAGGGATTACAGACGTGCCACCATGCCCGGCGTAACTTTTGTATTTTTAGTAGAGATGGGGTTTCACCATGTTGGTCAAGCTGGTCTCGAACTCCTGACTTCAGGTGATCCACCTGCCTCGGTCTCCCAAAGTGCTGGGATTACAGGCGTGAGCCACCACGCCCAGCCTATGTTTGTATTTCATGGTACAAGGGAGGCCACAGGGCCTGACTGCAGATGTTTGGAAAAGATTTGCTCTGTGGTATTTTAAAGATGGTTAATGGCAGGACTTGCCATCTACTGTGGCTCCAGTACCTGGAAGTTCTGAGCCTGGGAGTGTTGACACCAGCTGAGGCTGAGCCTGGTCCCAGGAGCCGTGCCAACTCCACTTTCCCATGAGGACCTGGTCTCAACAGATGCTCTCATTGGCTGCCACCTTTGGACTTCCTAGCAAATCAACGAGTCTGCCAGTGAGAAGGCTGGGGACAGAAGGAGAACAGGAATCCCTACGCTTACCTGGACCCACATTAGCACTGGAGAAGTGACCGTCAGCCCATCCTTGTGCACATGAACACCGCCCTGAGTCCTGCAAGAACAACAGAGAATTAGGCCAGAGCCTCAGGGCAGGCAGACTGTTGCAAAGCCAGGAGAAACCCTGTGATAGATGATTCTGGAAATGTTCAGATGAAGGAGAACCTTCCCCAACCCCAAGTGGGAACTGTTGATTGAACAGGCACAAGGGCTGCAAAGATGGAAAGAGAAGACAGGCAAATTGCCTAGAGTGGCCCAGAGGTGGCAATTCTCAGACAGCATCTTCTAAAGAAACCTTCTAGATAAGAAAGGCTCACCCTGGGGGAGTGCAGGGTTGGATTATAAAATCCCTTTCAAGCCCCATAGGTTTGGAGAGGTAGAAGAGGGGCAGCTACCCAGAGATGCTGCCTTGGAGGAAAGAGTGTCTCTACTATCACAACAGACCAGGAAGTCCTTGGACTACAGGCTTTGGAAGTTTGACTGGAACCCTCTCCCCACCCTCCTCACTCCTAGGAGATTCTAGTGCAAAGAGCTGATCTGATAAAATCCAACCCTTTTAACTATGTGTTTAAAAAGAGAAAACCAGGCTCAGAATCCACACCAAGACTCTATTAGATAACCATGTGATCTAGCCATACAATTCCTAAGTATCCAGCCAAGAGAAATGAAAGTTTAAGTCCATAGAAAGATTTGTACACAAATATTCATAGCAGACTTATTTGTAATAATTAACTGGAGTCAACCCAGTGTCCCTAAACAAGTGAACAGATAAATTGTGGTGCATATATGTGATACCATACTACAGAGCAAGAAAAAATATGAACTATTGATATGTACACAATTATAACTTATATAGGAATAGACTAGAAGGTATAAATTAATCCATACAGAGAAAAGGAGATCAGTGGTTGTCTAAATCTAGTGGGTTCTGGGAACAGGCCCTAAGCCTGTCATAAAAAGGCCTTAAAGAAACTGGCCATAAATAGGATTTCTGCAGCAATGTGACATGCTCATGATGTCTATCACACTCATGCTGGAGGTTGCTGGTTTATGAAATAAGGGCAAGGAACACCTGGCCCACCCAGGGCGGAAAACCGCTCAAGGCATTCCTAAACCACAAATGATGGCATGAGCGATCTGTGCCTTAAGGACATGTTCCTGCTGCAGATAATCAGCAAGAGCCTGTTTCTCTGCTCCTCACTAAGAATGCTTTGTTTCCCATAAGGAATGCTTTTAGCTAATCTATAATCTATAGAAACGATGTTTATCGCAAGCTTACTATCAATAAATATGTGGGTAAAACTCTGTTTGTGGCTCTCAGCTCTCAAGGCTGTTAGCCGATTCCATACTGCACTTTATTTCTGGGTCTTTGTCTTCATTCCTCTAGCGCCGCTGGGTTGGGGTCTCCACGACCGAGCTGGTCTTGGTAGGTGGCACCCAACATGGGGCTCGAACCCAGGTCGAAGGGTCGCCGGAGCAATGGTTGGAGAACGCGGAACTATGCTGGAGGACACCCAAGTACTCTTAAGCAATCCCCACGGTAAGTAAGAAGGGGAGCTCAGAAGTCTCAGGGTAACAATGGGATAAGGGTCAAGCAGGCACAAGGCTTATTTGAGTCTGCTTCAGCAGCTCCTCAGAAAACAAGGAGTGAAGGTTAGCACTAGCCAACTTATGCAGCTTTTTAGTGCGGTAGAGAAATATTGTCCCTGGTTTCTGGACCAAGGGACTATGAATGTAGAGGTCTGGGAAAAGGTAGGCAGCACACTGAAAAAGGCATATAAGGATGGTGCTGAGGATATTCCTATAACTGTCTGGTCAGTGTGGGTTCTGGTTCGTTCCACCTTGCAGCCTTTCCACACAGATGATGATGAGGAGGAATCAGAGGAAGAAGGAGAGTACAACAAAGTAACAGAAGAGATGACAAAGCAGGTTTGTTTGCCAGCTAAAGTGGCAAAGGAGGGAGAGGTTTATCCCTATCCCTCTACACCCCCTCATTATTTTGAAGAAAAAGAGTGGCCTGACCCTCCGGATCTTTCTTTTCTGGAGGACACTGAGTGAAAAGTTGTTGTCCCAGTGACTGTCCAAGCAGCGCCTCGAGCGACTGCTCTCAGGCAGGAATTCAGCAAGCTAGATGAGAGGGTTATATGGATGCTTGGCAGTTCCCTGTTAGATTACACCCAGATGATCAACAGGGGAACATTATGGCTATATTTGAGCCTTTTCCTTTGAAATTACTCTAAGAATTTAAACAAGCTATTAATCAATATGGACCAGGTTCTCCTTTTGTAATGGGACTGTTAAAGAATGTTGCTGTCTCCAGTCGGATGATTCCTACTGACTGGGACGCTCTTACTCGAGCTTGTCTGACTCCTGCTCAGTTCTTAAAATTTAAAACTTGGTGGGCAGATGAAACTTCCATCCAGGCTGCTCACAATGCCCAGGCCCAACCTCAAATTAATATAACTGCAGACCAAGTTTGGGGGTCAGCGGCTGGGCTGGTTCAGGTGCACAAGTGGTCATACAGGATGATGCTATAGAGCAGCTTAGAGGAGTGTGCATTAGAGCTTGGGAAAAAAATCACTTCAGGAGGAGAACAATATCCTTCCTTTAGTGCTGTCAAACAGGGACTGAAAGAATCTTATGCAGATTTTACAGCTCAGTTACAGGAATCTCTTAAAAAGGTGATTGCGGATTCGGCTGCTCAGGATACAGTGTTGCAGTTATTAGTTTTTGACAATGCCAATCCTGAGTGCCAAGCCGCTCTGTGACCTATTAGAGGAAAAGCACATTTGGTTGAGTATATTAAAGCTTGTGATGGTATCGGAGGTAATCTGCATAAAGCTATTCTGCTAGCCCAGGCAATTGCAGGACTAACAGTAGGTAAAGGAAATACTTCGTTTCCTGGAGCTTGTTTTAACTGTGGGAAACACGGTCATAAGAAGGTCAAAAAAATCAGTAAGTCACGCCGCCAGTTGGGGGTAAAAAGAAAACTGCTGAGCCTGGAATATGTCCAAAATGCAAAAAAGGAAAACACTGGGCTAATCAGTGTCACTCTAAGTTTGATAAAGATGTGAACCCGATTTCAGGAAATGCTATGAGGGGCCCATCCTGGGCCCCATTCCAAACTGGGGCATTTCCAGCTCAGGCCACTCCCTCACCCCTGTACAATGCCTGTCCCCCACCACAGCAGGTAGTGCCGCAGTAGATTTATGCTGCACAAAAGCTGTGAGCCTTCTGCCTGGGGAACTCCCACAAAAGGGGCCAACAGGAGTCTGTGGACCCTTGCCAGGGGGGACAGTAGGATTACTTCTAGGTACAGGTACAAACAGGAGTCATTGATTCAGATTATAAGGGGGAAATTCAAATTGTTATATCTACTTCTGTTCCCTGGAAAGCAGAGCCAGGAGAGCGTACAGCATAGCTCCTGACTGTGCCACATATGGAAACAGGGAAAGCAGAAACTAAACGAACAGGAGGATTTGGAAGCACAAATAAACAAGGCAAAGCAGCTTATTGGGTGAATCAAATTACCAATAAGCATCCTACCTGTGAAATAACCATTCAAGGAAAACAATTTAAAGGATTGGTAGATACAAGAGTGGACATTTCAATCATTTCTCTACAGCACTGGCTGTCTGTGTGGCCAATTCAACCCACTCAATTTAACATAGTTGGAGTTGGTAAAGCCCCTGAAGTATATCAAAGTAGTTACATTTGGCATTGTGAAGGGCCTGATGGACAACCTGGGACTATTTAACCAATTACAACTTCTGTACCTATAAATTTATGGTAGAAGATTTATTACAACAATGGGGAGCACAAGTGTTAATTCCAGAACAATTACAGAGCCCTCAAGTCAACATATGATGCATGAAATACGGTATGTCCCTGGTATGGGACTAGGAAAACATTTGCAAGATTTGAAGGAACTGCTTAAAATGGAAAGAAAAAGTTCCTGCCAAGGCTTAGGATACCATTTTTGATGGCAGCCATTGCTAAGCCTCCAGAACCTATACCTTTAAAATGGTTAACAGATAAGCCAATTTGGATAGAACAATGGCCACTGAGTAAAGAGAAACTGGAGGCTTTAGAGAACTTAGTTACTGAACAATTAGAAAAAGAACACAGAGCTCCAACATTTTCCCCCTGGAATTCTCCAGTCTTTGTTATTAAATCAGGTAAATGGAGATTGTTGACAGATCTTAGAGCCATTAATTCAGTTATACAACCTATCGGGGCATTACAGCCAGGACTGCCTTCTCCTGCTACGATTCCAAAAAATTGGCCTTTAATAGTCATAGATTTAAAAGACTGTTTCTTTACTATCCCCTTAGCTGAGAAAGACTCTGAATGGTTTGCATTTACGATTCCTGCGGTCAACAACCTGTAGCCTTTTAAGCGTTTTCATTGAAAAGTGTTGCCACGAGGCATGTTAAACAGTCCAACAATTTGTCAGACTTACTTAGGACAAGGAATTGAACCTACTCGTAAATTGTTACATTATTCATTATATAGATGATATTCTTTGTGCTGCCCCCATTCAAGAAATATTACTCTAATGTTATAATCACTTGCAAAACTCGATGTCTTATGCTGGTTTAATTACAGCTCCTGACAAAATTCAGACTACTACTCCTTCCTTACTCCTACTTGGGGACCTTAGTAAATGACACTACTATTGTGCCACAGAAAGTAACCACACATAGGGATCAACTGAAAACACTGAACGACTTTCAAAAACTACTAGGGGACAGTAATCGGATACGGCCTGCTGTAGGCATTCCTGCTATGCCATGAGTAATCTGTCTTCTATCCTTAGAGGAGAGCCTAGTCTCACAAGCCCTTGGTAATTAACAAAAGAAGCTGAGGCAGAGCTGCAGCTAATCGAGAAGCAAGTCCATAAGGCCCAAATACATAGAACAGATCCAGAGAAGACTATAGATTTGCTGATGTTTCCAACTCAGCATTCACTTACTAGTGTTATTGTTCAAGAGCAAGATCTTACAGAGCGGCTTTCCCTCCACATACTAATTCACGGACTTTGACTCCTTATTTGGATCAAATTGCTACTATAATAGGAAACGGGAGAACTCGGATTGTTAAATTACATGGATGTGATCCTGGAAAAGTTATTGTCCCTCTCACAAAGGCACAAATACAGCAAGCTTTTATAAATAGTCTTACTTGGCAAATCCGTTTAGCTGACTTTGTGGGTATTCTCGATAATGATTTTCCTAACACGAAACTGTTTCCATTTTTGAAACTAACTAATTGGATTCTCCCTAAAATAACTAAATTCAAACCAATTGAAGGTGCTGAGAATGTCTTCACAGATGGGTCTAGTAATGGTAAAGCCTCTTATTCTGGATCGAAAGGTAGTTTTCCAGACGCCCTATACTTCAGCTAAAAAAGCAGAGCTTGTAGCTGTAATTGAGGTATTGACTGCTTTTAATGTGCCTATTAATGTGATTTCTGATTCTTCATATATGGTTCATTCTACACAGTTAGTTGAAAATGCTCAGCTACGATTCCACACAGATGAGCAACTGATGACTTTATTTACCCAACTGCAAACAGCAGTTAGGAGCAGAATGCACCCTTTTTACATTACTCGTATTAGGGCTCATATACCTCTTTCAGGACCTTTAACTACAGGGAATCAAATGGCTGATTGCCTAGTTGCTACTGCAATATCTAATGCTAGACACTTTCACAGTTTAACCCATGTTAATGCCTCTGGTCTCAAACACAGATACAGCATTACCTGGAAAGAAGTTAAAGCTTTTATCCAGCAATGCCCAACTTGCCAAATGGTGCATTCCTCATCTTTTACAGGAGGAGTTAATTCTTGAGGATTGGAACACAATCCTCTTTGGCAAATGAATGTCACACATGTTCCCTCGTTTGGGAGACTAGCTTATGTTCATGTATGTGTGGACACCTTTTCTCACTTCGTCTGGGCTACATGCCAAACAGGAGAGTCTTCTGCTTGTGTTAAATGTCACCTTTTGCAATGTTTTGCGGTGATGGGCATTCCAGCTTCTATTAAAACAGATAATGCCCCAGGTTACACTAGCCAAGCTCTAGCTACATTTTTTTTCTATATGGAATATTAAACACATTACTGGCATCCCATATAATTCTCAAAGACAAGCCATAGTGGAAAGAATGAATCTCTCCCTGAAACAGCAGTTGCAAAAACAGAAAAGGAGAGACAGTGACTATAGGACTTCACATATGCAACTAAATCTAGCATTATTAACTTTAAATTTTTTGAGCCTGCCTAAAGGCCGGATGTTATTAGCAGCTGAACAGCATCTACAGAAACCAGCTGCAAAGACAGAAGCAGAACAACTGGTTTGGTGGAGAGATCCGATTAAAAAAAGTTGGGAAATAGGTAAAATAATAACTTGGGGTAGAGGTTATGCTTGTGTTTCTCCAGGCCAAAACCAGCAGCCGATTTGGATATCATCAAGACACCTGAAACCTTATCATGAGCCAGATGCTGAAGAAGAGATTTTGGGAGGAACCCGAGGACCCCCCAGCTGCAGCCATGTTGAGACTGGCAATCAGGAAGACACCAGTCTCAGCAAGCAATACTCGTCAGGCACAGCCACCCACCTGGGACCAGATCAAGAAGTTGACACAGATGGCGAAAGAAAATCTGAAGAAAGCGGGATGACCAATTACAATGAATAATCTAATGGTAGCTATGATGGCTGTGCTCACCATTGCCACGAGTATTCCCGCAGTAACTGCTGAAACAAAAAACAATTATACTTATTCAGCATATATTCCTTTTCCACCACTTCTACAGCCAGTAACATGGTTAGACCCCCCCCAGTGGAGGTATACACTAATGGTTTTTGGATGCCTGGTTCTGCAGATGATAGAGGCCCGTCTCACCCCCAAAAGGAGGGAACAATTATGAATATATTGTTGGGATTTGAGCATCTACCTATTTGCTTGGGAAAAGCCAACAGGTGTTTACCTCCCAGTCATCAATCTTGGCTGGCAATAGTGCCTGAACATAACATCTCTGTGGCACAATTACATATGCTTTCTGGTCTTAGTATTTATCACAGTGATTATGCTCCTATAACCAAAGTTTACCGCCCTCAAAAACCTATCTGTAAAGTAGATTGGACATGGTCAGAAAAAATGAAGGGATTTGCTTGCATCGCAGGGCACGCACAGGTGTTTCGTAATGATTCATACGGCATCGTTACTGATTGGTCCCCTAAAGGGGCACTTATGAGGCTCACCTCTCAATCTGTAGGTAATGGTCACCCTGCATCTAAACAAAATGATATCAGATGGTGGACACTATAAAAAGTACAGCAAGAGTTCCTATTATTTGGGTATATGGTGGTATAGTGACACCTCAATCCCAAATGATATGGGCTGCTGTAGGAGCTAAACATAAGGAGTTGTGGAAAATATTAATGGCACTGCAAAAGATAAAGATTTGGGAAGGGAAATACACTAAGCCAACCCAATATAATCCTAATTACATGTTAGAATTGGCTCATAATGATTCAGTCTGGATATAGAGTTGTGTCCGTCCTCCTTTCCTGCTTGTAGTGGGTGATTTAAAACTTGATCTTCCTAATCATCATGTGACTTGTCAAGAATGTAGATTGCTTTCTTGTGTGAATTCTTCCTTGTATAATACTGATCATTCAATTTTAGTGGTAAGAGCCCGAGAAGGAATATGGATACCTGTAAAGATTTCCCGTCCTTGGGAAGCCTCTCCTTCTGTGCATATTATTACTGAAATTCTTCAAAAGATTCTGAGATGCTCTCAGCATTTCATTGCCACTTTAATTTTAATCATTGTAGGATTGATTGCTGTCATAGCTACTGCTGTGGCAGCTGGAGTTGCTTTGCATTTCACAGTACAAACAGCAGACTATGTAAATAATTGGCAGAAAAATTCTACTTTGTTGTGGAATTCCCAAGCTAATATAGACCAGAAACTAGCTAATCAGATTAATGATCTCTGACAAACTATTGTATGGTTGGAAGATCGTGTAGTTAGTTTAGAATATAGAATGCAGTTACAATGTGATTAGAATACTTCTGATGTTTGCATTACTCCTCATCTGTATAATGAAACAGAACATGAGTGGGAAAGAGTTAAGAGATATTTAAAGGGTCATACTGGAAATTTATCTTTGGGTATTGCAAAACTGAAGGAACAAGTATTTCAAACCTCTCAGGCACATCCAACGCTAATGCCAGGAACTGAAGTGCCTGAAGGATCTGCAGACGGATTAGCAGCTATTAACCCATTAAAATGGATCAAGACACTTGGAGGCTCTATGACTTTAATGATGATTGTGCTTTTAATCTGTGTTGCTTGTCTTTGTGTAGTCTGCAGATGTGGATCCCGAATCCTGCGAGAAGTAGCCCACAGTGACAAAACTGCCTTTGCCTTTATCACTTTGCAGAAACAAAAAGGGAGACATGCTGGAAAAAGGTCCTAAGGCTGCCATAAAAAAGGCCTTAAAGAAACTGGCCATAAACAGGATTTCTGCAGCAATGTGACATGCTCATGATGGCTATGACACTTACGCTGGAGGTTGCTGGTTTACCGAAATAAGGGCAAGGAACACCTGGCCCACCCAGGGCGGAAAACTGCTCAAGGTATTCCTAAACCACAAACGATGGCCTGAGCGATCTGTGCCTTAAGGACATGTTCCTGCTGCAGATAATCAGCCAGAGCCTGTTTCTCTGCTCCTTGCTGAGAATGCTTTGTTTCCCATAAGGAATGCTTTTAGCTAATCATAATCTATAGAAATGATGTTTATCACAGGCTTACTGTCAATAAAAATGTGGGTAAAACTCTATTCGTGGCTCTCAGCTCTCAAGGCTGTTAGCCCCCTGATTCCCATACTGCACTTTATTTCTGGGTCTTTGTCTTCATTCTTCTAGCGCCTGTGGGTTGGGGTCTCCACAACCGAGCTTGTCTCAGTAAGTGGGAAAAAAGGAATCTTTTGGGGGGTGATATAAATATTCTGTATCTTGATTGTGGTGGTAGTTTCACAGCTATAGGCCTATAGCTGTGAAATACATTTAATTATGCATTTTTAATGGATGGCATTTTGTGCATAAATTATACTCAATAATATGGATTTTTTTGGCTGGGCGCGGTGGCTCACGCCTGTAATCCCAACACTTTGGGAGGCCAAGGCAGGTGGATCACAAGGTCAGGAGATCGAGACCATCCTGGCTAACACAGTGAAACCCTGTCTCTACTAAAAAGACAAAAAAATTAGCTGGGCGTGGTGATGGGCACCTGTATTCCCAGCTACTCGGGAGGCTGAGGCAGGAGAATGGCATGAACCCGGGAGGCAGAGCTTGCTTGCAGTAAGCCGAGATGGCGGCATTGCACTCCAACCTGGGTGACAGAGAGAGACTCCGTCTCAATAACAATAATAATAATAACATGGATTTTTTTAAAAAGATACTACTAGGGAAAAAGAGGAAGAGAGCAACAAAATTTTACTATGGACAACAAAAGCTCACCAAAAAATGTGGCCTTTACAAAACAGATAAAAACTGTAAGCAGACATTCTGCCATGTATTTAACAAATTAAAACTGGCATTTCAGCTGGGCGCGGTGGTTCACACCTATAATCCCAGTGCTTTGGGAGGCCAAGGCAGGCAGATCACCTGAAGTCGGGGAGCTCAAGACCAACCTGGCCAATATGGTGAAACCCCGTCTCTACTAAAAATACAAAAATTAGCCAGGCATGATGGAGGGCACCTGTAATCCCAGCTACTTGGGAGACTAAGGCAGGAGAATTGCTTGAACCCAGGAGGTGGAGGATGCAATGAGCTGAGATTGTGCCACTGCACTCCAGCTTGGGCGCGACAGAGCAAGGCTCTGTCTAAAAAAAAAAAGAAAGAAACCACACACACACACACACACACACACACACACAACAAAACTGGCATTTCCAGCTAAGAAGGAAGACCAGAGCTACCCCACGCCCCAAAAGCACGAGACCCAAATGGTTTCACAGAAAAATTACACCACACCTTTAAATAGCAAATATTTCTAATACTATTTAAATTGTTGTAGAGCGCCCAAAAAGAAGGAAAATTTTTCCAGTTATTTTAGTGAAGTAAATATAAAATTGATATCAAAACCTAACCAATACTGCACCAAAGCACAAACAGCAAAAGGAAAAAAGTAGGAAAATTAGACTTTATCAAAAGTAAAAACATTGCTTCAAAGGATCATCAAGAAAGTAAAAAGACAACCCACAGAATGGGACAAAAATTTTGAGATCATGTATCTGACAAGGGACTTGTATCCAGAATATATATTAAAAAAAAAAACTTTTACAACTCAATAATAAAAGAGAAATAATACAGTTTTTTTAAAAGGGCAAAAGATCTTAATAGACATTTCTCTAAAGAAGATATACAAATGGCAAAGATACTCAACATTATTTTCATTAGATAAATGCAAATCAAAAGCTCAGTGAGATAGCATTTCACATCCACTAGGATGGCTGTCATCTGTAATTAAAAAGACAGTCAATAATAAATGTTAAGCAAGGATGTGGAGAAACTGGAGGCATCATCTACCAGTGGTAGGAATGGAAAATGGTATAGCTACTTTGGAAAACAGTTTGGCAATGCTTCAAAACGTTGAACATAGAGTTCCCATGTGATCCAGCAATTCCACTTTTAGGTAATATACCCAATAGAAATGAAAACATATGTCCACACAAAAATGTATACATTGTATTAGTTTGCTCAGGTTGCTATAACAAAATATGATAAACTAGATGGTTTAAACAACCGGCATTTATTTTCTCACAGTTCTGGAGGCTAGAAGTCCACAATCAAGGTGCCAGCAAATTCAGTTTCTGGTGAGGGCTCTCTTTCTGGCTTGCAGACAGCCGCCTTCTCACAAGGCCTTTCCTTTGCGCATGTGCGCATGAAGTGGGATAGCACTGGGGTCTCTCCTTATAAGGAAACCAGTCCTATCAAATTAGGGTCCCACCCTTACAACCTCATTTAATCTTAATTATCTACCTAAAGGCCTCACCTCCAAATACACTGTCATGATGAGGGTAGGTTTTCAACAGATGAATTCTGGGGGGCCACAATTCAATCCATAACAAATGTGGATGTTCATAGCAGAATAACTCACAATAGCAAAAAAGCAGAACAATTCGAATGTCCATCAGTTGAATGGAAAAACAAACTGTGATATATCAGTGCAATGGAATATTACTGACCCACAAAAATGAATGAAGTACTGACACATGCTATGACGTGGAAGAACTTTGAAAACATTATGCCAAGTATCTGGTTCAAGTTGGTATTTGAAATAAAGAAAAAGCTAGGAAAATGTTTTAAAAAGAAAACATTATGTTAAGTAAAAGAAAGCTGTCACATATTATATATATTCACGTCTATGAAATGTCCAGAATCAGCAAATCCAGAGATAGAGAGTGGACTGTGGTTGCCACTACTGGCAGGAGGGGGACTATAGAGTGGATGCTAATTAATACAGGGTTTTCTTTCCAGGTAGTGAAAATGTTCTAAGATTACATAGTGGTGATGGTGACATGGTTCTTTGAATATACTAAAACCATCAAATTGTACATTTTAAAAGGGTGAATTTTATGGTATGTGAATTATATTTCAATAGAGCCAGTATTTTCTTTCTCCCCTCCCCTTTTTTTTTTTTTTGAGACAGAGTCTTGCTCTGTCACCCAGGCTGGAGTGCAGTGGCACTATCTCGGCTCACTACAAACTCTGCCTCCCGGGTTCACGCCATTCTCCTACCTCAGCCTCCTGAGTAGCTGGGACTACAGGCACCCACCACCATGCCTGCTAATTTTTTGTATTTTTAGTAGAGACAGGGTTTCACCATGTTAGCCAGGATGGTCTCGATCTCCTGACCTTATGATCTGCCCGCCTCGGCCTCCCAAAGTGCTGGGATTACAGGCGTGAGTGACTACGCCCAGCCCCAGTATTTTCTTTTAAAAAAAACATATGAGGGAAACAATTACGTTAGTTAAGGAAAAACATTTCTATGGCTTGATACAGCTGAAGTTTCTTTCTCACTCACGTAAAGCACAATCGGTAGGTGGTGAGGAACACGAGTTGGGAGTGGGGAGTTCTGCTCCACGTAGTCATTCAGGAACCAGGTTGATGGTGGCTCTATCAAGGGCCACACGTGCTTCCAAGGTTGCTCTGGATACCCACATCAGCCAGAAAATGGGAGAAAAGTCAGAGAAGGAGGTTTTGATGGACTAGGTCTTTTAGAGGCCTGATCACATTTTCTTATATTCCACTGGCTAGAACTCAGTCACATGGTTGAACATAACTACAAGCAAGACAGGAGAGTGCCTAGGAAGAAAGGGAAATGAGTTTGGAAGACAGCTTATAAGTGTCTGCTAGAAACCTCCCTTCCCCACTTACAGTGGTAAAAGGATAAAATAGTTAGAAATAAATTTAAAAATAAGTACCTACATTGGGTAGTTTTTGCATTGTCACAAACCACTTCAAAACTTAGTGGCTCAAAACCATTAAGCTCACAATTCTACTTGCTATCATTGGATGGGGCTCAGCTGCGCTCACTCATACATCTGCAGTCAGTTAACAGTAGCTAGAAGGCTCTGCTTCATAGGTAGCTAACAGCAGCTCGGGGCTGGCTGGCTCTTAGGTGAAGAAGTTGGGGCAACTAGGCCACATATGTCCACCTCTCTAGCAGGGTAGCCTGAGCTTGTTCATTTGGTGGCTGGGCAGAGTTCCAAGAATGACAGCAGAAGCATGTAAGGCTGCTTGAGGCTTAGGCTTAGAACTGGCACAATGCCACTTCCCCTGTTCTACGGGATAAAGCAAATCAACAGGTAGGGAAACGACTCCTCAATGGGAGGAACTGCGGTCACATTGCAAAGCGTGTGGGTACAGGGATGGGTGGAGTATTGTGGTCATTTTTGCTATCTACCAAAATGAGCAAAATCTGTACGTTACACATATTAAAACACATGTGAAGTATTCAAAAGAAGACTTGAACAAATGGAAAGTCATAACATGTGCTTAGACAGGAAGTCTTAATCTCATAAAGTTGTCAATTCCGCCAAGTTAATTTATAAAGATAATATGATCTCAATAAAAACATCAACAACAGGCTGGGTGAGGTCAGGAGTGTGAGACCAGCCTGACCAATTATGGTGAAACCCCGTCTCTACTAAAAACACAAAAGTTAGTCGAGTGTAGTGGTATGTGCCTGTAGTCCCAGCTACTCGGAAGGCTGAGACAGGAGAACTGCTTGAACCCAGGAGGTGGAGGTTGCAGTGAGCCGAGATCACACCACTGCACTCCAGCCTGAGCTCCAGAGCAAGACTCCATGTCAAAAACAAACAAAAACAAAAACAAAAAACAACAATTTGGCTTTCTGGAACCTGAAAAGCTGATTCTGAAGTACATATTGAAAAAGAACAAGAAAGAATAGCCATGGAAACTCTGGAAAAAAAGAGAACAATCAGAGGGGACCAACAATTCTAGATATTAAAACATATTACAGGCCGGGTGCAGTGGCTCATGCCTGTAATCCCAGCACTTCAGGAGGCCGAAGCAGGTGGATCACCTGAGGTCAGGAGTTAGAGACCAACCTGGCCAACATGGCAAAACCCCGTCTCTACTAAAAATACAAAAATTAGCCGGGTATGGTGGCGCATGCCTGTCATCCCAATTACTCAGGAGTCTGAGGCAGAAGAATTGCTTGAACCCAGGAGGCAGAAGTTGCAGTGAGCCGAGATCGTGCCACTGCACTCCAGCCTGGGTGACAGAGTGAGACTCCATCTCAAAAATAAATAAATAAATAAACAAACAACGCATTACAGAGCTGGGATAATTGAAACAATGTGTTACTGGCTTATGAAAAGATCTACCAACCCATGGAACAACAACAAAAAAAAAGCCCAAAACTGGACCTAAGTGAACACAGAAAGTAGCACATGATAAGGCTCACATGGAGATGAAGATGGACTTCTTTTTTTTTTTTTTTTTGAGATGGAGTCTCACTTTGTCACTCAGGCTGGAGTACAGTGGTGTGATCTCAGCTCACTGCAACCTCTGCCTCCCAGGTGCAAATGATTCTCCTGCATCAGCCTCCCGAGTAGCTGAGACTACAGGCACCCACCACCATGCTCAGCTAATTTTTGTATTTTTAGTACAGACAGGGTTTCACCATGTTGGCCAGGCTGGTCTTGAACTCCTGACCTCAAGTAATCCACCCACCTCAGCCTCTTACAGGTAAAGATGGACTTCTAAAAACCCAGTTGAGGCTGGGTGTGGTGGCTCACACCTGTAATCTCAGCACTTTAGGAGGCAGAGGTGGGTGGACTGCTTGAGCCCAGGAGTTCGTGACCAGCCTTGGCAACAGAGTGAGACCCCATCTCTACAAAAAAAAATACAAAAAAATTAGCTGGTCATGGTGGGGGCGCACCTGTGGTTTCAGCTACTTGGGAGGCTGAGGAGGGAGGACTGCTTGAGCCTGGGAGGCACAGATCGCAGTGAGCTGAATCATACCCCTGCATTTCAGCTTGGGTGACAGAGCCAACTCCTGTCTCAAATAAATAAATTAAATTAAATTAAAACATGGTTGGTGTTACAACTGAAGAGTCATGTGGGAAAAATCAAAGTTGGCTACAAATGTCATACTATGTACCTGGATAAACTCCAAATATTTTTATGTATGAAAGCTGAAATCTTACAAGAAATAGATAAAAACATAGGTGAGTTCCTTCATAATTTTGGAGTGAGAAAGGCCTTTTAAACTATGACTCAAAATCTAGAAGCAATAAAAGAGACGGGGAAATTCAATGACACAAATATGTGTGTGTAGCAATAATAGCAACAACCCGACTGGGTGCGGTGGCTCACACCTGTAATCCCAACACTTTGGGAGGCCGAGGTGGGCAGATCACAAGGTCAGGAGATCGAGACCATCCCGGCTAACATGGTGAAACCCTGTCTCTACTAAAAATATAAAAAATTAGCTGGGCGTGGTGGCAGGCACCTGTAGTCCCAGCTACTCAGGAGGCTGAGCTAGGAGAATGGTGTGAACCCGGGAGGCGGAGCTTGCAGTGAGCTGAGATCATGTCACTGCATTCCAGCCTGGGCGACAGAACGAGACTCCGTCTCAAAAAAAATAGCAACAATCCATAGTAAGTCAAAAATCAAACAAAATCTGGGAAACATATTTGCAATTCATTTAACAACAAAGAGGGAATTCCTCCAATATATGAAAAGCTCCTAGAAATTATGATAAGAAATGGATAACCAATCCAAGAGATGATAGGAAATAGATAACCAATCCAACAGAAAAACGGGCAAAGGACATTAAAAACAACTTCACAGAAAAATGAATTCGGGTAGCCCTTCAACGTATGAAAAGATGCTCAACTTCACTCCTAAGAGAAATGCAAAGTATATCATTATTCACCTATTGTATTGGCAAAGAATCAAAAGCTCAATAACCGTCACTGTGCTGGCTAGGCCGTGGGAAAACAGGCCCTGTCATGTGTTAGTGGTAGGATGCAAATCAATATAATCCCTATGGGAGGCAATCTGGCCACATCTCCTTGAACCAGCAATCCCATTCCCAAAAATTTAACTTACAAATAAATTGGCACACATCTGCAATGACATATGTAATGTAATCTACTATATTATTTTTCATTGCAAATAAGTCAGTGTCCTCCATTAGGAAATGGTACATCTACACAATGGAATACTACACATCTATAAAAAAGAACACAGAAGTTTTTATGTATTGACATGTAAACACAGTCACATTATTGTGAAGTGAGTAAAGTACAGATCAGTGAGTATAGTATGATTTTTCTTGTGTGAAAGGAGGAAAATAAGAATATTCACACCTTCCTATATTTCCATGTAAAAACACTGGGAGGACCCTGGCACAGTGGCTCAAGCCTGTAATCCTAGCACTTTGGGAGGCTGAAGTGGGTGGATCACTTAAGTCCAGGAGTTCAAGACCAGCCTAGGCAATATGGTGAAACCCTGTCTCTACCACAAAAGTGCAAAAATTAGCCATGTGTGGTGGCATGTGCCTGTAGTCCCAGATGCACAGGAGGCTGAGGTGGGAGGATCGCTTGAGCCTGGTGGAGGATGCAATGAGCCAAGATCATACCACTGCACTCTAGCTTGAGGGACAGAGCCACACCTTGTCTTAAAAAAAAAGAAAAAAAAACACTGGAAGGATACACAACAAATTAAAGTCATCTGTAGAGAAGGGATGGAGGGGAGAGATGAGCTCACAGGTAGGATTAAGACTTTTCACTGTTACATGGCCGGGCGCGGTGGCTAACGCCTGTAATCCCAGCACTTTGGGAGGCCGAGGTGGGCAGATCACAAGGTCAGGAGATCAAGACCATCCTGGCTAACATGGTGAAACCCTGTCTCTACTAAAAATACAAAAAATTAGCCAGGTGTGGTGGCAGACACCTGTAGTCCCAGCTACTCAGGAGGCTGAGGCAGGAGAATGGTGTGAACCTGGGAGGCGGAGCTTGCAGTGAGCTGAGATCGCACCACCGCACTCCAGCCTGGGTGACAGAACAAGACTCCGCCTCAAAAAAAAAAAAAAAAAAAGACTTTTCACTGTACACTTTTCATTTGAGTTACACATCAAGTGCAATGTAATGCCTGTTAACAACATAAAATATTTTTTATTAACATCACCACTTTGGAAGAGAATGTCTTAAGAAGTTAAACATATACCTGCCATATGATCCACTGTACTCCTGGTATGTCATTTCCAAGAGAAATGAAATCATATGTCCATGAAAAGACTTGTATGTGACTCTCATAGCCCTTTGCTTATAACAGTAAAAAAGAGAAACAACCCCAATATCCCTCATCAGGTGAAACCAATTGCAGTCCATCCATACAACATCATACAATGAGATACTACCCAGCGATAATAGGAACCAGCTATTGACACACATAGCCACATGGATGAATCTCAAAACCATGATGTGAAATTTTAAAGGTTTTAAAAAAGAGTACATAATTATGATTCCATCTACACAAAATTCTAGAAAATACAAACTAGTGATAGAAAACACATCAGCAGTTGCCAGTGGGTAGGGGTATGGGGAAGGAGGCACGGATTGCAAAGAGGCAGGAGGAAATTTTTAGGACATGGAAATACTCATTATCTTATTTTGGTGAGAGTTTCATGAAAGAATATAGATGTTAAAGCTTCTAACTGTATACTCCAAATACGTACAGTATTGTACATCAGTTATACCCTAATAAAGTTGTTTAAAAAAAAAAAAAACCCACAGTGTAATTGAGGTGATGGGGAAGGAATGAACTAAATCTATAGGTATCTGGTTTAAAATATCTTGAAAATATAACAGAAAAAAGCAATTCTGTATTTTGGTTATGGACACCTTTCTTTAAATGTTCAGTGGAGAGGATTGACTTATTAAATGGAAGAGAGACAGAGGAAGAGAAAATTTTAAAATTTTGAAAGACTAGAAGTCATATAGGGTATGTTCTCAGACCACAATGAAATTAAACTAGAAATCAATGACAGAAAGCTGGAAAAGCTGCAAATTAAACAACATACTTCCATACTTCTTTTTTTTTTTTTTTTTTTTTGAGACAGGGTCTCCCTATGTTGTCCAGGCTGGAGTGCAGTGGTGCGATCTTGGTTCACTGAAACCTCCACCTCCACAGTTCAAGCAATTCTCCTGCCTCAGCCTCCCGAGTAGCTAGGATTACAGGTGTGCACCACCATACACAGTGCCTGCCACCATGCCTGCCACCACATCCAGCTAATTTTTTTGTATTTTTAGTAGAAACAGGGTTTCACCATGTTGACCAGGCTGGTCTCCAACTCCGGACCTTAAGTGATCTGCCTGCTTCAGCCTCCCAAAGTGCTGGGATTACAGCACCGCACCCAGCCTAAACAACATTCTTCTAAATAATCTATGAGTCTAAGAAGTCTCAAGAGAACTAAAAAATATTTTGAACCAGAAAAAATGAAACTATAACTTATCAAAATTTATGGGATGCTGCTAAGGCATCCCATAAAAAGCATTTGTGCTTACAGAGAAAATTATAGCATTAAATGCGTATATTAGACAAGAAGGTCTTAAATCAATCCTCTAAGCTTCCACTTCAGAAAACTAGAGAAAGAAGAGCAATTTAAACCTAAAGCAAGCAGAAGAAACTAAGTAATAAAAATTAGAACACAACTTGAGGAAAACAACAGGGGAAAATCAACAAAACCAAAAGTTGAACTTTGAAAAGATCAATACAATTGATAAAACTCTAGCCAGGATAACCAAAGAAAAAAAGAGACAAGACATAAATTACAATATCAGAAATGACCAACAGCAAGCTATCATCACTACTGGTCCCATAGATCTCATAAGGAGGATAAAAGAATATTATGAACAACACTATAGCCACACATTTGACGGCTTAGTTAAAAAGACCAATTCCTTGAAACATACCAACTACCAAAAGGCAAACCATGCAAGGCCTGCAATAATAAAAAATGTGAAAAAGCAAGATGGCTTCTAACCTTGACTTCAATGGGCCGCATTAGCTAGGGGAAAAGAGTTGGCAACACAAAGGTGATGGGTAATGAGAGGCGCACAAAGGGCCAGCTGGGAAGGCTTCAAAGAGGAAGTGTGTCTAAAACAGACAGGGAAGGACACTTTTACCAGGACCTCACAAGGATGTCTCAGAACCAGCAAGTCCACAGTATTACGGACTGAATTGTGCCCCCTCTGACCCCAAAACTCATATGCTGAAATCCTAACCCCGAGGGCCTTAGATTGTGATTATTTGGAGATAGGGCCTTTAAAAAGGCACTTAAGTTAAAATGAAGTCATTAGGATGGGCCTTAATCCAGTATGACTCATGTCCTTATAAGAAGATTAGGATACAGATGACACAGACACCAAGCTCCTGCACCGAGTGACCATCACGTGGAGACACAGCAACAGAGTGGCCACCTGCAAGCCAAGGAGAGAGGCCCCAGAGGAGACCAAACTTCCCAGCACTTTGATTTTAGACTCCTAACGTCCAGATGTGTGAGAATATAAATTTCCACTCTTTAAGCCACCCAGTCTATGGTACCTTGTTATAGCAGCCCAAGCTGAACTCATGATCCTTCTCTCCAAAACCCATTCTTTCCCACAGTCCGACATCCACCCTGAAGGACAGCCAGAAATCCCACCCTTACACCTCACATTCAATCTTGTAACAGGACCTGTCTATTTTACTACTCAGCTCTCTCCTATCCATCATTTCATACCCAGATGACCTGCAAAAACCTCTTCAATAGTTCTCCATGTCCATTCCAGTCATGCTCTGAATCCGTTCTCCCAATGCCCCCAGAGAGATCTTTTCAAAACACAAATACAACCTGTCATACGTCACCCATACCCCTACCCCTTATGGCCCTTAGTGGCTGACCACAGCTTTTAGAATAAAGACAAACTCTATACCATGGCCTATGGAGCTCTGCCCAGCCTCCACCTCTCTCTCCCCAGCCTCACTGGCTTTCTTCAGTTGCACGAAGGAACGAACGATGCTCTTGCTTGCCACAGGGCCCTTGCACATGTTGTTCCTTCTGCCTGGAATGCTCTTTCATCACCTGGCCAACTTCCCTTCCATCGCTTGGCTAACTTCACTCACTCTGATCTCTAGCTTAAGCACTACTTCCCTAGAAACCCTCTGGGACTTCCCCTCCCAAGTCTGAGTCACATTCCTTATGATAAGCACTTGGAGAAGTGAGTTCCTTTCCTTCAGAAGCCTTCTCAAAGTTTATAATGAAACACTCTTTTGTGAGAGTCTTTGTTTGATACCAGTCTCCACTACCCAGTGGGAAGCTCTGGGAGAGCAAGGACCATTTCTCTTTTTGGTTCACCATCAAGTCCTAGCACCTGGCACAAAGTAGGTCTGAACTGATGCTTACTGCATGAATGGATGAATGAAATTATGAATAGGGGAGATGGCACTCCCAGTATGGGAAAAAAGATACTTAAAAGGTCTGCTGAGACCACCATTCCTGTAGTTTGGCAAAGCCTGAACAGTGCAGTCTGTGAATATAAAAGGTTGTGGGAGAACCCCAAAACCAACACCCACATCACACACGCATGCACATCAGGTACATACCCAAATTCTGGAAGGTCTCTGTCAAAATGCACACTTTCCTCGTAGAAGACATTCAACTCTGCATCAACAGCAACAACCTTGACCTGGAAGGCATTTTTAAAAATGAAGTGTAGAATTTTCCTCAGCTTCTACACTGGTCCAGGGGGTACTAACATCACCAGATGAGGCCCCACACCCTAGGAGCAGTTCAGCCCAGAGACCTCCTTGAAGGCAGGGCTGCCTCACCGTAATTGTGGTAACAGAGGACTCATCTGGGTGACACTCAAAGATTTAGTAAAATGAAGAAACCGAGGCTGAGGAGGAATACCCACATGTCTCAAGGAATCTTTGTTCCCCAAACAGCCAAAGCCAAGATCCTCTAGAGGAAGATGTTCACAGATGAGTTGGTTCATGCACCTGACAAGGAGGCAGGAGAAAGTGCCAGAGAGGAAGGAATGGGAAGCAAGGTTTGGAGGCATCTCTGGGGGTCCCTGTTTGCAGAGGCCTGAGGCCAGGCAAGGCCATGGGCTGTTCTCACAGGCCATGGTTGTGGTCCAGAAACATTAATACCCCACGGAAGCGATATCCAAGCTTGGGAGTATAATCACTTTCCTGGACACCTGGGGAAACTGAGGTCTAGCAAGGCAACTCGAGTCATCCAGAGTCCCACAGGACTTTCACCCCAAGGACTGGCCAGAGGCCTGCCTCCCTTGACCCATTCGAGAAGAGGGGTTTGACTGCAACTGTGTATACAAAAGGTGCCCCTGGTCACCCCATGCCCTGTTTGAAGGCAGATTTTGAGTTGCTTGCCTGTTTGCAGGGCGTTGGCAGCAGCACATTGTTCCTCTGACCAGCAGTCCTGGGTCCGCAGACCAGGCAAGCTGGTGTCAACGAAGGGCGGTCACAGGGTAAAGTCCATTTGTACAGTATGCATTTCACTTTTTTTTTTTTTTTTTTTTTGAGACAGGGTCCCGCTCTGTCGCCCAGGCTGGAGAGCGGTGGCGCCATCTTAGCTCACTGCAATCTCCACCTCCTGGGCTCAAGCGATCCACCTCGGCCTCCCGAGAAACTGGGACTATAGGTGTGCGTCACCATGCCTGGCTAATTTTTTGTATTTTCTGCTAGAGACGGAGGTTCTTCCACATTGCCCAGGCTGGTCTCGAACTCCTGGGCTCCAGCGATCCACCCACCTCGGCCTCCCAAAGTGCTGGGATTACAGGCAAGAGCCACCAGGCCTGGCCCATTTCAATTTTTAAAAAAAGGTTTCGGGCTATAATTTGCTTCCAGGTCACTGGTCGTGCATGTGCGCAGGGCTACCCGCCTGTCTGTTCCCCTGCCTTACAGTAGCTGTTCGGGTCCCTGTCACTCGGTGCCCATAACAGCAAACGAACCCACCGAGTCCTCCCGCCCCTCTGGGCACCGGGGGTCCTGCCGAGGGACGCCCGCAGTTTCCTGGGGTAGCGAGGTCTAGGCGGGGTCGAGGCTGCATCTTGCGAATGGGTGGCATTGGCAGGGCATCTCCGGGCAAGGGCACCGGTGCCCCACGGCCGCGCGCGGGGTAGGGGCGCGGGGGGCCCGGGAAGCCCGAGAGGTAGGCGCGCCCGCGGCCGGGCCCATGTTTTTCCCGCGTCCGGGTGACAGCCCGCCCCTACCCCCAGCGTAGCGGAGGAGGCGGCCCGGTGACCCTGCGACCAGGCGACTGTACCTGCTGCGTGCTGAAGTCCCAGCCCAGGCAGCAGCGACGAAGGGCGTGCTCCGCCATGACCCTGGCGGGTAACGCTGCACGTCCGTCAGTCCGTCCGTCCGTCCGCACCGCCGCGCTCCAGCGCCCAGAGACGCAGGGGCCCGCCCCTCGCTCCGCCCGGCCGGACTGTGGACCCGAGTCACGAGGCGGGCTTGCGCTCTGGCGCCGCCTGCGGGACGACGCGAGCCGGCACCGCGTCCTGTGCAATCGACGGTGCCCCCACGCAGCCGGCTTTCCTTCCAAGCGCACCCACTCTGGTCCTCCCCATCTTCATCTTCTCTCTACATGGGCCTTGCCTTGACACAGCCTGGCTTCCCTTAGAGGACGCCTGGGCCAGAGGTTTCAGCTAGAAGCCAGCTTGTCTCTCAGAGGGACCTTGCCTGTCCTTCTGGAGGCCCTATGCCTGCAGTGCTCTGTGGCTGTATCTTGGCACTGGAACAGCTGTCCACCCATGGGGGTGACTCAGGGGCCACAGGGAAATGGGCCCTGGGGTTGGAAGCACTGGATCCTGACAAGCCCCGCCTAGATCCAGCAAATCTGAGTGGTTCCCAGTGTGTCACATCCCTGCCGTGTATTTAAACTCAGAGCTCCTGACGCCCCCACGGGGAGACACTCATTCCTGGAGTCAGCTGGTATTGATAGTCTAAATGTGTGCCAGACGTGGTGAAGGGGAATGGGAACCAGAGTCAGACTCACTCCCTTTATTCATGGAGCTGAGGGCACCTGTCCCACTAGCTACATCCTCCTGGTCCCTAAGACTGACTGCTTTCCAGAATTCCTCCGCAAACCCAGCATGTGCGAGTCTCCTCCTACCAACTTCCCAGCCCACCAGTGCCCTTCTCATGCACTTGCAATGGTCTGTCTCCCTTGCTGAACTTGAGCTGCTTGGAGTCTACATGGGATCCTCTTCATTGCTGGAACAAGAAGGGGCCAACTTGTCCTCCAAGACATTCACAGCTTATTGGGGACACAGCCCCTCTAGCAGTCACCACCTGTGACAATAGACAAATACTGGATACTAGCTAGATCGCAAACAATTAGGCAACCTGCTGAGCACATTTAATCCTCACAATGATGCTGGGAAGTAGGTAATATTATCTCCACTTTTAAAACATTTTAAATAAAGGTATCTAATCTAATAAAGGTAACTAATCTAATTAAGATTAGATTACTGCATTTTAACCTAATCTTAACTGCTTGATGACTTTTTTTTTTTTTTTTTTTTTTTGGACAGAGTTTCGCTCTTGTCACCCAGGCTGGAGTACAGTGGCATGATCTCGGCTCACTGCAACCTCCACCTCCCAGGTTCAAGTGATTCTTCTGCCTCAGCCTCCCATGTAGCTGGGATTACAGGCGCCCACCACCATGCCTAGCTAATTTTTTTTGTTTTTTGAAACAGAGTTTCACTCTTGTTGCCCAGGCTGGAGAGCAATGGCGCAATCTCAGCTCATCGAAAACTCCGCCTCCTGGGTTCAAGTGATTCTCCTGCCTCAGCCACTCAAGTAGCTGGGATTACAAGAGTGAGCCACTGCACCTGGCTCTAATTTTGAATTTTTAGTAGAGACGGGGTTTCAACATGTTGGTCAGGCTGGTCTCGAACTCCGACCTCATTTGATCCACCTGCCTCGGTCTCCCAAAGTGCTGTGATTACAGGCGTGAGTCACCATGCCTGGCCGATGATTTTTTTAAAATGTGTGTATATACCCATATAAACATTGAGATCAAAACAGAACATTTCCACCACTCCAGAAGTTTCCTTCATGATCCTTCCCAATCATTAACTCCCAAGGCAATCACTATTCTGATGTCTGCCAGTATAAACTCACTTTGAACTTTGTATAACTTACCATCTTCATTTTACAGAGTGAGAAACTGAGGTGTAGAGAAGTTAATTAACGTGGCCTAATGAAATTGCCATTGCGAAATTATAACTGAGAGAGTGAAAGAGATCTGACTTAACCAACTCCATCTTGCTTCTAGCCTCCAAGCTGTCATTGCTCATTCCTGGGCATAGGCAGAACTAACTCTGGGAGGAACTTACTTTATAGTTTAAAACAAAGATGATAACAGCATCCCCTTCTTACCTGTGACTAGACTGCCTTTATAGGGCTAACAAATTAGCTACAAGATTAGAAATTAAGGTTTAGGAGTCATGCAGCTGAAGACTACAAGATTCTGACCATCTCCAAATTGCTCCTGGGGATAACATCACTATTGTGCTTGAGGTATTTTAGAGACCCTGCACTTGATGGATCAGCTGGCCCCACCCAGATCCATAAGCTGGCTCATATGATCTTGTGGCCTCCACCCAGGAACTGACTCAGCGCATGAAGATAGCTTCAAATTTCTGAGTTCATTTCTGACCCAACCAATCAGCACTCCCAACTCACTGGCCTCCACCCACCTACCAAATTATCCTTAAAATCTCTGATTCCCAAATACTCTGGGAGACTGATTTGAGTAATAATAAAACTCTGGTCTCCTACAGAGCTGGCTCTGTGTGAATTACTCTTTCTCTATTGCAGTCCCCCTGTCTTGATAAATTGGCTCTGTCTAGGTAGTGGGCAAGGTGAACCTGTTAGGTACTTAGAGCTCCTTTGCTCAGATCGTTGGACCACTCCTTCCTTTGTACAGAATGAGGTGTTGCCCAATTCTAGAATCACAAATAAAATCCATTTAGGATCTTTAAACTAAATTTGTTGTAATTTTGTCTTTTGACAGGAGATATCAGCTCCCAATAAGAGTGGGTTAGATTGCACAGAAAGGGCTCAGAGTGGACAGATGAACCCCCATAGGGAGCTGTGAAGGCTATCAAAGACACAGAAAGAGATCATGAGAGGGGCATAATGGTGGAATTCACTAGACTGAGCTTGTCCAACCTGCAGCCCATGGGCCACATGTGGCCCAGGATGGCTTTGAATGCAGCCCAACACAAATCAGTAAACTTTCTTAAAACATTGTAAGATTTTGGGGGGGATTTTTATTGTAGCTCATCAGCCATCATTGGTATAATTTATGTGTGGCTCAATGTGGCCCAGGGAAGTGAAAAGATAGGACACTCCTGCACTAGAACCTTCCTGGGAGGTGGGGCTTTTGACAGGGTCACGTGCTGCCTAGGAGCCTCTCCCTCAGGCTTAGCACTAAAGAGGACAGGTCATTGAAACAGCAAGAGCAGGACCACGGACCTTACTTTGTGCCTTTTGGCCGGAGCTGCTTTCACAGATTGCCACAGATTGATGGCTTAAACGACAGGTATTTATTTTCCACAGTTCTGGAGGTTGGGAATTCTGACATCAAGGGGCTGGCAAATTCAGTCCCTGATGAGGGCTCTTTTCTTGGCTTGTAGACAGCAGCCTTCTTAATGTATACTCACATACAGCCTTATTTCCAAGTGTGCATGTGGGGAGAGGGAAAACTCTCTTATCTTTTCCTCTTCTTAAAATTTAATAATCTCATCATGAGGTCCCCACCCTCCTGACCTAATCTAGATCTAATTACCTCCCAAAGACCCCATCTCCTAATACCATCACATTGGGGTTAGGACTTCAGTGAATTTTGGAGAGACACAAACATTCAGCCCATAACAGTTTAAATACTTTTAAAATTCAACACCGTTTTGAAGATTTATTAATATTCATGTGTATATCTAATCCTGTGGTTCCCAAACTGTGCACAAACATGCTCTGGGTAGCTGCAGGGAGCCTATGGAGGTGCTCTGGGATACTTTCCATTTTGGTGGGAAACACAGTGATGCAAAACATCTGTCAGGCATCATGTGAACCACTAACTTGAGGCAGTTCACAGTTCCAGCATTAGACTGCTGCATTCCTTTCCATGACATCTTATTTTTGCGAAGCTGTATTTTCAGCAGTTGCAGTGACAAGCAGATACTACATGAAAATCAAGGAGAAACAAAATAAGGGCACAGTGTCCAATCTGACCCCAACATTTGAGAAGTCACACGGTGCCCAACAGGCACACATATCACATCCCCTCAGAAAATAATTCTGGTTATTTAAGAATGAAATCTAGGCTGGGCGCGGTGGCTCACGTCTGTAATCCCAGCACTTTGGGAGGCCGAGGTGGGCGGATCACAAGGTCAGGAGATCGAGACCACGGTGAAACCCCGTCTCTACTAAAAATACAAAAAAATTAGCCGGGCGCGGTGGCGGGCGCCTGTAGTCCCAGCTACTCGGGAGGCTGAGGCAGGAGAATGGCGTGAACCCGGGAGGCGGAGCTTGCAGTGAGCTGAGATCCGGTCACTGCACTCCAGCCTGGGCGACAGAGCGAGACTCCGTCTCAAAACAAAAAAACAAACAAACAAACAAAAAAAAAGAATGAAATCTTTTTTCCTCCAATGTATGTGTGTAAATTTCTTCAAAGAGGTACTAGTGTGTTGGTACATAAATACATATTAAGCTGTTTGGACCATCTACTTAATAACAGAACAGAATGGCTAGCCAGAGCTGTTAGCTATTTCTTTTGGCCTAGGAACACTGTGAAGACATTGGTGCGTGAAGTGAGAATGTTTGCGAACCCCTGGTCTAGTTGATCATATTTGTTAGTGAGCCAACACCACATTTTATTATCCAGGCCCCCAGTGAGCGACACCTGGGTGGAGTCCAGTTCCGTGCAAAGAGCATTGCATGGAACGTCCTCCCCCATGGCCCTATGGACCTGTGTAAGAGAAAGTTTCTGGACTTCATGTCTGAGAGTAGGATTTATATGATGTGTGCATGGCTGATTGGACCAGAGAGTGCTGGAGTACTCCTGAGAATGGCTGTGCCAGTCAACGCTCCCGCCTGGAATGCATGAGGCTACCCCATTCCTACCCCATGTATTTAGCACTTGGCACTTTCATCCTTCTAATTTTTTGCCGGTTTAATAGATGAGAAGTGATTTCCCTTACTGTTGTAATTTGCATTTTTTCTCATTATTGATGAATTGGAGCATTTCTTCATATAGACTCATTGGCCACTCAGGATTTCTCATTCAGTGAATCCCATACTTATCCTTTGCTCATTTCTCAGTTGAGTATTTTTGTCTCTTTCTTGTGGATTTGCAGGAATTTCTGGATGTTTCAAGATGTAAACCCTCTGTTCATTTTAGATGTTGCAACTCTCTTCTCCCAATATGTCATTTATCTGTTAACTTGATCCAACTAACCTTTTGTTGACTGGAAATCTTTAAATTGAATATAATAAAATCTATCAATTTTTTTGCCTTATTGTCCAAGTTATTTGATCTTAAGAAGTGCTTCCCCACCCTCGGTTCACAAAGATATAATCCTATATTTTCTACGAAGACATTAGCCTACATTTTTTTCTATTAACAAGATCTTTGAATTTCACATTATTAAATTTTCTTTGAATCTAGGCATTTTTCAGCTGAATAAATTATCATCATAACAAACCAGTGAAAATGAATTCAAGGATAAGCACTAGCTGTAAGCTTTTCAGAGAAAGAAAAAACTTTTCATTTAGTAAATATAATAATGAAAATGTATCAAACATCAATCCAATTCTTATACGCTGGTCTCCAATGAAACAACATCAGAACATTTCTTTGAGGTTTGTCGCCATGTGAAACATGAATTTTTCTCAAAGTAAAACTTTATCTTGGCAAAGATCCTTAAGAAAATGTGCTTTCTTCATAAAGATGCATTATTTTCAAATTCCAGTATGCTTTATTCTGTTCTTTATTTTACTTTATTCTATTAATTGCAGGCTAGCTGTTTTTAGCTCACACATTCCTAAATCTGCATTCATTAACATCGAAAACTATTGAAACCACTCAGGCTTATATATATTTTTCAGAATGAGTAATTTTATCTTATTTATTTTTACTTATTGTTTTTGAGACAGTGTCTATTGCCCAGACTGGAGTGCAGTGGTATGATCTTGGCTCACTGCAACCTCCGCCTCCCAGGCTCAAGTGATTCTCCTGCCTCAGCCTCCCAAGTAGCTGGGATTATAGGCGCGCACCACTACCACCCAGCTAATTTTTGTATTTTTAGTAGAGACGGAGTTTCACCATGTTGGGCAGGCTGGTCTCGAACTCCTGACCTCAAATGATCCACCCACCTCAGCCTCCCAAAGTGCTGGGATTACAGGCGTGAGCCACCACGATGGGCCACAATGAGTAATTTTAAAAGTAAAAAGTTGGCAGTATATTAGTAGCTTAAATTTTATCCCTTCTACTTCTAAGTCAAAGATAAAATTACTGAGTTAAAAATAATCAGAGGGCAGGCATGGTGACTCATGCCTGTAATCCCAGCACTTTGGGAGGTATATGTGGGAGGATTGCTTAAACCCAGGAGTTTGAGGCCACTCTGGATAATATAGTGAGACCCCACCTCTAAAAAATGAAATACAAATAAATAAATAATAAAAATAATCCGAAATTAGGGAATGAATTAGACACATCAATTATAATTCAGATTCACTAATTGATTGTATATATCTGAAATTCTATAACACGTACACATATAGAAGATTTCATCTTGTGATACATTGGAAATGAATATTTCTTCTGTCCTTTCTATACCAGAGGCAGTAAAATTATTTGTAAGATCAGTGGGATGCTCTTACAAGTGAAAATAAATGTTTCACACTACAGCCCATAGCAGGTCAAATGTTTGAGGGTGGGGGTAGGTCTGCCTCCAGTTAAATAAGTAACTCATGCAGCTGAGGTTAAAATTTTTTAAAGCTGAGTTTGGGTTTGTATCTGGAGAAAAGTTTAATGGACTTTGATATTTAAGCAAACAGATTCCAAAGAGCTCTGAGGAGAAAAGTTTTTATTTTCACCAAAGTGTGAATATATCTGCTGTTAATTTGTTTGTACTCACTTTAGGAGCAAATTTGGTTTAGGAAAATTAGATGTGAATATCTTCCTTTTTTTCCTGGTTTCACTGCGTTCACTCCTTGGGATCTGCCCTTCTCCCACTCCATGAGTATTTGAAGCACATAATTCACCCAAGTACTTCTTTTGTTTTGTTTTGTTTTTTAAAATAAATTGAAGGTATACAAGTGCAGTTTTGTGACATGAATGTATCGAGTGGTGATTGAGTCTGGGCTTTTAGTGTAATCATCACCTGAAGAGTGTACATTAGCATTAGATAATTCCTCATCCCTCATCCCCCTCCCACTGTCCCTAAGCCAAGTACTTCTGTATACATGAAAGAAAGGTTTGCAGAGATAAACTCCAAGTTATCAATAACAATGATCTGTGGGAGTGGGATTGAGAAACTGTTGGTTAGGGGATGACTTTGCATTTTAATGTATTCTGTATTAATGAATTTTTGTGAACTAAAAGAATAAAGAAAAAGAAAATAAACAAATTAATAATAATTGAAGGAATCTCAAGCTGCTTGGAGCATTTAAATCATTCTCTTAAATAATTAATGGCTCAAAGAGGCAATAATAATACAACACACTAGTTAGAAAGCAGGAAAATGAAAACATTCTTATCAGAACCTTTAAGATATCCTCAAAGATAAATGCACATTCTTGAATGTTTTCATTAAAGAGTGAAAGTAAATTAACCCCATGTAGTGCGTAGAACTGTGTATCCCAAAAAGACGTGCTCAGGTCCTAACTCTCAGTATCTGGGAGTGTGACTTACTTGGAAATAGGGTCTTTGCAAGTGTAATCAAGTTAAGATGATGTCATACTGGACTGGGGGGCTCCAATCCAATGACCAGTGTCCTTATAAGAAGAGGAAAATTGGCCGGGCATGGTGGCTCACGCCTGTAACCTTAGCACTTTGGGAGGCCGAGGTGGGTGGATCACCTGAGGTTGGGAGTTCGAGACCAGCTTGACCAACATGGAGAAACCCCACCTCTACTAAAAATACAAAATTAGCTGGGCGTGGTGGTACATGCCTGTAATCCCAGCTACTTGGGAGGCTGAGGCAGGAGAATCGCTTGAACCTGGGAGGTGGAGGTCGCAGTAAGCCGAGATCCAGTCATTGCACTCCAGCCTGGGCAACAAGAGCGAAACTCCATCTCAAAAAAAAAAAAAAAAAAAAAAAGAAGGGGAAAATGTGGACACAGACACATGGGGGAAGGCCATGTGAAGGTGGAAGCAGAGACTAGAGTTTTGCATCTGCAAACTAAGGAACCCCAAGAATTACTGGCAACCACCAGAAGCAGGGAGAGGCAAGGAAGGACTTTCCCCGGGATCCTCCAGAGAGCGCATGGCCCTGCTGATGCCTGATTTGGGACTTCTAACCTCCAGAACTGTGAGAGAATCAACTTCTTTTTTAAACCACCTAGTTGGTGGTACTTTTCAAATGGAAGCCCTAGGAAATTAATACACTCCGTAATCCAGGAGGTCAGAACAAACAAAGCCAAGACTGGGCATGATGGATCATGCCTGTAATCTCAGCACTTTGGGAGGCCAAGGTGGGAGGATTGTTTGACCCCAGGAGTTTGAGACCAACCTGGGCAACACAGTGAGACCCTGTCTCTACCCAAAATCAAAAATAAACTGGGTGCGGCAGTGTGTGCCAGTAGTCCTAGCTACTTGGGAGGCTGAGGCAGGAGGATTGCTTGAGCCCAGGAGATTGAAGCTGCAGTGAGCTGTGATTGCACCACTGCACTCCAGCCTGAGACCCTGTATCAAAAAGCGAAGATGAAGAAGAGGAGGAGGAGGAGAAAGAGGAAGATGAAAATGAGGGGAGGAGGAGAAGAAGAAGGACGAGGAGGGGGAGGAGGAATAAAAACAAAAGCAGGAAAGCAGAAAGAAGAAGACAAGAAGGCAAAAACATGAGAAAACAGTAAAAGCACCAAAATGGAATAATAATAAATAACTACAAGAGCTGATCTTTGAAACCAGAGAAAAAGATAAGCCTCTAGAAGAAAACAAAAACAAAAATTAAAACAAAAAAAACTCATAAAAATAAACCTGTAATGCACAATGTTGAACCCAAGCCCTGACCTAATGGTACTTGGGCCCTTTTACCATGTAGGTCTCTAGAGGAGGCAAAATCAGCTGCTGGGCTTCTGCAGGGTTGCAGAATCCAGTCTAAAGGGACACTGGCCTCAGGTGTCCAGGACACAGGTCACCCAGGCCCTGCCAAGGCTCTGGGAAGTCTGGTAGCTCCACACAGGGCCCTGGATCCAATGCCACATGAGGATGTTTCCTTCAGCTCTTCATCTGGGACATGTTCTGAAGCATCCAGATGTGGAACTTCATAATCCCATCCATGGAAATACAGGGCCTTGATGTCTGTAGCTCCTTTGCCTTCACCTTATCCCTACTTTATCCTTTGCTCCCAGATCTTACCATCACTGCCCTACCTCTGAACCATAGTATCCTCTGCCCCATGCTGCGCCCACCCTTCCACCTCCCCACCCCATTGCATGAGCTTTGAGACCTTATCAAGACCTGTTTAGTGTTTCCTCACCTCACTGCTTTTGGCACTACTTCCTTTTCTAACCAGCCCATCGCTTTAACCACTCTGTTGACATCACACTCAACTCCTGGTGCTTGACAGGCAGTGGAAAAACCCTAACTTGGCATCAACCCAGCCAGGTTTCCCTTTTGGAGCCCACACTACTGGATAATGCTAAAGAAAATTGCACACCCTCCTGGCCTCCAGCCCTACCCAGGGCTTAGGGCTAGTGCACTCTGCTCAGCTGCTTCTCCCGTCCCCCACTGCAGCTCTGTCCAGCCTTCACCACAGTCCTCAGGCTCCTGTCCAACATGCTTGCTGCTCATACTCAGCAGAATTGCCTCCTCCTTCTCAGAAAAATGTGGAAGGCATCAAATTCCCCACATCCTCACAACAAACCTATGAGCATCAACACTCACCCACATTTATGCATGCAACAAACATTATGGGGCAACCAATTATGTGCCGATTTCTGTGCTAGGGCTGGGCTAGAGAGATGAATGGCAGAGTCATTGTTCCTTCCTCAGAGGAGGTGTCAGCAGCTGAGGACAATAGGATGCTATTGAGAGACTTGAGCTGGGGAGCGACTGGTCAGGTCGTGTTTATTTGTTTAAAATTGGGAACTTATTTGTTAAAAAACATTTTTTGGCTTTTTTCCCCCAAGGCCGCTTCATGGTTTATGGTGTTCAGATTTGTTTTTGGAAGATCACTCTGGATGGGGTGAAGGAGGGGCAGAAACAAGGCAGTGACAGGACTTGTGAAGCTGTTATGGGTGGGAGGTGATGGTGGTCGGAACCAGGGAGTTCAGTGACAGAGGAAGAGATCAGAACCAAGAGATATATTGGGAGGAAGACTTGACAGGTCTTGGAGATTGAATGCGGAAACATGAAGGAGAGGAAGATGCAAAACTGGGCATCACCCACTTGCCCTCCCAGTTGCAGGGATGGAGGGGTCCTCCGGGTTCTGTGTTTCATGGGAGTCATCTCTGCCCACCTTTCTTCATCTCTGCCCACCTTTCTTCATTATTTTCTGTCTCTTTAACAGCTTTATTTAAGTTGAGCTCCTAATATCTCAGTGAAGTTTTGTAAACCTTGCAAGATCTTCACTTTGTGCCTTGAAATATGGGACCTCTTCTTACACTCCATGCTCTCCTGGAGGTTTCCTAATAAGCACACTGCTTGGCATTATCCCCAGGTGAAAGACCAGCTCCTTAGTCTGGGCATCAGTTAGGCCTGGACATGAAAAAGGAGTGTTGCTGCCTTAGCTAACATGCTCCGACGAACTTTACAAGCAGTGTGTGAATTCAGACTGAAAACATTCCTGGAGACTAGCTAAGTCTATCATTTATTTTATTCATGCATAGAGTTTTACATATTTTCTGCAGAGACCATAATGTTGTCTGCAATTATAATTATATTTTAACTTCCTGCCTGATGCTCATACTCGATTTCTCTTATTTCTTTTTCTTGCGTTACTCCACCAGCTTCGATGTCTAGTACTTGTGGAACAGAAGTAGTGAGGGAACAGTACCTGATCTCAAAGGAAATGCTTTCAACATCTTAACATGAAGTATAATCTTTGCTGTTTTAAGTATAATCAATTTTATATAGATGCCCTTTATTAGGTTAAATAAATTCTTTCCTATCTTGAGTTTTCGCTAAGACAGGAAAAAAATGTATGTTGAATTTTAAATGATAAATTTAAATGTATTAATATGATTAAATATATTACTCTATTTTATAACATTAAACCAATCTTATATTTCAGGAAGAAACTCAATCTGGTCACACATGTTTTTCTTTCAAAATGTATTTTTTTAAGTAAATGTTTTGCACATTACCAGGGCTTAGGAATAACTTTTATTTATTTATTTATTTTTTTGAGACTGGGTCTCACTGTGTCACCCAGGCTGGAGTGCAGTAACACTATCTTGGCTCACTGCAACCTCCGCCTCCCAGGTTCCAGTGATTCTCCTGCCTCAGCCTCCCAAGCAGCTGGGATTACAGGCACGTGACACCATACCCAGCTAATTTTTGTATTTTTAGTAGAGATGGTGTTTCACCATGTTGGCCAGGCTGGTCTCGAACTCCTGGCCTCAAGTGATCCACTTGCCTCAGCCTCCCAAAGTGCTGAGATTACAGGCATGAGCCACCACGCCTAGCCTTGTACTTTTAATAGAGACAGAGTTTTGCTATGTCGGCCAGGCTGTCAAAGTGTATTTTTATTTTTAAATATCTTTCTGGATTTGATTTATCATATGTTGCTTAGGATTTTTATAATTATGTTAGTGAATGAAATTAACATCCATTTTTCCTTTATTAAACTGTCCTAATCTGTGTGTGTGTTTTATTCAAGGCTTTGCAAGACTCATAAATTAGAAGTACTTCCTCTTTTCTTTTTTTTTTGGAGACAGAGTTTTGCTCCAGAAAAATTTCTGTAAGGTTGGATTATATAGAACTTGCCCTTTTTACCCCCCCTTTTTTTTTTTGGTCTTGCTCTGTCACCCAAGCTGAAGTGTAGTGGCGCCATCATAGCTCACTGTAACCTCGAACTTGCGGGCTCAAGTGATCTTCCTGCCTCAGCCTCTCAGGTAGCTGGGACTTGTCCTCTTTCATTTTTTTTTTTTTTTTCATTTCCCCTCTTTGGGAATAACTTTAATGTCTTGTAATCATGATGCATACCTATTTTTTAAAATTCCAGCACTACCTTAAAATACAAATAAGAAAACATTTAAATATTTTCATGAAACCATCTGGTGGAAATCAGTCAACATTTTGATGAATGTAATTCTGAACATCCCTCTATGTAAAAATAAATTTCTGAATTTTACATACATGGTGTACATACATTATATGTGAGGTTCTGTTAAACTGCTTTCTTCCATTATGTCATGGACGCGTTTTCTTTTTTCTTTTTCTTTTTTTACAGATAGGGTCTCACTCTGTTGCCCAGGCCGGAGCGCAGTGGTGCAATCATAGCTCACTGCAGCCTTGAATTTCTAAGCTCAGGCGATCCTTCCACCTCAGCCCCCAAAGTGCTGGGATTACAGGCACGAGCCACTGTGCTCAGCCATGGACATCTTTTCATGTCAGTAAATATGGAGTTTTCTCATAAATCGTACTGATTACTTCCTCTAAACAATAGTGCCTCCTAGCAATGACAAAGTTACTTTCAATTTTTCTTTATTTTTACCGTAACAAAGCAATAATGAACATCCTTGTGCACGCGTATTTTTATATTTGGGTAACTATTCAGGTAAATAGTGAAAGGGTATACAAATCTTAACTATTCATACATATTTCCAAACTCCCATCTAGAAATGTTGCACAATTTGTACTCCTACACCATTGCAGAGAGAATACCTTACTCTCCACTTCTCCACCCTTTGACTCCTACTCTTTCTTTCTTTAAAACTAACTTCCAGACCAGGTGTGGTGGCTCATGACTGTAATCACAGCACTTTGGGAGGCCAAAACAGGACAGTCACTTGAATCCAAGAGTTAGAGACCAACCTGGGCACCATAGGGAAACCCTGTCTCTACCAAAAAAAAAAAAAAAATGTTAAATTAACTAGGTCTGATGGTGTGGGCCTGTAGTCCCAGCTATTGGGAGGCTGAGGGGGAAGGATCCCCTGAATCAGGGAGGGTGAGGCTGCAGTGAGCCGTGATCACGCCAGTGCACATTAGGGCAAGACCCTGTCTCAAAAACAAAATAAAACAACAAAACGAATATCCCTATTGACATATGTCACATGCCACATAATTAACCTATTTATAGCATATACAGTTCAATTATTTTTGGTGTATTCACAGAATTGTGCAACTATCATCACAACCAATTTTAGAACACATTTATCACCCCCAAAAGAATCTCCACACCCTATAGCGTCATTCTTATTATTACCAAACCCCAGTACCTGGCAACCATCAATCTACTTTCTATCTCTATAGATTTGCCTATTCTGGGCATTTCAAATAAATGGAATCATACAATATGTGGTCTTTTGTGGTTGGTATATTTAACTTAACATAATGCTTTCAAGATTCATCCATATTACAGAATGTGTTAGTACATCTTTCCCTTTTTTTTGCCAAAAATATTCTATGGTATGGATATAGCACATTTTATTTATCCACTCATCAGTTGATGAACATTTGAGTTGTTTTAATTTTTTGTTATTGTGAATAATGCTGCTATGAACATTCATGTACAAGTTTTTGTGTGGACATCGGTTTTTATTTCTCTTGGGTATATATCTAGGAGTGGAATTGCTGGACCATACAATAATTATGCTTGACATTTTGAGGAACCATGTTCCCTCTTAATTGCTAATATTATTCATTTGTACCTTCTCTCTTTAGAAAGAATTAATATTGGCAGGTCCATATAATTAATCTTCTCAAGTAATTACCTTTCGGCCTTCTTTATCTCCTGTATTACATTTTTGTTTTCTATTTCACTGATCTCTGCACTTATCTTTATCATTTCATTTTCTACATGTTTGATGAGCATATTTAACTATTCTTACTTCTTAAACTAAAATACCTAGTTAATTAATTTTCAGCCTTTTTCTTTGTTAATATAATCATTAAGACTAAGTTTGCTTTCTTAGTATTGTTTTAGCTGTAATCCACAAATTTGTACACAATCATTTCGTTATCGTTCAGTTTCAAATATTTTCTAATTTCTGTAGTGATTTCTTCCTCTTAGACCCAGCATTGCTTGGAAATATTTCAAAATCTCCCAATCTTGTGGAGGTGTTACGTTTATCTCCTTGTTATTGAAGTCTAACTTAGTGAGTCTCAAACTTGAGCCTTATCAGGATCACCTTATTAAAGCACAGACTTCCAGGCCCTGCCCCTAGAGTTTCTGATTCACTATGTCTGAGTGGGACCCTGCATTACAGTAGCCACTAGCCACATGTGGCCATTTAAATTAAACTTAATCTAAATAAATTTTAAAATTCAGCTCCTCAGTCATATTATCCACACTTTAAGTGTTCAATACCTACATGTGGCTAGTGGCTACCATACTAAACAACATTAATATAGAACAATACCACAGAAGCTCCTATTAAACTATCACAGTCCAGTTGAAAGGGCCCTGGAGGCACAGTCAAATCTAAGGTCTTAATACAGGGTCTGACTGACTTGCTCTTAACCTTGTATTTCCAACAGGTGCCTTGGGTAAATCTGTTGAGCCAGATCTGCGGGCCTGTGTCTGGGAGCCAGGAGTCCAAGCTCCATCCTGTCCAGCCTCAGTTACAATCTTAGCCTCCATTCTGGCAACCTCACACCTATGCCTGCTTCTGTAGCCCCCCTCTCCACAGAGCCAGGGACCACTGTGCAAGCAAAAGCTGACGTGGATGTACACCTGCTTAAAACCTGTCAGAGGCTCCTTGCTGTCCTCAGCATAGGGACCTCTGAGCCTGACCAGAGCCCTGGGCATTCGAGATGGTAAAGGGTGGTTTGTTCATGTCCCTTCTCCTCTAGCCTGTGATCCCTGAGGGCAGGTGCAGCTCATCCCTGGCACTAGCATGGTGCTGGGCAGAGTACGTGCTGAGCATCACTTGTGGAATGAAAGCACCAGGTTGGGGAGCTGCTGGGCTGCTGGCAGGGCAAGGCTGAGCCAGTCCCAGCCTGCAGGGACTGGGCTTCGGAGGGAAGGAGGATAGAGCTCCAGGTAAGGAAGTGGCCACCTGCCCTCTGCAGCCAGAGTTGACAGCATGTCCACATCTGCTCAGGTGAATGTCTCCTTCTCGCTCTCCCTAGAGCTGCTCTCCTATCAACAGCTCCCAGCCAACCAGATGCTGCCTGGGGTGGACATTCAGCTGAGCACGAATGGAGAGAGAGATGGTGTTTACTCAGAACCTGCTCCTGAAATACGCAAACTAGACCACTCAGGCCCGCCCAAGGCCCACCCAACATGGAGAGGAGGGCCAAAGTAGGCTGGTTTCTGTTCTGCTGGGGCCAGAGAAGGAAAGACCTGGCAGGGCCCTCAGAAATAAGGAGCTCCTGCCCCTGTCCTGGGGCTCAGTCTCCCCTAGAAGAGGCCCTGTGTGCAGAGAGATGAGGGCCATCCATTCTTACCTGCCTCATGAGCCCAAAGCTGGGTGAGGGGCCAGAGTGTGGGAAATCAGGGAAGACTACCTGCAGGAGGTGGCATGTGAAACCTGTATGCTTTTTAATCAGAGGAGACGGTAAACACATTGATAGGCTGAGGAAATGCCTGACGGGTGGAAACAGTGAGAGTACCTGACACAGGTGTAAGGATGTAAGGAATGAGCACCATGGGCCAGAAGGTCACTAGGCTGTGGTGTGGAGGCTAAGGTGGGATGCAGATGAGGAGTGTGAAGAAGTGGCCCATGGGAGTGTTGCCCACACAGCTGAAATCACCTTTATGAAGATTATGACAGGGAGAGAAATCTAACAAAGCTGACCCCATCCTGGTTGTAACCGCACAGGCTAACTGTCCTCGTTCATTCCTGGGCATAGGCCAAGCTAACTATGCGAGGAATATAGCTTATAGGTTTTTTGTTGTTGTTGTTTTTGAGAAAGGGTCTTGCTCTGTCACCCAGGTTGCCTCCCTGGGACTACAGGCATGCACTCTCATGCCCAGTTAGTTTATTTCTATTTTTTATTCTTTGGGTTTTTTTTGTTTTTGTTTTTGTTTTTTTTTTGAGACAGAGTCTCACTCTGTCACCCAGGCTGGAGTGCAGTGGTGGGACCTTGGCTCACTGCAAGCTCCACCTCCCGGGTTCACACCATTCTCCTGCCTCAGCCTCTGGAGTAGCTGGAACTACAGGCACCTACCACCACACCCAGCTAATTTTTTGTGTTTTTAGTAGAGATGGGGTTTCACCATGTTAGCCAGGATGGTCTTGATCTCCTGACCTCATGATCTGCCCGCCTAGGCCTCCCAAAGTGCTGGGATTACAGGTGTGAGCCACCACGTCTGGCCTATTTTTATTCTTATAGAGACAGGGTCTCACTATGTTACCCAGACTGGTCTCAAACTCCTGAACTCAAGTGATTCTCCTGCCTCAGCCTCCCACAATGCTGGGATTACAAGTGAGCCACTGTGCCTGGCCTTATAGTTTAACTTTAAAGCAAGGACGATAATAGCCCCTTCTCAAAACTAACCCCCTGCTTGTTTGGGGACCAAATCCACCTTTGTAAAACTAATAAAAGACCACAAGGTTAGAATTATGGTAGGGACCTGAATCCTGCTAAGCTCTAAGCATAGTAAAGTGATAACCAGCCATTGTTCCCTAGTTTGCTTACTGCTCAGGAGTCATGTAGCTGGAGGCCACAAGATTTATAACTTTCTCAATTGCTCCTATAGATAACATCACTATTGTTAAAACCTAGGATTGGTCTGTGAGATATTTTTCTGACTTTTGCATTCAGGCAGACCAAATGACACCACCTAGACCCATGACTAATACCAAGGAGCTGACTCAACAAGTCCTATGACCCCCTACCCAGAAAATGGCTCAGCATGTGAAGACAGTTTAGATGCTCTTATAGGTTCATCCCCAAACAATCAGTAGGACCCATTCCCTATCCCCCTGCCAGCCTAATTATGCTTTAAAGCCCTAGCCTCTGAGCTCTTGGGGAGGCAGATTAGAGAAATATCTCCCATCCTTCTGCTTGACCATCTTGCAATAATTAAACTCTTTCTCTGCTGCAATTCTGCTGACTCGATGTATTGGCTTTTCTGTGCAGTGGTCAAGAATAACCCATTGGATTGTAATACAATGGATGGGTTTGGTCACTTGGCAGGTGACAGTCCAATGACCACAACCAAGGAGGGTTTAACAAGGGGACTTTATTACTTGCAACAATTAAGGAGGATGCCAGGGATAGCACCCAAGAACAATGCCTCCCCAAATAATGGTGAAAACAGGGCTTTTATTAGGTAGGTTAGCCGAGTCATTGTATGTAAAGGCAGGGCAGATGCAGTCACTGTTCATGCTTCTACATACATAGCATGTATAGAAAATGGCAAATAAGCTCCCCTCTTGGTGGGTGGGGTTTTTAGTATGATAACGAGGACAGTTCATCAAAATTCATCTCCAACTCAAGTATCTCTGGATCCAAGTGATTTTTGTTTTTCCCCAGGGGCTGAGCCTCTTCCTGGAACTTTCTGAAACAACAAGATCTCAGGATGCAACAGTTACCTGTGGGTACTTTTCCAGAAGGACTCCAGAGAGGCCAGAAACAAGAGGCTGAGCAATGGAGCTCAGGGTTTCCAGCCCGGCACCTGGGCAGCTGCTGGGGCTGAGAAGCTGGGGCTGAGGTGATGAGGCTGTGCATGCCTGAGGTGCCTGAGGTGCCTGAGGGAGGGTGATGCAGGGACTGCCAGGAGCTACAGAAGGCAGGGCACAGACAAGGCATGAGGCTGAGGGATGGGGCCAGGTGGCTCAGGGCCTGAGAGGAACTGAAGGCTGAGCCCTGTGGGCCCCATGGAGGTGCAAGGAGGAAGAGGAGGGCAGCCCAATTGACCAGGGAGCAGGGAGCAGAGCTTGGGGGGAGTGAGGGAGGCAGGGATGGTAGGGGGAGTAGATGGCATATCATCCTGGTCCTTTCCCTGCACAGACTCCCACCAGCAGCCCTGGCCTTTAAAGGTGGCACTAGCCCCCTGCCATCTGTTGGGCACTTCCCCTGTTCTCCTCAGGAGCATCAGCACTTGGGGTCAGCAGGGTTCCCTGTGTCCCAGAGGCCTTGACTCAGAGCCCACCCAGAATGGACAAGGTTGCCTGGTCCCCCAAGGGTGCTGCTCCTGTAAGCCATGGTGGCCGTGCCTGAGCTGCAGCTCTCCACAGCTGGGTGGACTTTGGGACGTGCTTTGTGAGCCAGCAGCGAGTCTGGGAGGTCTACATGATGCACCTGAGCAGCTGCCGAAGTTACTGGGCCACAGAAACTGGAGAGAAGATGATCCCCCAGGAAGGGTCCTGTCTTAGTCCATTTTCTGTTGCTTAGAATACCTGAAAGTGGGTCATTTATTTAAAAAATAATTTGTTTCTTACAGGTACGGAGAATGAGCAGTCCAAGGCTGAGGGGCTGCATTTGGTGAGGGCCTTCTTGTGGGTGGGGACGGTTTGCCTGAGTGAACACAGGGTATCACATGGTGAGGGAGAAAAGTGTTCTAGCTCAGGTCTCTCTTCTGATAAAGCCAGCATCCCCACTCACATAATAACCTGTTAATCCAGTAATCCATGAATGGATTAATTTATTCATAAGGGCAGAGCCTCCATGACCTAATCATCTCTTAAAGGCCCAGCTCTGAATACTGCCACATCGGAGATTTAATTTCACCATGAGTTTTGGAAGAGACAAATGTTTAAACCATAGTGGAGCTCATGTATCATGTCCCTGTGAGGTGGCTCCCCAGGGCTGGCACCATTTGGAATTCCTGCAGAGCAGCCAGTCCTCCAATCCCATGTGATCTCAGGGTTGCCCTGCCCTGTGGTGCTGAGCAAGACCAGAGGTGCACACCTGAGAGGCAGGCAAGCCTGGGGGTGGCTGAAATCTTCCTGTAGTGGTACATGGGGCCACCTGTGCTCATGTTTGTCCTCCCTTCCTCTTGGAGCTGGCCAAAGACACAGTGACCTTCAAGGTCTCTCCAAACAGTGGGCTGCTGGAAGTGTGACCCACCAATGCACTCCCAACCTCCATCACCTTGTAGGTTTTCTTCACTGCCAGTTACAGCCCCTCCCAGAGTCCCCTGCACTGCCCACAGAGCCTGGACATCCTGCCCAGGGCCCTTCCTAACCTGCTACCTATAGGAGCAGTAAGCTACCACATTGATGGTGCAAGATGTGCTGGCAAGAAGGCCTGTACCCTGTGGTTCTGGGGCCAAGGGTCTTATGATGATGAGAGATACCTGTCCCCTCACCAGCTCTGAGGCTCTGCCTTATCCCTCAGCCCCAGCCCACAGCTATGGAATAAACATGGCCCAGGGCCGAGGAACAGGTCTGCTGGGCAGGGGGCTGTACCAGGTCACAGACTAGGGTGGTGGGGTGGAAACTGGAGAGGGGACAAGCTGGCACCTCAGGTCTCCAACTACTCTAGAACACCCCCCTGGGATGGAGGAGGCTCCTTTCCAAAACTGCAATATTTGATACAATTTAATATCAAAAGGAGAAGAAAAACTCCTGGAAATACAGAAACAGTAAAACACTTCCTTAATCTGATCATGGCTATATACAACACAACAAACTTACAAAAAACATCATGCAATGTTAAAATGGTGAGTGATTTCCCTTTAAAATCAGAGTCAAGACAAGAATTCCTACACATATCACTTCTTTTCCATGTTGTACTGGAGGAACTAGCTAGTATAGCAAAGCAAGGAAGAGAAATATAAGACAAACATTGGAAAGGAAGAGAAACTATTTAACAAGACTGTGGATATAAAAATCAACATGTAAAATTATAATTCTCAATACCAGCAATTAATGGAAAATGAAATTAAGAAAACAAAAACAAAAGACAGTGTTTACAAAAGCTTAAAATTATAAGGCACCCATACATAAGTAAAAACATACAAGGGCTCTAGGGAGAAAACTATAAACTAAAAGTTTACCAATGGACTTTGGAGAAGACAAATAAATGTAGAGATGATTTAACATGTTCTTGGTTTGGAAGACTCAATATTACAAACTGTCCTTTAGCGTCACTACAACTCTGATCAAAATTCCATCACATTATTTGTTGTTGTGTAACTTCACAAGCTGACTCTAAGATTTAAATGGAAATGCAAAGAGCCAAGAAAAGCCAAGACCGTCTTAAAGAAAAAACAGGCCGGGCGCGGTGGCTCAAGCCTGTAATCCCAGCACTTTGGGAGGCCGAGACAGGCGGATCACGAGGTCAGGAGATCGTAGACCATCCTGGTTAACATGGTGAAACCCCGTCTCTACTAAAAAATACAAAAAACTAGCCGGGCGAGGTGGCGGCGCCTGTAGTCCCAGCTACTCGGGAGGCTGAGGCAGGAGAATGGCGTGAACCCGGGAGGAGGAGCTTGCAGTGAGCTGAGATCCGGCCACTGCACTCCAGCCTGGGTGACAGAGCAAGACTCCGTCTCAAAAAAAAAAAAAAAAAAAAAACAACAACATGGGAGAACTTGCTGTGCTAGATACCAAGAGGTTAACACACTAGAATCCTTAAGAAAGTGCGGTATTGACAGAAGAATGGCCAGGTGACTGAAACAGAACAGAGAACCAGAACCAGACCCACATGTACAGTCACTTGATTTATGATGGCACTGAGACAAGTGGGAGGAAGACCATCTTTCCAATAAAGGATCCTGGAAAAATCAGGCATCCATATAAAAAAAAATGAAGATGAAAGCCTTCTTCACATCATACATGTACACAAGAAAACCAGTCTCAGGCAGATTAGATATGTAAATATGAAAGGCAAAAAAAATTGGGTGAAAAGGCAAGCCAAAGGAGGGCAAGATGTTTGCAAAACAGATAAGATAACAATGGACTCATGGCAAGAATACATAAGGCACTCCAGTGAACCTCTAAGGACAAGAACAGACAACTCAATACAAAAATGGGGCTAAGCATGGTGGCTCATGCCTGTAATCCCAGCACTTTGGGAGTCCGGGGTGGGCAGATCACCTGAGGCCAGGGATTTGAGACCAGCCTGGCCAACATGGTGAAACCCCGTCTCTACTAAAAATACAAAAATTAGTCAAGTGTGGTGGTGGCATGCTTGTGATCCCAGCCACTTGGGAGGCTAAAGTGGGAGGATCACTTGAACCCAGGAGGTGGAGGTTGCAGTTTGCCAAGATCGTGCCACTGTACTCTAACCTGGGTGACAGAGCAAGACTCCATCTCAAAACAACAACAACAACAACAAAATCCAAAAAACAAAAATGGGTGAAAGACTTGACTAGGTACTTCACAAAACAGAAAATCCAAGTGGCCAATGCATTTATGAAAAAGTTCTCAACCTCCTTAGGAAGGGGGGAAATGCAATTTTAAACTCAAGATACATCACTACATAGCCATAGATTGTGTAAAACTTACATCTGAAAAAAAATCAAGTATTATCAAAGATGTGACATGCATGAAGTCTTCTACCCTGCTTTTTAAAAGTGTACATTGAAACACCATTTTGGATAATGGCTTGGCATATCTAGTAAAATTGAGTGATGTATTCTCTCTGACTCAGCATTCTTGCTCCCAGGTAAAAACCCTAGAGAAACCAGGGTGTCTGTCCTCCAGGATACAGTTACAAGAAGGTTCATAAAGGCATTATTCATCATAGTACATTTTCACCATTTGGAAAGCACCAAAGGTTTATCACTTTGGATATGGATGAATAACCTGTGGCCCATTCATACAACAGAACATAGCATAAAAACAAACAACTTGCTGGGCATGGTGGCTTGCACCTGTAACCTCAGCTGCTTGGGAGATGGAAGTGGCCAGATCACTTGAGATCAGGAGTTCAAGACCAGCTAGGGTGACATAGCAAGATCTTGTCTCTTAAAAAAAAAAAAAATTTGAGATGGAGTTTCACTCTGACGCCCAGGCTGGGGTGTAGTGGCACCATCTCGGGTCACTGCAACCTCTGCCTCCCAGGTTCAAGCCATCCTCTCACCTCAGCCTCCCAGATAGCTGGGATTACAGGCATGCATCACCATGCCAGGCTAATTTTTGTATGTTTAATAGAGATGGGGTTTCTCCATGTTGGCCAAGCTGGTCTTGAACTGCTGACCTCAAGTGATCCAGCCACCTCAGCCTCCCAAAGTGCTGGGATTACAGGCGTGAACCACTGTGCCCAGCCTCCAATTTTTTTTTTTAATTAACCAGATATAGTGGCATGTGCCTGCAGCCCCAGCTACTCTAGAGCCTGAAGCAGGAGGATTGTTTGAGCCCAGGAGTTTGAGGCTGCAGTGAGCTATGATGGATGAATCTCAGAGTTGAGTGAAAGAAGCAAGAGTTCAAACTGTGACTGCTCTTATAAAGTTCAAAAACCAGTAAAAGTAACCTATATTGTTAGAAATGAGTAATTACCTTGAAGGAAGGGGAGATGGTGACTGAGAGAGGAAGGAGGGAGCTTTGGGATGCTGATAATTTTTTGTTTCTTGATAAGGGCAATGGGTACCCAGTATGTGCTTTGTGATATTCAAAAAAACAGGGCTGGGCATGGTGGCTCACACCTGTAATCTCAGCACTTTGGGAGGCTGAGGCAGGAGGATCACTTGAGCCCAGGAAATCGAGGATGCAGTGAGCTATGATTGCACCACTGTATTTCGGCTTGGGAAAGAGAGCGAGACCCTGTCTCTAAAAACAAATAAACAAAATCACATTAAATGATTTATGCACTTCTACATGTGTTATTCTTCAATGAAAAAGTTTAAAAGATTACTGTAAGAATGTCAGGTGAAATAAAACTTACAGTAAAAAGCATTAATAGAGACAGGGGAGTTATATTTAATAATAAAAGAATCGAGTAACTCACTCCCTCTTGGGCAGTATCTTATTCTGATTTTACTTCTCTATTGTGTTCTTTAATTCAGCCACTATGGTGTTCATTTCTAGGATTTATGGGTGTCTTTTTCCAAGTTCGTGTCTTAGGAGTTATGTGACTTTATCTCTGAACATTTTAAACAAAGTCTTTTCAGAAACAGCACTATCACCCCTAGTTCATTGATGGCAAACCCTCCAGTGTATTCCTTCTGTTTTTATGCCATTTTATTTCTTCATGTGCTCAGTAATTTTTACTTACAAGTTCATTTTCATTGAGATTCATCTTCCTTAGAAGCCCTGTAAGTCTTGAGTTGCTGTGGCAACCTTGTTGTGGATTGCTTTAGTGTTTGCTTCTGCCAAGGCCTTACAGGATTCACAACTGTTTGTTTCTGGGCTTGGGGCTTGCATTCATGGGGGGCTAAGTTTTCTACTCATGGTCTGGGGGCCTCATCCTGTACCGAGCTGCTTCACACTCACCCCAGGCATCCCCTCAACATGACCTCAAGGCCTTTGGTAAATGGTCAGCAGCATCCCATGTCAAGGATAGGGATGAAAGGGGATAACCTAGGACAAGAGGCTGCTGCCACATTTAGGCCACTGCTTGAACAATGGTAGAAATATACAAACAGCTAAAAGAAGCAGGTGAGAATTCCACAAAGGCAAGTAGTCAGTGACCAGGAAATTAGAGCTCCAGAATTCACAGTTCACAGGCATCCACGGGTACCATCACAAGCTGCAAGATTACTGACCTCTCTCTCTCTCTTTCTGCACACAGGGAGGCCCCTGCCGACATGTCAACACTGTCTATTGTATCATAAAAATATCACATGTGTGAGAAAGAGAATTTATTGACAGCAGACAATTTCATACAATTTTGGCATTTAATTTTAGTCATTACACCAAGATACCTGTGTGATAAGAATGATGTGTGAGACCAACAAAAGGAATGTTCTAGTCTAGTACTATGTAATAGAACTATAATGTGAGATACAGAAGCAAGTCATGTATAGTTTTAAAATTTTTGGTAGTCACATTTCAAAACATTTTTAAGAATAGGTGCAGTTCATATACACCATGGAATACTATGCAGTCATAAAAAAGAATTAGTTCATGTCGTTTGCAGGGAAATGGATGAAGCTGGAGACCATCATCCTTGCAAACTAACACAAGGAACAGAAAACCAAACACCGCATATTATCAAAATAATAATAATAATAATGTATTCACTCATAAGTGGGAGTTGAACAATGAGAACACATAGACAAAGAAAGGGGAACATCACACACTGGGGCCAGTCAGGGGATGGGAGGAAAGAGGAAGGAGAGCATTAGGACAAATACCTAATGCATGTGGGGCTTAAAACCTACATGACGGGTTGATGGGTGCAGCAAACCACCATGGCACATGTATACCTATGTAACAAGCCTGCACCTTCGGCACATGTATCCCAGAACTTAAAGTAAAATTAAAATAGATAAATAAGAATAGGTGAAATTAATTTTAATGTTTTTTTTGCTCAATATATCCAAAATGCTGCCATTTTTACATATGATCTATACTATTGAGATATATTGAAAAATATTGAGATGTTTTATGTTTTATATTGTACTAAGCCTTTGAAATCCCGTGTGTTTTTCACAGTTACAGCACCTCTCAAATCAGACTAGCAACATTTGTTGTTGTTGTTTGTTTGTTTTGAGACAGAGCCTCGCTCAAGGCTGGAGTGCAATGGCACGATCTCGGCTCACCTCAAGCTCCGCCTCCAGGGTTCAAGTGATTCTGCTGCCTCAGCCTCCCGAGTAGCTGGGACTACAGGCGCCCACCACGCCTGGCTAATTCTTGTATTTTTAGTAGAGAGGGGGTTTCACCATGTTGGCCAGGCTGGTCTCGAGCTCCCAACTTCAGGTGATCCGCCCACCTTGGCCTCCCAGACTAGGCACATTTTAAGCCCTCAATACCTACGTCTGGTTAGTGGCTGCTGTATGGGACAGCATGGGTCTAGTCCAATAAAATACGTAATGTCAAACTCTAAATAATATTAGCCAGGCTGGGTGCGGTGGCTCACGCCTGTAATCCCAGCACTTTGGGAGGCTGAGATGGGTAGATTACGAAGTCAGGCGATTGAGACCATCCTGGCTAACACGGTGAAACCCCATCTCTACTAAAAATACAAAATATTAGCTGGGCGTGGTGGTGGGCGCCTGTGGTACCAGCTACTTGGGAGGCTGAGGCAGGAGAATGGTGTGAATCCAGGAGGTGGAGCTTGCAGTGAGCCAAGATCCAGTCACTGCATTCCAGCCTGGGGAACAGAGAGAGGCTCTGTCTCAAAATAATAATAATAATAATAGCCATTGATTCAGTAAACAACTAGATAGGTCCTATCTGGAACTGACTGACAAGCCTTGGCCACCTAAGAAAAATTGAAAGCGTGTAGGAGTGCAGTTGGTCTTGCTGACAGCCACAGCCTGTACAACCAGCTCCTTCACACCCACACTGCCCCATCAGTTTTCTGTCCTGACCCCTGTCTTCCTCCTGTCCCCTATGGCACTAGGTGATTCCTGGCAAAGTAACTTGAGGAGAGGTGTTTAAATAAGGCTAATATGTTGGCATCACAGCTCACACACAGGCCTCTGCCAGAAAGAGCAACACAGACTTCTCCATCCTGTGGTCCTATGGACAGATACTTCACGAGATCCCTTTCCAGTCCCTTCAAACCCCACTTTGGAGACCATACGAGGAAACCCAGTTAAGAACAGTAGGCACAGAAAATGACACTGAAAGGGAAAGGCACGGACACCAGCTTCTTGGTGCCCCAAAGCTTGGGAGCACATGCGCAAAGCAGTGTGCCGGGCCAGAGTGCCAGGAATGCTGGAGGCCACTCCCTGCTTCACTGGACTCCAACCTGCCTGGGAGATCCATGGCCTTGCTGCCCTGGCTCCATGAGAACTGACATGCCTATCTGTCTTCCTCCCTCAGAGGCAACAAGGAGTCGAACCAGAGCTATTCTCTGCAAGCCCATGATCTTCCAATAAACTAGGCAAGCATGGAGGAGGTAAGACAGGCCCCGACTCCTCCTCTCCCAGGGAGAGAGGAGGTAGTGCCAAGGGCCTGACCCAAGGACTTCACAGTCTGGTTGAGGAGTCCTGGGCCCTGCCTGGCAGAGCCCCCATGCCAGCTGGGAAGGGCAGAATCACCTGCAGGGCAGTTAGGATGTGAGCTGGGGTATGCGGGTTTATCCTCAGAGTGGTGGAGGCCAGAGGTCAGCTAGGATGGAGCCATCAGGAAAGCATCCCCAGGGATGTGGACTGATTTGGGTAATTCCCAAGGCCATGCTTATTTGTAACATCAGTGAAAAGATGGTGAGAAAGCCCTGTACAATGGGACAAATGAGAGAAGTTCTCATTGTTCCTTTACATTCCATCCCTGCCCTGACTAGTGCATAAAATGGAGCTTTGAAATCTGTCCTCAGTCTGTGCTTCAGGTGGAAACCCGCCATGCTAGCGGATGCGTGGGCTAGCAGGTGTGGTTGGTGTGCAGACACAGTCTTGCCCTCGCTCCACCTCTGGCCCTCATTGACATTGCCCTCCCCACTCCCCTGCCCCCATCCAGAGAGCTCCTTACTGTCCCTGAGTGATTAGACAAAGACACTAAGGAGTCTGTCTGACCCATCCTCCTCCAGGCCAAGGGCCTCTGCACTCTCCACACATGGCCAACTTTGACCCAGCCATCTCAAGACCAACATTGTACCTTTATTGGAATGAATCACAGCAGAGCTCCCGCAGAAGGGGGGCCATTTTTTTTTAATGTCAAGTGCTGGTCCGGGAGCAGGACTGATTCTGCCCCACAGACTGAACTGGGCCTGGAATCTGTGGCCTGGAATCCACGACCCCATACTTGGCCACTCAATTCCAACCCAAGATGGTCTGGGGGCCTGGCCCTCGGGGAGCCTGGATGTTTGCTTCCTCTTTATTGATCCTAGGCAGGTTTGGAGACAGGGTATGGGACTAATCTCAGGATCTGGGCATTGAGAATGACGTTCTTGGCCGCTTCTTCAGACATATCATCAGATGACATATCGTCAGATGACGTATCCTCAGGCGTCATGTCCTTGACCTTATTCCTGAAAGAGCCATCAGAGGATAAGTCCAGGGCCACATCTTTCCAAAAGCTGAGAAAAGCAGCAGCTTGTGCCTTCAGCAGCACCTAACCCTGCGTTCCCAAGAGGTGAGCCTTTCTCACTCCGGCAGGTCCCCAGTCGAGCTTTGCCAGGAGCCTCCAGAATCAGGCCTGCTCCAGCTTCCAACCCTCGCGAGACCCTTCTCTTTCCTGTGTCTTTGAAGTTGGTCCACCATCTTCACTGCTAGCATTTACTGAGCACTTGCCACATGCCAGACCCTGTGCCAGCTGCTTTATGTAGGTTTAATCCTCTCAAAAAAAACCCATGGGGGATGGCTGGGCTACATGGCCTTACTTCTCTGTGCCCCAATGTTCTTATCTGTAAAATGGGAATAGTGATAGGACCTACCTTGCATTTGATTGTTTTGAGGATAGAGAGAGATAAGGTATGTATAGAACAGGGTCTAACACATAGCAAATGCTCAATACATCTTAGCTATTGTTATTACTCTGTTCTCATTCCACTTTGCAAATGAAGAAACTGAGTCTCAGAGGTATGAGGTAACTTCTCCACGCACACACTAGGTTGTGGCACAGGGAACCTGTGCCCATAACCACTATCTGCTCTCCCTGTGCGGCACTGAACTTCCTCTCTCTACGGTGGGGCAAGTTTCTATCCATCCTTCAAAGCCCTACTCAGATGTCACTGTGACATTTTCCCCGACTCCCCAAATGAACATTCTTCCCTTGTTAGGTTCCTATAGATCCTGTACATCCAACTGTCAGAATCCGCTAGCAGTAGCTGTTTGCATTATCTGTCTTCACATAAGCTATGGCTTTCTCAAGGGTGGGGAGTGCTGACCTCTGACCTTTGACAGTCAAGCCCTGGCACAGTGCCTAGCATGTGTGAGTCGAATGACAGCAGGGCGGGAGGGCAGGAGGAAGGAAGATGGTAGGGAGGAGGGCAGAGAAAGGCCAGAGGCAGTGACTCCTGTGGCACAGAGCAGAGGACACTCTAGGGCCTCGGCAACTTCTGCTCCATCCTGCTGCTCGGGTCCCCTCAGGTCCAGGGAGAGCATGTTCATTGGCCCAAATCCCAGAAGGGATGGTTCTGCCAATCATGACAAGTCTTTTCCAGGGGACACTTGGGCGATCAGAGGCCAGAAGTGCCCACGGAGGTGTTGGGTGGAGCCCAGTTCCCAAATGGGGTCCTGGGCTGCTGGGACCAAGAGGCCAGAGTCCTTCAGCAAGACTGGGTTTTTTATGAGGAACTAGGAGTTCAGACAGGAAAAGAGATGTACTCAGAGTTGGTTCCAAGCCAGTCCTCTGTCCCTGGGAGGAGAGGGAGCCTCTGGGAGGAGTGCCCCTGGAGGGTATGCCCAAAAGCAATGCCCCCATCCAGACAGGCAGGCAGGGGCAAGGAAAGGAGACGACACGGCCCAGCCCGGGTCAGGAGGGGCAGCAAGATGGGAGCTGGCAGAGGCTGGGTGGGAGCAGGTAGGCAGCAGCAGCCAGAGGAGCAGGGAGACTGCTGCAGACATGGCAGCCTTCAGGTCACAGGCTCTCTGGCAGAGGAGCGGGGATGGACAGCGCCCCACATGCTCTCTGTACCAAGGCTTCAGAGCCAGGCCCCGTGCTGGCACAGCCCAGGGGCTCCCACACCTACCTCATCTGTGGGGAGTGGTCCAGGCTGTCGAAGAGGGGCTGATCTCGCGTTTCCGGTAGCAGGAAGGAGAGGGAAAAGGCCACGATGGCTAAGACGCAGCACAGAAAGATGGGCAGGAAGGAGGGGGTCTGGTTGATGATTGTCAAGGACAAGATGGCTCCAGTCGCCGAGGCCAGAAACACCAGTCCCAGACCTGTCGCCCTGAAAGTGGAGGTGAGAGCTCCTCTGAGAGGTCTGTCGGGTTCAGAGGCTGGGCCCGGCCAGCAGCTACATGAAACCCCACACCCTCCAGTCTCCACCCTGTCCCGTCCTCACTGTGTGATTCCAAGTAGACAATAATTTCTTCTGGGCCTCTTCAAAGGAGATGAGGAGGGGGAGAGGCAGAAACCATGCAGCATTGTGTGGAAGTGCAGGGAGAGGACGCAGGCAGTGATGCCAGCCAGGCGGGAAGATAGTGCCCCCATCACCAACCTCAGGGAAGGGTCTGAGCCTCCGAGTGGCCCAAACACTTTGCAGGCAGTGAGTGCAAGGCAGGGGCTGGAGTCAGGCTGCCTGGGTCCAAATCCCAGCTCTGCTGCTTGCTCTGTCTGCCCTTAATCGAGTGCCTTCATCTATCTGGTCTTGCATCTGAAATAGGGTTAGCGATGGCATTTGGGGGATTTTCTGGGGTGTTTAAATGAGATCACTTATGTAAACTGTTTAGCACAGTGCTTGTCACCAGGCGAATGCTTGTCTTACTTGCTGCATTAATCTTGTCATTGTCAGTCCCTGCCCATGCCGCCACGGCCCCCTCACCCACCAGACCCCATACCTGAGTACAGTGGGGAGGAGCTCGGCGGTGTAGAGGAAGAACACAGTGACAGTGGCGGCCAGGCTGAACTCTCCAAGTGTGAGCACCAAGATCGTCATGGATTTCCGCCCTGTGGCTGGACAACGTGGCCGCCTGAGTCTGAGGCCATCCTCCCCTGGGGCGGGTGAAGGAGGCCCGCCCATCAGCTCTCCCTTGACCCCTCCTAGAAGGCATCTGAGCAGCCTTCCCCACCACCTGCCCAGTTGGCCAGCAGGCTCAGGCATTCCATCAGAGGAGGGGCAAGCTGTCAGAGGCCCAGTCAGTCCAGAAGGCAGGACATGTGCAGTGCAGAGTTGGTCAGCAGGGGTGGGGAGGTCCCCTGGGACCCCCATGGCCTCTCAAGCCACTGTCTCCCATGCTACACCCAACACCCCCATCTCTGCCTCCAAGGCTGTGTCTTCGCTCCACCTCCTCACCCAACTGCAGCTTCCTCACCCCACTGGGGATCCACTCAGGGCCAGGCCTGTGTCCTCTGGGTTGGAACCCCTGCTCAGGGCTGTACCACCAGGGCTCTGCAAGGTGCTCAGAGCAAGGGGGTGTTTGGTTCCTGGGGCCTGAATGGCTGGGATAGGTCCCAAACATTCCAGGATGTTTTCTGGCTAGCTAGACCGGCACAATGAAGGGGAAACTGGAGAAAGCCCATTCCTCAGACCTGGTGAAGCTGGGGGCTTCAGCCCCTGCCTGCCTGCCTGTCAGCCTCTGCAGGACCCTGCCCCAGCCTCACTCCCATTCCAGTCCTGGCTTTTCTTGTCTCTGGGATGAAATCAGAGATCCAGTTTTATCTACTGGGGAGTCCATTCCTAGTTTCTCTCACACTTCTGAGTTTACATATTTCTGCTTGACTCAGCATAGACCCGCTTTTTTAAAAACCACCAGGCAATAAACATTCAATAATAAATTTGTTTTCACATTTTGTGTTACCCAATCTACACTGCCAGCATCTGGGAGTGGAAAGGTCCTAATCCAGACACACACAATTCCAGCCCTGGAGAAAGGGAGGGAACCCCTCCAGCGGGCCCGGATCTAGCCTCCGCTGCCCTCGCTGGACTGTGAAAAGGCTCCGCAGGCAGTCATTCTAAGCGCGTGTGCTGCACAGATCGCTCCAGCTCTAGGACCTGTGGGTATCCACTGCTTAGGGCTCTTTGAGATTCTGAAGATAACACCAGCCCTTCCTGTTTCCTTTTCTAGTGCTAAGCCCGCAGGAACGCAGCACTCAGCCCCTCTGGAAAGGAGGGGCCTCCACACAAGAGCTGTTCCTGAGTGCTGAGCCCCACATGACACTCAATTTTCAGTGGGCAGATTATTCCTGGTGCAGCTACAGAGAACAACAGGCATTTCCCAGTCAAAGGGGCTACGGATGACAGGTGGGCCTGGGCAGCAGTTGAAGGAATATTTTTGCCATCATCTATTCACGTGTAACCATTAGACCTACTTCTAAGGTGGATTGGAATCTGGTGGAAGAAGGCTGCTGCCTGCTGTCCTCTGGCAAGTACACCCTCCTTCCTCAGGCCTCCGAGAGAGTGTGGGCGCCCTGTCTGGGAGACCCCACCCAGGAAGGGCAGTGCTCCAGGGACTGGAGGTGCTGGGGCCTCTGTGGGGTGGGTGGGCTATAGGTGCAGGAGGCTGATTCCCAGGGTGTCTGGGTGGCTGGCCAGGGCGGGCGGCAGTGGGGAGGGTTTGAGAAGCAGGAAGGCGGTGGGCAACCCTCGGGGGAAGGAGGAGCTGTACCTTCAGGGAGGAAAAGGAGAAGCAAGCACCAGACGATGGTTTGGAGGAGAGTCGCAGCCAGGCTCCACTTCCTCCCAATCTGCCGGAGGAGAAAGATGCAGCACAGCCGGGCAGACACCTCCATGATGCTGGGGACCACATGTCTGAAGTGGACGCTCGCGCCCAGCTCTCTCATTCTCAGGCTCAACGTAAAATAGGTGTAACTGACGGTAAACCTGGATGAAGCCAGGAGGCACGTGCGCATCATACACACACACACACACACACACACACACACACACACACAGAGCCGGGAATAAAGACAGAGGCAGAGCAGCAAGGGTCAGGGTAGGAACGGAGGAGAGAAATAAGCACAGAGACCTGTGATCTGTGTCCTTGGGCTGCCTTCCCTGCAGCCTGACCATTCCCATCCTCTCTAAAGTTTCCAGCCTGCGCACCTGTTTGCAGTCCCTGCCAGCGGGCCCTGGATACTCACCACACGCAGCTCATCACCAAGATCACCTTGCAGAGCTGCCTATTCTTACAGAAGTCCAGGACAGAGGCCTGAGTCATCTTCTTTCTGGGCAGCTGCACCTACAGAACAAGCAGAACCAGTCAGAGGCAGAGCAAAGACCCCAGCTTGCTCCCCAGCCCCACAGCACCCACAAGGCCTGCCTGTCCCTGAAAGTGCCAGCTGGCGTCTGGCCTTCCCTGGCAGGGTTCAATTTTGCTGTCACCATTGTCCTTAAGCAGTGGACTGGGGGCACCCTCTGGACCAATGTCCGACCTGAAGGGATGAGGAGGGAAGGGGCCCTTCTACAGCCCATTGCTCCGGCCCCACTCCTGGCTGGAAGCCCTTTACCTCATCCAGCAGATTTGAAGGAATGGTCGTCTTGTTCACACTTGCAGCGTAGCACAGCATCTGCTTGGCCTCCTTCACCTTCCCTTTCGTCATCAGCCACCGTGGGGACTCCGGGAGAATCCTGCGTGGCCAGCCCCTCTCTTATCTCATTGTTCTATGATGCCCAGAGACCCCTGCTGGCCCTCTCGTGGCCCCATCTGTGGCCATCCTGTGCCAGCATGAGGTGATTCAGATGTCAGGGCCTTGAAGGCCACCACTGACCTTGAGCTGCCCTCTGCTCCTCCCTGGCAGTCAGCCCTTCCCCTGTCTAAGCCTCACATGGCCTCCACTGCTGCTAAGTGACACCCTGACCACTGGCTGCCTCTGTCTCCAGCCTCCTTGATTTGCCCTCGGTTATCACCGAGAGCTCTCTCCTTTTCTATCTAGGGGGGCCATCCCTATCTGCTCAGGCACACTGAGGGCTCCGACCTCCATGCCACAGCCTCCTGTAGAGCTCCCATGCTTTTAGTTGGGATTTCTCCTGTTCCCTATCTCCCCAACAGCCTGAGGAGTGTGAGGAGGCAGGATCCTGGGTCTGACCCCAGTGCCCAGCACTCTGCCTGGGTGAATGGAGGGGTGAGTGAAGGTCTCTACTCTGTCCCGTCTCTCCCCTGCCACATCTCTATTGCCTTTGACCTCAGAATAAGTCCTCTCTGTTTTTTCCCATCCTCTCAGGCTGTCAGAATCCACACAGATTGCCATAAAAAGCACTTATGTGTGAAAAATGGTGCTCAGTGCCCTTGTATATATAGTCTTGTTTAATCTTCATCCAAACCTGGACCTAGTATGATTATCCACATTTTACTCCCAGGCTCGAGAAGTAAAGGCTTGCCCAAGAGCACAGAGGCAGAGCTATGTACTTGGGGACTGGTACAGCCTCAGTCCCCTAAGGTGGTATAACTTTTTGATAAAACTATGCCTGCTGATTTCTTACACCACCACTCCCTCCCTGACCACGATTCTGGCTAGTTGCCATAAACACACACTCAAGACACTAGAGACAACTTCATTCCTTATACCTGCCCTGCTCCTCCTCTCTCCCACCAGGGTTCAGCAATCAGTCATCATTTTCCACTCTAAGGCTGTGGAACTCTCCTAAAGAAAGTCATTAAACTGAGACTTCTTCAAAAAGATGGGGGATTGGCCTCATGTCCACTGAAAAAACAGGAATAAAAAAAGGATACCAACTCTCAAGGACAAAGAGAATGGGAGGGAGGACACGATGGGAGAGATGTAACAAACGCACTGAAGATGTCATGAACAGAATGTTGACATAAATATGGACAATAAAGATATTCTGATGAGGTCTCAGATGCAAATGAGGAACTATTAGAAACTGCAGAAATGGCAATCCTTGCTACAAAATGGCAAAGAACTTGGCTGAACTGTATTCATGCCCTAGTGTTTGTGAAAGAAGGAACTCGTAAGTGATGAAATAGGACATTTGGTGGAAGAAGTCTCTAAGCAAAGTGCTGAGGGTGCGGTATGGCTTCTCTTGACTACTTACAGTAAAATGTGAGAAGACAGAAACTAATTAGAATTTATAATTAAAAGGGAAGCAGAACTTAAAGATTTGTCAAATGCTCGTGTTAGCCATGTTGTTTATTCATTTTCCATGAATAACAAAGTGTGTTTGGGAGAAAACACCAAGGATGTGGCCAAGCTACTGTTTGGTAAGGAGGCCAGTACAAATCAGCAGAACTATCCATGAAGACACTAAAAGAAAAACCCCAAAGATACATTAGAAATCATTGGTACTGCCCCTCCTATCACAGGCCCAGAGTGCCACAGCCTAGGGGACATAACTATGTCAAAAGAGGGACCTTGAGCACCCAGAGCACATTGGTGCTCATTGCTAACAGCAATAGAGGCTGGAAATCCAGTTCATGGAAGGGACAGGGTCTTGAATCTCTCCTCCTCACTCCGCATACAGCTCTCATCTATTCAAGCTAGGCAAAGGGGAGTTCTTTAAAGAGAACTCCTTAGACAGATGAGGGGACTGCCTTTTAAAAAAGACATCTACCATCCCACTCTGGCTGGAACTTGCTAATTCAGAAACATGGGGGCTTGCGCTGGTATTCCAGACAGTAAGAGAGATTATAGGAGAGTTAATATGTGTCACCTGGAGTTTGAGGGCCTACATAAACCCAGAGAATGATGCCCATCTCTCATCTGGGTATAATGAAGGCAGAAGGTTGAATGGAGCAACCCACCACAACAGGGTGGAGGCTGGGGAACAGTGGGGTTTTTTGGCCAAGTGGACCCTGCTGTCTTAAAGGCACCCCATGTGCTGGGATGAGGAGATCCCTACAGAAAGAGGCTGTGGGGTGAACTGCCAGGGACAGGAGCTGAGGGAGGTCACAAACAGAGCACTGGGATCGTTAGGAAATTCCAGTGCTCAGAAGACCCACGAATGGACCCAAGAGTGATGGCATTTGAATATCTACCCTACAGAGGACCCTGAGAGACTATAATAGTCCCTGCCAGGTCATTCTTTGGTCTATTTTATCTGATGTCCCTATTCCATGCCTAGAACCTGGAAAATCAGAACGAGGAGATAGGAGGAAGAACAATAGGTCAGAACAGACCTCATCCCCCTTGGCCACTATCCTGAGCGAGGAGCCAGGAAAAAGCTGTGGATCTGATGTAAGATTAAAGTTTTTAATTGAACTGGACTGAATGTTTTTTTTTTTTTTTTTTTGAAACAAGGTCTCACTCTTCTGCCCAGGCTGGAGTGCAGTGATGCAATCATAACTCACTGCAGCCATGATCTCCTGGGCTCAAGTGATCCTCCACCTCAGCCACCCAAGTAGCTGGGACTACAAGTGTGTGCCACCAGGTCTGGCTAATTTTAAAAGTTTGTATAGAGGCAGGGTCTTGCTGTGTTGCCCAGGCTGGTCTCAAACTCCTAGCCTCAAGCACTCCTCCCACCTCAGCCTCCCAAAGTGTTGGGATTACAGGCATGAGCCACTGCTTCCAGCTCCCATGCTGTTAACCCCATCCTTTATCATCCTTACTACACATGGTACAGTTAAAATGCAGGGGCATTGGAGACGGTCCCTGAGTTCAAATCCCAGGTGCCCCACTTTCTAGCTGTGTGATGTTGGACAAGTTATTTCCACCCTCAGAAGCTTCAGTTCTCCCTCCTCCCCACCTCCCATGACATGGGAGTAGTATACTTCTTCTAGAGGGGTCAAGATTAAATGTAATAATGTCAAGATTAAATATGATCATTGTTTCATGCAGAACTGCCTAACCCTTCACACGTGAGTTCTTTCAGTTTCTTCTCACCTCCCTCTCGGCCTTCTCTTTTGTCCCTCTCTTTTCCCCACCTGCCCTAGGTTAGCTGTGGCATCTCACTTTTGTTATCAACCCTTATTCCTCCAAGTTTTGCCCCATCAGTTGTCCTCTCCCAGCTTCAATCTCTTAGGTTCCTGCCTGTGACTCCCCTACATTCAAAACATCTGATACTCTTCCCTGACTCTTAGTTGCCCGTGTAAATCATCCCTTTCTCCCTTTTTCTATGAAAGTCATCTCCTGGCTGAATTTCTTCTGCTCCTAGTCACTCCTTAACCCTCTGCCACTACAGTGAAGCCACCTCAAGAAGGTCACCAAGGCTGGCAGACCCTTTCCCAGCCTCACCCCTCTTGCCTTCAACAATGACCCTTCCCTTGTCCTTAAACCCTTGGCCTTCAACACTCTTCCTCCTGGTTTTCTGACCACCTCTCTGATATCTCTTTGAGGGTCTTCTCTGGGTCAGGGAGGAGATTAATGCTGAGGTTCAGAGGCTCTGCCCTTGGTGCCTTCCTATCTCATCCCATCCACAGGCACTTTCTCCCAGGGGAAATCCCACCCATTCCCACAGTTTCAAGGACCCTCCACTCTCATCGACACCCAGCCCATCAGACCCAGCCCTGTACATGCCCTGTACTCGCTTGCTCACCAGATATAGGAGATGAGGGGGACCGCAAGTACCCCACCCACCAGAAACAGCAGCCGCCAGTGGGGAAGACTGTAGGCGATCCCCGTCAGCAACATGGCCCCAGCAGCGAAAAAGCAGTGTTCCAGGATAATGGCGTGGGCCCGGTGCTCGCCCACTAACCACTCAGCGGCTGTGCAGAAGCCAAGAGGACAAAACCATGGTCACTTCAGGGTCCCCAGGGCTGCCCTTGCATTCAGCCTTCCTGGGTATCCCCACCTCCTCCGGACAGTTGAGATCAGGCAAAGCTTCTTCTGCTTGTCCCTGCACTGGGTCCAGAGACAGCCCCTCAGAGCCTGGTAGAGCACTTCTGTTCCCGCCAGGGCACACCCTTGTCTCCTAATCATACACACAGCTTCCTTCCCACTCCACCTGGCTGCTCCCTCTGCACACCCCCTGTCTGACCATGTGCCTCTCATAGAAAAGACACAATACCAGACATGTGGCCCGACACATGGTCAGGGAAGGAACCACTGTCCTTGTCTTTGTTCTGAGTGTATTCGTGCTTTGGCCACCTAGGCCTAAGGATCCCAATGAGAAGAGGTTCTCCTGCCAGGAAACCCCAAGCAACTAGGCAGCTGCAGCTATAAGGCTGCACTGGGTGCTTTAGTATCTCATAGGCCTGGGTTGAAGTCCCAGCTTCTTCACTTAGTTGCTGTGTGACCCTGTGCAAGTTGGTTAACTTCCCTGAGGCTCAAGAGTCCTCCCCAGCTGAAGGAGTAATAGAATACTGCCTGCTGAAGAGAGTCGCATCAGGAGGAAATGAGACAATGCATATAAAGGGCTTAGCAGCTGCCTGGCTCTTCTTAGCAGCTATCTGGTTCTTCCTTCTTCTTCTCCTTCTCTTTCTTCTTCTCCTCCTCCTCCACCTCCTCCTCCTGCTCCTTTTTTCTTTTCTTCTCCTTTCTTCTTTCCTTCTTCTCCTCCTCCTCCTCCTTCTCCTCCTCCTCCTTCTTTTTTTTTTTTTTGCATGGCCTTTCTTAAGGGCTCAATAAATGTAACTCATGGGGCTTGGGGGTATGCAAGGAGTGTGCGGTGGAAGGTGTGGGGTATGAGGGAGTTAGGAAGGAGATGAAGGTGGAAGAGCAGTCAGGGTACTGATTCTCTGGCATCTCCAGGCAGCCAGGAATGGCGATCCCTTCCCCTTCTGCCTGTCCAATTAGGCCTCTGACTCTGTGTCCTGTGGGCTCCCAGCAGGTGCCCACGCCACCACAAACCTGCCATGCCTTCTTGCAGCCATGCCACGCCCCCTTGCCATCTGGCTATGATGTCACGCCCCCTGCCACTACTTCCCCTTGTCACCCGCCTATGCCACCATGTCCCTGTGCCACCCCGCCCTGCCCCATTGAGGCCCAGTCTCACCCAAAGAAATGCTGCTGATGGCGTAGCCCACCACTGACTGCGAGATGCCAAAGCGAAATAACAAATACAGGTGAAAGCTGTTCACGAAGGCTGTCCCAAAGCCGAAGATGATCAGCCCCAGCAGTGACAGCAGGATAGCAGGGTAGCGGCCCATCCTACAGGCGTCAAAGGGAGGCTGCACCAAGCGCACGGATCTCCCTGGCTGGCCCCAGCCTGATATACCTGGGCCAGGCCCTGAGCCATCCATGGGTCCCTGGAGAACCCTTATCCTCACCTCCCTCAGCCTGACACACTCCAACCCTGAATGCCCATGAGGAGGAGGTGGGATGGCCCGGGGGCCAGCAGAAACTCCTGCGGACTCACTTGTCAGTTATGAGCCCGAAGATGAGAGAGCCTATCAGGATTCCTGCCATGAACATGATATGTGCAGTGTCCTTCTTCGTCTTCGCGTCACATACCAAGTCAAACTGTGGGTCAGACACAGGGACTGGTCACGGGCGCCCACCTTTGGGTCCAGAGACTGAGCCTCATCCCAGGGTGGGATCTATAGGGGTAGGGGCAAGTAACTGTGTGCAGCGTGCCTCAGCTGTTGCCTCTGCTCTGCTACCTCTGCAACCCCTCCAGCACCTGCTCCACCCTGAGAGCTGGGCCTGGAGAGAGTGACAAGAGGCACAGGCCAAGATGTGTGGCGGGGGCAGGGGGTAACTGAGCAAGGGCAGGAATCAGTGCAGACCCTTTCCCAAAGGCAGATGCCAGGCCCATCCTGCAGATTCATGCTAGTGTGGTCTGTGTTATAAAGGGCCTAGATTGCAGCTCGGGTTGGGAAGCCCCGTAAGAGATGCCTCAAAGCTGCTTCTTTCCCCGAGCCCTACTTTTTATGAGTTCTAAGGTCAGAGCCACAACTACAGGAGTGATTTCTTGGACAGATGGAAGGAAACCCTGCCGTGCAGTACCCATCTCTACCCCAAATGTACTGTACAGATAGGCAGGGCCAGCACTGGGCAGCAGGAGTCCTAATTTTCTGCCCAGGCCCTGCCTCTGCAGGGTGACTTCAGGCCAATGGCTTCCCATCTCTGAGCCTCGGTTCAGTGAGGGTGGGAGGCACAACTCTGAGCCTGTAGGGTAGTTACAGACAACCCATGACACGACATACCTCATTGATCAGCGATCTCTTCTTAGCATCAGGATAGATCCACCCATCTTGGCATTTGTCTGTGTCGTTGAGGCCAAAGTGGATGATAGAATCCAGATTCCAAGGCACAGGAAGGTACATGAGGCACATCAGGAAACTGCCATTGGGTCCTCGGGGTATGGTCAGATTCAGCTGCTCAGCTTCAGACAGGTTGGGGCCCACTGCCAGGATCCAGCTGGTGTTGCAATAGGGCTTTTGGGCTGTGAACACGAAGTGGTCAGCAAACATGAAGAAGGCTGACATGATGCTGGGGATAAAGGTGAGGGCCACTAGCCTCTGCTGGAATGTGCCAAACTCCCCCACCGCATCCAGGAGGTTGGCAAACTTGTCATCCTGCTTGGTGTGGTCAGCCCTCAGTCTGTGTAACAGCATCTCCAGAGACCAGGAATGTGGATGCCCTGCTGCCTCATGCTGGTTCAAGTTGCTGGAAGCATCCTGGGATCTGAGCTCTTCCTTGACGTTCTCTTCTCCTGCCATCTGTCCAAAGAAAGGGTGCAGCTCAGTCTCTGCTGACACCACTTCCTGAACATCGGAGACCAGCATGGGAGCCACCGACCAGGAACTGGCCTCTGGCTGGAAGCAATATGGATTCCAACCTTGATATTCTCAGTAGCTCCCTCCCTTGCTTTCTTAGTTAACATGATTTATTCCCCACTGGCCCAACCATCCTGGAGTTTTAGTGTCATTAAGATTTTTAATGTTTTAGAAAATGCTGTGCTTCTGTTGTCATGAAGGTCTGACTAATTCTGAGGAACTCTCCTACAACTTCCCCATAACTCAGACTTCTTGTTTACACACACACTGAGACACCAATGGTCTGGCAAAAGGTAGGAGAGGTCTCCAGGGACCTTTTCTTCAAAATGAAACAAAGATCTGCATCGGCAGTGGCCAGGAGCTGGGCCCGAGGTGGGGGCTGGAAGCCTAGGCCACAGAGACGGGGCGCCAAGGCTGGTGCGGTGGTGAGGTGGTGCAGCATGGAGCCAAACTGGAAGGCAGGTGGGCAGAAGGAGGAAGGCGAGCAGTACTGACTGTGAGCATATTACCTTGCAACAGCAGCGAGGAGGGGAAACTAAGCTTAAAACTCTGTTTTGAGCCAAAACTCTCAGAAGGGGTAACAGTTCCTGGTGCGGGGCACCCCTTGGCTCAGAGCAGAGGCAGAAGCGAGCCTTCTCTGAAGGAAAATTTCTTCAAGTTGATTCTGCAAGACTCTCACGGATGTACATCAAACAAAGAGATTACAGCTTGAGAAGACAAGCCTCTGTAAGAGTCAACAGAACCCAGAAACCACAGACTTTTAGACTGCAGATGTTGAAACTGTCAGATACAAAATTTAGAACAGCTATTGTATGAACTTTTTAAGGATTTAAAGGTTGTAATTACAAAAATGAACTTACAACAACAATCAGGAAAAAGCAGACACTTTTGGAAGGAAGATTAGGAACTTTCAAAAATGAAAGCTTGTTGAATGACAAGTTGATGTTGAGATAAAAACACTAAGAGGAAAGTTGAACAGATTTGACACAAAGAATCAGTGAACTGGAATAAACTGCTGAAATGCGAGAGAGAGGTAAAGAGACTTGGTAGATAGAAGATTTAACGTGTATCGAATTGGAACTCCACAAGGAAAAATGGAGATGAAATAAAAATAATACGTTTTCTAAAACTTTTAAAACAAATTCTTAGATCCAGGAAACGCAACTTATCTCAGGCAAGATAAATAAAAAAGCAAACCATGGCTAGACACATTGCTGTGAAGCTGCAGGGCACCAATGACAAAGAAAAGATCTTGAAAATCAGCTGGAGAGAAGACAGGCCACTGACTAATGAACAGCCTCAGCAGTCTCCTGTTAGAAGCAGGCGCAGGCAGGTAGATCACTTGAGCCCAGGGGTTCAAGACCAGCCTAGACAATATAGTGAAATCCCGTCTCTACAAGAATATACAAAAAAAATTAGCCAGGCTTGGTGGCATGTGCCTGTAGTCGCAGCTACTCAGGAGGCTGGGAGGTTGAGGCTGCAGTGAGCCATGATCACGCCACTGCACTCCCGCCGGGGTAACAGAGAGAGACCCTGTCTCAAAAAAACAAAAAAAGAAGATGAAAGTCAAGCAACAAGGAAACCAGGAGGGCGAAGAATATTTTCAAAACCTGGATGGAAAATTATAGACCACATAGAATTGTATGCCCAGCAAAATTGTCTGTCAAGAACTAGGGTAAAATAAAGATAATTATAGAGATAATCAGAAATTGAGAGAACACACAGCAAGAGACCTGATTTGATCGAACGTTTAAAAGATACAAACGGTGCTGGCTTTGGCAGCACATATACTAAAATTGGAACGATGTAGAGAAGATTAGCATGACCTCTGCACAAGGATGACACACAAATTTGTAAAGTGTTCCATATTTAAATAAATAAAGACTAGAAGGAAAATGATCTCTGGAGGACAGCCGGAGATGCAATAATGAGTGGTAAAAATGGGAAAAATGTAAGCAAATTCAAATATTGATTGTATTAAATAAATGCAATCATTGAGATTGTATTGAATCGATAGTGGAGAAGAATTTATATCTTAAGAAAAATATTGAGTCTTCTAACCCATGAGGATGGAATGAAGATAGATATAGAGATGATAGAGATAGCAATAGCTCCATATGTTTTTAAGTTAAAAAGTTAAAGAAGAAATCATGGTGGGAGTTTAAAAAGATTTATAAATGAATGATAGTAAGAACCATAACATATCAAAACTTATGGGTGGTATAAAAAGTGGTACTTGTAGGAAGTTTATAGCTTTAAGTGCTTTATAATAAAAAATCAGAAAGACTGAAAATTAATCAACTAAACAACCGTCATAAGTGGGAAAAAACACAAAAGAATAAATCTAAAGAAAGTAAAGGAAGAAGGTAGTAAAGTTAAGACAAAAAATAAAGGAACTAGAAACAAAAGTACAAGAAAAGGAATCAACAAAGTTCAAAATTAGTTCCCTGCATAGATTAATAAGATAGACAAACCTTTAGTGAAATTATGTAAAAAAATAAAATAAAAAAGACGGAAGATACAAATAAGTCTTTTATATCTGCAAAAAGGAATATATAGATATAGCAAGACTGAAAATATAATTGGATATGAACATCAACTTTATGCCAATGAATTTAAAAACTTAGGTGAATTAAATTTCTAAAACAAAATTACTCAAAACAGATTTAAGAATAAATAGAAAGTCTTAAAAGTTCTATAATGACTAAATTAAAGTAGAAGTAAAAAATCTTCCAACAAAGGAAGTCCAATTTAATTTTTTTTCAGAGAATAGGCAAAGATATATGCTCCCAAAGATTTTTAACTTTGATAGCACAACTAGAAAATTACAGTACAAAAAGGAAATGACAGATACGTTTCATTCATAAAAATGGATGCAAAAAACTCTAAATACAATGTTAGTAAATCAAATTTAATAGTGCATTAAGAGAAAATATATCACAGTAAATGCAGTTTTATTTTATCTTTGAGACAGTGTCTCACTTGGTCACCTAGGCTAGGATGTGGTGGCACAATCTCGGCTCACAGCAGCCTTGACCTCCCAGGCGCAAGCAATCTTTCCACCTCAGCCTCCTTGAGTAGCTGAGACTACAGGTGCACCCACCACACTCAGCTAATTTTTATATTTTTTGTAGAGATGAGGTCTTGTTGTGTTGCCCAGGTTGGTCTGGAACTCCTGAGCTCAAACAATCTGCCTGTCTTGGCAATCTGCCACCATGCACGGCCAGTTAAAAACAGTTTTAACCAGAAATGCAAAGATGGTTTTACTATTAGAAAATATTTTTAAAAAAAAATATATATATATATATATACACACATATACATATATATATACTTTTTTTTTTGAAACAGAGTCTCACTCTTGTTGCCCAGGCTGGAGTGCAGTGGTATCATGTCAGCTCACTGCAACCTCCGCCTCCTGGGTTCATGCAATTCTCCTGCCTCAGCCTCTTGAGTAGCTGGGATTACAGGCATGTGCCACCACACCTGGCTAATTTTTGTATTTTTTAGTAGAGACAGGGTTTCACCATGTTGGCCAGGTTTGTCGAGACCTCGAGCTGATCCGCCCGCCCTGGCTTCCCAAAGTGCTGGGATTACAGCCTCCTGAGCCACTGCGCCTGGCCTAGATAATATATAAATACTTATATTTATACAAGTAATAAATCAATACTTAACAGATCAATGGAGAAAACCATATAATCATGTTTATAGATGCAGAAAACACATTTGATAAAATTCAACAATTTGTGATTTTTAAAGAAAAATCCTAAGAAAAGTGAGAAATTATTTGATTTAATAACAAAAAAAACTATCTCTCCCCCCAACAACAAAAAAATTCTAAAAAGGAAACATTAAAAGTATCCCTTTTAAAATCAGAGGGAAGACAAAGATGCTCACAATTACTTATTTGACATTATACTGGTGGCCCTAGCCAGTGCAATGAGATAAGAAAGAGAAATTAAAGGCATAAAGATTGAAAAGAAAATAAAACCCCAAAGAATCTACTGAGAATTAGAAACAATAGGAGAGCTTAGCAAGGTAGCTGCATATAATGTGAATATATAAAAGTCAGTTGCATTTCTCCCAAAACAATTAGAAAATATAATTTGTAAAAGTATTCCATTCAATAAAAAAATATTCAAACTCACTCAAAATTTGCGGAAATGCTAATTACAGCAATACTGTGATAACGTTTCTCACCTATCACATGGGCGCATTTTGTTGATGAGGCTGTGGGGAAACAAGCTCTTTCGTACATTGCTGATGGGAATGCAAACCGGCACAACCTTTCTGAAGGACAATTCGGTAATACCTGATATTAAAGAACGAATTAACCCAGACATCCTGATTTGTTTACGTCTTGCACATGTTAAGAAAGGACTACTTGAGTGATTAATCTTTGGCTGGCTTCTGGAATTGAACTTTTGGAGTGTTCCCTCTGCTACCATTAAGAGTGTTTGGGGCCAGGTGCAGTGGCTCATGCCTATAATCCCAGCATTTGGGGAGGCTGAGGGGGGAGAATTGCTTGAGGCCAGGAGTTCAAGACCCGCCTAGGCAACACAGCGAGACCCACCCCGCATCTCTAAAGAAACAAACAAACAAAAATTAGCCAGGCATGGTGGAGTACACTTGTAGTCCTAGCCCCTTGGGAGGTTGAGCCACTCCTGATAGCTTGAGCCCAGGAGTTTTAGGCTGCAGTGTGCAAGACCTTATCTCTAAAAACATGTTTTAAAAGAGTGTTTGGCATGCTTGGAACCTTGAACCACATTGTACCAGCTTGTCTAGATAGCTTGTGCCTTATGTTGAACATCTTTCCTTCTTGGGGTCTGAAATTGGGCAATGCAGTTTCAGTCATGGAAGTTTTAGTCATGAAGGCACTGTGTGGCTTCACGTTCAATCCCCAATAACAGTGCTGGGCTCTTAGGCTCAGGGAGATTCCCTGGCAGAAAAGACTTCACACATGTTGCTGCAGTTCATTGTTGGGGGAGTAAGGGCATCCCATGTACTTTCATTGGGAGAAGATGGGAAGATTGTACCCAGTATCCTCTAGACTCCACCCACTGTGCCTTTTCCCTTTATTGACCCTGCATTGTACCCATTTGTTGTAATAAGTTGTAGCAGTGTGTATAATAACATTTTTTTTTTTTTTTTTTTTGAGATGAAGTCTCGCCGTGTTCCCCAGGCTGGAGTGCAGTGGTGTGAACTTGGCTCACTTCAACCTCCACCTCCCAGGTTCAAGTAATGCTCCTGCCTCAGGCTCCCAAGTAGCTGGGACAACAGGCGCATACCACCACACCCAGCTAATTTTTGTATTTTTGGTAGATATAGAGTTTTACCATATTGGCTAGGGTGGTCTTGAACTCCTGATCTTAGGTGATCCTCCCACCTTGGCCTCCCAAAATGCTGGGATTACAGGTGTGAGCCACTGCACCTGGCCCTAGAATAACTTTTGAGGCCCATAAATGCTTCTGGTGAATTGCAGAGCCTGGGGGCAGTCTTACAGACCACTGATACACCTAAAAAACTATGTAGACACTTGCTTTTTGATTTAGCAATCCCACTTTGGGAATTTACCCTGGAAATACACTTCCGACAGTAAGAAAATACATATGTACAAGGTTATTCACACTGCAGCATTGATTGTATTGCAAAATATTGGGAAAAAACTAAATATCCATATACATAGGAGACTGGCTGAATAAACAGTGGTATAGCCACTCAGTGCAATACAAGAACTGGCGTGGTGCCTCACACCTGTAATCCTGGCACTTTGGGAGGCTGAGGCAAGAGGATTGCTTGAGCCCAGGAGTTCAACACCAGCCTGGTCAACAAAATAAGACCCCATCTCTACAAAACATAAAATAATTAACCAGGTGTAGTGATGCATGCTGTTAGTCCCAGCTACATGGGAGGCTAAAACAGGAGGGTCACTTGAGCCCAGGAGATTGAAGCTGCCGTAAGCTATGAATGCTCCACTGCACTCCAGCCTGGGTAACAGGGTAAGACCATCTCAAAAATAAAAAAGTGACGTTATGCAACTGTAAAAAAGAATTAGGAAAATGTCTATTCATTGATATGGAATGATTTCCAGACCATATTGGTAAGTGAAGAAAGCAAAATGCTTGAGTATCTCTAGTAAGCTGCTCTTCATGTAATAAAAGGGGATATAAGAATGTACATGTATTGCTCATTTGTGAAAAAAATACAGGAGAACAAGTCACAAACTAATGAGACTAATTACCTCTGAGGGTGAGTGGGTGCGAATAGGTGAAAAGAATGAGGGAATGGAATGGGGTAGATGGGATGGGAGGGGAGGGACCATTCTCTGAGTATAGCTTTTTGTGTAATTCTGATTTTACAGCCTTAGTAAGGTTTCACATACACCCCATCCCCAAATAGGTAATTAAAACCAACCTGTACAAAGAAGTAATCCAACAGCAGCAAATAAACCTAATGGGATACAAATAAACATCATAACTGCATTGAAGAGGATGGGGAAGAAAAGGACTAATCTAAGTAACCGAAAAATAGCATATTGACTACATATTGTAAAGCTAAAGATGAAAAGAACTATACACAAGTATTGTTATCCTAGTTAGTGAGTTTGTTTTTCACAGAGATGGATTTGCGGTTCTGAAACTATGTGTATACTATATTTAAGTAAATAAGTAACTATATTGTAGATAATAAGACCTAGGTTTTTGTCAGAGAAAGGAGTTACAACAAAGGACAGGGGAAACTGGGCGCGGTGGCTCACACCTGTAATCTCAGCACTTTGGAGGCCAAGGCAGGTGGATCACCTGAGGTCAGGAGTTCAAAACCAGCCTAGCCAACATGGTGAAACCCCGTCTCTACTAAAAAGTACAAAAATTAGCTGGATATGGTGGCACCTGCCTGTAATCCCAGCTACTCCAGAGGCTGAGGCAGGAGAATTGCTTGAACCCAGGAGGCAGAGGTTGCAGTGAGCTGAGATGGCACCACTGCACTCCAGCCTGGGTGACAGAGCGAGACTGTCTAAAACACATGCGCGCACGCACACACACACACACACACACACAAAAGACAGGGAAGACTAGAATGAAGACTGTGGTGTTGGATTGGAACCAAAGATACCAGAATGAACTCATGATAGATAGATAGATAGATAGATACATAGATACATAGATACATAGATACATAGATACATAATAGATAGATAGATGTCTATTTTCTATTTTCTAGCTCTGTCCACTAGATGGCCTAGAAAAAATAACAACTTAGTAGCAATGAGCACACCTAGTACTCAGATCTTGGTTCTTAAATAAAAGAATCAGGGTTCGTTGGAGAAATGGTTGATTCCAGTGTTGGAGCAGGGACAGTACAAGATGATTATAAAATATCTTGTGGTGCCAGAAAGCAAGAAAGCACCCTAAAATGATGGAGGCACGTCAAAAGAACACAGGAGCCAAACTGAAGGCGTCCCCAGTGGACAAATCTGGGACAATTTTAGCAACAAAATAAATAATGATAGTAATAGGTTATAACCCATAGAATAAATGTGAGTTCATAATGATATAAATAAATAAATGATTAAATAAGTAGTATCAAAGGGAGAGCTCTTCCTTACTGAAGAATCCCACAGTAATAAGTGTAGAAAAAAAGATGAAAATACAAAAATCACCATTTGGCAAGCACCAGTTATAACTGTCACAGGCAAGAATCATTGATGAATATTAAAATTAGAGGATGAAGTTATGAGAAACAGATATTTACATAATATCAAAGTGTGTCTCACCATAAGATACTTATCATTTACAAAGGGGAAAATAATAACTTCATAGTGAAGAAATTTGGCAGATACCATTTTAACCAAGTAATCAAAATTAAAATCACCAGTAAGGGGATGTGATGACATCATACACCCCTGCATATGATGTACTAAGGGCACGACAGCACTTCTGAAGTATTCTTGCCAGAAATACATGCCTTAATATAATCATAAGAAAACACCAAACAAGGGTCCGTGGGGAAGGGAGAGCATCAGGAAGAATAACTAATGGATGCTGGGGTTAATACTTGGGTGATAGTTTGATCCGTGCAGCAAACCACCACAGGACACATTTACCTGTGTAACAAAGCTGCACATCCTGCACATGTACCCCTGAACTTAAAATAAAAGTGGAAGAAAAATTAAAAACAAAAAACAAAAAAAACACCACCAAACAGATTGAGGGGCATTCTACAAAATAACTGCCTAGTACTTTTCAAGTATTAAAGCATGAAGAAAGCTGAGGAACTTTCCGAGACTGTAGGAGACTAAGAAGACAGGGCTAGCTGGATTTTCTAGGCCAAATAAGAATCCCTAAGCCTAGCTGGGATGGTGACCGCATCCACTTAAACACGGGGCTGCAACTTAGCCCACACTCAACCAAACAGGTGGTAAAAAGAGCTCACTAAAATGCTAATTAGGCAAAAACAGGAGGTAAAGAATCATCTATCGCCTGAGAGCACAGACGGAGGGACAATGATCAGGATATAAACCCAGGCATTCAAGCCTGCAACAGCTACCCCCTTTGGGTCCCCTCCCATTTTATGGGAGCTCTGTTTTCACTCTATAAAATCTTGCAACTGCACACTCTACTGGTCCATGTTTGTTACGGCTCGAGCTGAGCTTTCGCTCACTGTCCCTCACTGCTGTTTGCCGCAGTCGCAGATCCACCACTGACTTCCACCCCTCCGGATCTGGCAGGGTGTCTGCTGTGAGGTGCCCATTGCCGCTCCGGAATGGGCTAAAGGCTTGCCATTGTTCCCACAAGGCTAAGTGCTTGGATTCATCCTAATCGAACTGAACACTAGTCGCTGGGTTCCATGGCTCTCTTCCGTGACCCACAGCTTCTAATAGAGCTGTAACACTCACTTCATGGCCCAAGATTCCATTCCTTGGAATCCGTGAGGCCAAGAACCCCAGGTCAGAGAACAAGAGGCTTGCTGCCATCTTGGAAGTGGCCCGCCACCATCTTGGGAGCTCTGGGAGCAAGGACCCCCTGGTAACATTTTGGTGACCACAAAGGGGCCTCCAAAGTGGTGAGTAATATTGGACCACTTTCATTTGCTATTCTGTCCTATCCTTCCTTAGAATTGGAGGAAAATACCGGGCACCTGTCAGCCAGTTAAAAATGATTAGCATGGCCACCAGACTTAAGAGTCAGTTGTGAGGCTGTCTGGGGAACGGCTTTATAACAACCCCCAACCCTTGTGGGTTGGGAACATTGTTCTGCCTGGAACCAGCTTCCACTTTCAATTTTCCTGGGGAATCCTGGGGCTGACTAGAGGCAGAAAGTTATGGTCCCAAACTCCTGGCCTTACAGCAGAAGTCTATTCAACAGTCGCCCATGTGTGCGCCCCTACCTTTCCTTCTGACCAATACCTCCTGGGTCCCGACCACGACTTTTTTGAAAGTGTAGCCCCACAATTCTCTTTACCTCTGAATCTACTTCCTCCCATGGCTGCCTCCTAGGTACTAATGGTTCAGACTTTCATTTCCTCTAGCAAGTTGTATCTCCAAAGGGATCTAAGGAAACTCTACACTGCGTCCTTGGGTATCTAGGCTATAAACACAGTCAGTCTTGTCCGTGGTGTCCCTCCTAATTTAAGTGTACAGCTCTCGACATGGGCAGTTATATGTGGGACCCATTCCCCACCACCCTTGCCAGGGCCCCAAGTTTGTAAATGGCTAAGAGAAGAGAGACAGAGAGGAGAGACAGAGAGATAGAGAGGAGAAAGAGGCAGAGAGACAAAAAGGGAGTCAAAGAGAGAAAGAAAGAGAAAGATAGAAATAGTAAAAAAAAAAAAAAAAAATGGTGTGCCCTATTTCTTTAAAAGCCAGGGTAAACTTAAAACCTATAATTGATAATTGAAGGTCTTCTCCGTGACCCTATAACACTCCAATACCACCTTGTTGTCAGTGTAAACAAGGATGTAGCCTGAAAACACTGAGACCACTGACGACCTGTAGCCTTCCTATCAAAAATCCTTAACCCAGTAACCAACAGATGGCCCAAATGCATTCAGTCTGTAACAGCAACTGCTTTGCTAACCGAAGAAAGTAGAAAAGTAACTTTTAGAGGAAACCTCATTGTGAGCACATTTCACCAGTTCAGAATTATTCTAAGTCAAAAAAGCAAAAAGGTAGCTTACTAACTCAAAAATCTAAAAGTATGAGGCTATTCTGTTAGAAAAAAGTGATTTAACATTAACCACTGAAAATTCCCTTAACCCAGCAGGTTTCCTAACAGGGGATTTAAATCTTAATTACCATACAAAGATCCGACCACACCTAGGAGGAACTCCCTTCAGGACAGGTGATTGAGAAAAAACCACAATGGGTATTCAGTAATTGACAGGGAGACTCTTGTGGAAGCAGAGATAGGAGAATTGCCCAATAATTGGTCTGCTCAAACGTTGGAGCTGTTTGCATTCAGCCAAGCCTTAAAGTACTTACAGAATCAAAAAACTCTATCTCAATGCTGACTCAAAAAGTTACCTACACCCTTTCTGAAACGAGTTTGCAAAAGAACTGTTTATGGGGATGCATCTTGACGAGGCAAACTGGGTTGTTATGAAATACTCAGGAACCCAGCCCAGCTCTAGGACTCACCCCTGAGCACAAAGGCAATGTTGGATGAGTTGGTAAAGGACCACTAGAATCCAGCAGCCCAGACCCCTTCCTTTGTGGTCAAGAAAGGCGGGAAAACAGGTGCAGGACTGCTACATCAGTGAGCGTAACTAATCCGATAAGCAGAGGTCCATGGGTGGTTACGCACCCTGGAAAGGAATAAACATTAGGAACATAGAGGATGCTCTAGGACTAATGCTCATCTGAAAATGACTAGGGGTGCTGACATCCCTATGTTCTTTTTTCAGATGGGAAACGTTCCCACCAAGGCAAAAACACCCCTAAGGTGTATTCTGGAGAATTAGGACCAATCTGACCCCCAGACACTAAGAAAGAAACGACATATTCTTCTGCAGTACCGCCTGGCCACAATATCCTCTTCAAGGGGGGAGAAACCTGGCCTCCTGAGGAAAGCATAAATTATAACACCATCTTACAGCTAGACCTTTTTGTAGAAAAGAAGGCAAATGGAGTGAAGTGCAATATGTACAAACTTTCTTTGCATTAAGAGACAACTCACAATTATGTCAAAAGTGTGATTTATGCACTACAGGAAACCTCAGAGTCTACCTCCCTACCCTGGCATCCCCCCGACTCCTTCCCCAACTCATAAGGACCCCCGTTCAACCCAAACGGTCCAAAAGGAGGTAGACAAAGGGGTAAACAGTGAACCAAAGAGTGCCAGTATTCCCCGATTATGCCCCCTCCAAGCAGTAGGAGGAGAATTCAGCCCAGCCAGAGCGCATGTACCTTTTTCTCTCTCAGACTTAAAGCAAATTAAAATAGACCTAGGTAAATTCTCAGATAACCCTGATGGCTATCTGAGTGATGTTTTACAAGGGTTAGGACAATCCTTTGATCTGACATGGAGAGAAATAATGTTACTACTAAAACAGACACTAATCCCAACTGAGAGATAGGATGACAACAGAGGAAAGAACAATTCCCCACAGGCCAGCAGGCAGTTCCCATTGTAGACCATCACTGGGACACAGGATCCGAACATGGAAATTGGTGCTGCAGACATTTGCTAACTTGCGTGCCAGAAGGACTAAGGAAAACTAGAAAGAAGCCTATGAATGATCAAATGATGTCCACTGTAACACAGGGAAAGGAAGAAAATCCCACTGCCTTTCTGGAGAGACTAAGGGAGGCATTGAGGAAGCATACCTCCCTGTCACCTGACTCTATTGAAGGCCAACTAATCTTAAAGGATAAGTTTATCACTCAGTCAGCTGCAGACATTAGAAAAAAATTTCGAAAGTCCATCTTAGGCCCGGAGCAAAACTTGGAAACCCTATTGAACTTGGCAACCTTGGTTTTTTATAATAGAGATCAGGAGGAGCAGGCAGAATGGGACAAACGGGATAAAAAAAGGCCACCGCTTTAGTCATGGCCCTCAGGCAAGCAGACTTTGGAGGCTCTGGAAAAGGGAAAACCTGGGCAAATCGAATGCCTAATAGTGCTTGCTTCCGGTGCAATCTACAAGGACACTTTAAAAAAGATTGTCCAAATAGAAATAAGCTGCCTCAGCACTATTCACAATAGCAAAGACTTGGAACCAACCCAAATGTCCATCAATAACAGACTGGATTAAGAAAATGTGGCACATATACACCATAGAATACTATGCAGCCATAAAAAAGGATGAGTTCATGTCCTTTGTAGGGACATGGATGAAGCTGGAAACCATCATTCTCACTAAACTATCTCAAGGACAAAAAACCAAACACTGCATGTTCTCACTCATAGGTGGGAATTGAACAATGAGAACACTTGGACACAGGAAAGGGAACATCACACACTGGGGCCTATTGTGGGATTGGGGGAGGGGGAAGGGATAGCATTAGGAGACATACCTAATGTAAATGACGAGTTAATGGGTGCAGTACACCAACATGGCACATGCATACATATGTAACAAACCTGCACGTTGTGTACATGTAGCCTAGAACTTAAAGCATAATAATAAAATAAAATACTTTAGAACAAAACACACAAACAAAATATTATGTATATTTTCAAAAGCTGTATTGGCTCATAATTGCCCATGTGTAGAAGATAACTTGTCAGTTTTGATCATCCAAACTCCATTTACCATTTCAAATAGAACCATAATTTTCTTTCTTGCTCCCTAGTAAATGATCTATACTTCCACAGTTGGATTCTATCTTCTGGGGATTTAAATGTTGAAACTGTTGTGCAAGGATAGAAGAAACACCATTGATCGTACAAAGTGGCAGCATCCAGTCTGTGTTGTTACGGATCTCTTCCTGGAATTTCTGATTCTTGGGTCCCCAAAATGCCTTGATTGCAATTAATTTTCAAACCTTGCTGTCTAACCTTTTCAGTAATTCTATAACGCCCTTAGGTTTTCAACAAATTCACTTATTGTTTAAGTTAGCCAAAATGAGTTTTACTCACTTGGAAAGATCAAACTGATACAGATATTGGTACAAAAATGGGAATGGATAATGTCTAGGGAATTGTAGGGTGTTTGGGACTGTGCTGTTGAGACGGGGTAGAAGAGAAATACTTTCCATTAATATATGCATATATGATTCCAGGATAGAAAATTTGGAGTCTTATGACAAAATAGTCAATTAAATATTTACTTATTATGATCTAGAACAATGTCTTACTGAGAGTAAATTTCAGGAGGAAAAAGTTGTGGGCACCATAAAATATGTTGAAGAGCACAAGAAATGTAAGTACCCCTCTGGTAGGGTGGCTGATTTCTATGACATTGCAAAAGAATGGCAGGCTTAAAACCCCAAACTACCAAATTAAAATATGAGCCGATGCTCATGAAAAAGTAGGAATTCAACTGATTCTGTAGTTTAGCAACATATAGCCTAACTCTTTGCTTTTTGTTTGTGGCCATAAGGCAATGATCACAAAATCGGTACTCTTAAGAGGGGAGATGAAACAGGAAGGAATGACTCACTGCACCGTCTCCTATGAGGCCCTCTACACCGTCATTACTTAAGGAAGAAATTTTATTATTTGGAAGTTGCTCTTCTTCCCTGGCTTTAAAAAAAAAAAAAAAACTATTGTTTCTTTGCCTAAGGAGGCTCCCTTATATGCGGTCATTATTCCTTTTCTGCCTTAAATTATTGTCATTAAACCAGTAACTAGAACCAGACTCAAGAATGCCAGGGTGTATACGTAAAATCAAACTTGTATAGAGAAGACTAACAAACCAAAAGAATGGCAAGAATTTGCTGGTTTATACTGTTGTAAATCTGTTATTTTGGCCTTTGAGAGTACATGACCAAGAACGGCAAGGTAAATTTAGATTGGTCTGAATTTCTCAAAATCCAGGTACTTTCCAAAAAAATACACCTACCATATGTCTTCTGAAACACCAAGTATGTTCCTAAACTTTGTTAGTATTTTTTAATGAACCTAGACTTAACACTGAAATTTTCTAAAGAAATGTGACATTCCAGAAATCCTATGGCACACAGGCCAGAATTCAAAGGAATTTAAAAATAATAAAAATGGAGTTTTGCTTTAAAAAAAACAAAAATAAGCTGCCCCTTCGTCCATGCCCCTTATGTCACGGGAATCACTGGAAGGCCCACTGCCCCAGGGGACAAAGGTCCTGAGTCAGAACCACTAACCAGATGATCCAGCAGCAGGACTGAGGGTGCCCGGGACAAGCGCCAGCCCATGCCATCACCCTCACAGAGCCCCAGGTATGCTTGACCATTGAAGGCCAGGAGGTTAACTGTCTTCTGGACACTGGCGTGGCCTTCTCAATCTTACTCTCCTGTCCTGGACAACTGTCCTCCAAATCTGTCACTATCCGAGGGATCCTAGGACAGCCAGTCACTGTCTGGTTGTAACTGGGGAACAACTTAGTGGCTGATACTTCTCCCAGCCACTAAGTTGTGACTGTGGAACTTTACTCTTTCACATGCTTTTCTAATTATGCCTGAAAGCTCCACTCCCTTGTTAGGGAGAGACATACTAGCAAAAGCAGGGGCCATTATACACCTGAACATAGGAGAAGGAACACCTGTTTGTTGTCCCCTGCTTGAGGAAGGAATTAATCCTGAAGTCTGGGCAAGAGAAGGACAATATGGACGAGCAAAGAATGCCCATCCTGTCCAAGTTAAATTAAAGGATTCCGCCTCTTTTCCCTACCAAAGCAGTACCCCCTTAGAACCGAGGCCCAACAAGGACTCCAAAAGATTGTTAAGGACCTAAAAGCCCAAGGCCTAGTAAAACCAAGCAATAGCCCTTGCAATATTCCAATCTTAGGAGCACAGAAACCCAACGGACAGTGGAGGTTATTGCAGGATCTCAGGATTATCAGTGAGGTCGCTGTCCCCCTATACCCAGCTGTACCTAACCCTTACACTCTGCTTTCCCAAATACCAGAGGAAGCAGAGTGGTTTACAGTCCTGGACCTTAAGGATGCCTTTTTCTGCATCCCTGTACATCCTGACTCTCAATTCTTGTTTGCCTTTGAAGATCCTTTGAACCCAACATCTCAACTCACCTGGACTGTTTTACCCTAAGAGTTCAGGGATAGCCCCCATCTACTTGGCCAGGCATTAGCCCAAGACTTGAGCCAGTTCTCATACCTGGACACTCTTGTCCTTTGGTACATGGATGATTTACTTTAGCCACCCGTTCGGAAACCTTATGCCATCAAGCCACCCAAGCACTCTTAAATTTCCTCACCACCTATGGCTACAAGGTTTCCAAACCAAAGACTCAGCTCTGCTTACAGCAGGTTAAATACTTAGGGCTAAAATTATCCAAGGTCACCAGGGCCCTCAGTGAGGAACATATCCAGCCTATACTGGCTTATCCTCATCCCAAAACCCTAAAGCAACTAAAAGGGTTCCTTCGCATAACAGGCTTCTGCCCAATATGGATTCCCAGGGACGGCGAAATAGCCAGACCATTATATACACTAATTAAGGAAACTCAGAAAGCCAATACCCATTTAGTAAGATGGACACCTGAAGCAGAAGCGGCTTTCCAGACCCTAAAGAAGGCCCTAACTCAAGCCCCAGTGTTAAGCTTGCCAACAGGGCAAGACTTTTATTTATATGTCACAGAAAAAAACAGGAATAGCTCTAGGAGTCCTTATACAGGTCCGAGGGACCAGCTTGCATCCCGTGGCATACCTGAGTAAGGAAATTGATGTAGTGGCAAAAGATTGGCCTCATTGTTTACAGGTAGTGGTAGCAGTAGCAGTCTTAGTATCTGAAGCAGTTAAAATAATATAAGGAAGAGATCTTACTGTGTGGACATCTCATGATGTGAACAGCATACTCACTGCTAAAGGAGACTTGTGGCTGTCAGACAACCATTTGCTTAAATATCAGGCTCTATTACTTGAAGGGCCAGTGCTGTGACTGCACACTTTTGCAACTTTTAATCCAGTTACATTTCTTCCAGACGATGAAGAAAAGATAGAACATAACTGTCAACAGGTGATTGCTCAAAGCTATGCCGCTCGAGGGAACCTTTCAGAGGTTCCCTTGACTGATCCTGACCTCGGCTTGTATACTGATGGAAGTTCCTTTGTAGAAAAAGGACTTCAAAAAGTGGGGTATGCAGTGGTCAGTGATAATGGACTACTTGAAAGTAATCCCCTCACACCAGGAACTAGAGTGCTCAGCTGGAAAAACTAATAGCCCTCACTCGGGCACTAAAATTAGGAGAAGGAAAAAGGGTAAATCTATATACAGACTCTAAGTATGCTTACCTAGTCCTCCATGCCCACGCAGCAATATGGAGAGAAAGGGAATTCGTAACTTCTGAGGGAACACCTATCAAACATCAGGAAGCCATTAGCAGATTATTACTGGCGGTAGAGAAACCTAAAGAGGTGGCAGTCTTCCACTGCCAGGGTCATCAGAAAGGAAAGGAAAGGGAAATAGAAGGGAACCACCAAGCAGATATTGAAGCCAAAAGAACCACAAGGCAGGACCCTCCATTAGAAATGCTTATAGAAGGATCCCTAGTATGGGGTAATCCTCTCCAGAAAACCAAGCCCCGGTACTCAGCAGGAGAAATAGAATAGGGAACCTCACGAGGACATAGTTTCCTCCCCTCAAGATGGCTAGCCAACGAAGAAGGAAAAACACTTTTTCCTGCAGCTAACCAATGAAAATTACTTGAAATCCTTCACCAAACCTTTCATTTAGGCATTGATAGCACCCATCAGATGGCCAAATTATTGTTTACTGGACCAGACCTTTTTAAAACTATCAAGCAGATAGTCAGGGCCTGTAAAGTGTGCCAAAGAAATAATCCCCTACACTGCAGGCCATACATTTCAATCCCTGTCTCTTGTTAAGTTTGTCTCTTCCAGAATCGAAGCTGTAAAACTACAAATTGTTCTTCAAATGGAGCCCCAGATGCAGTCCACGACTAAGACCTACTGTGGACCCCTGGACCGGCCTGCTAGCCCATGCTCTGATGCTGATGATATCAAAGGCACCCCTCCCGAGGAAATCTCAACTGCACAACTCCTACTATGCCCCAATTCAGCAGGAAGCAGTTAGAGCAGTCGTCAGTCAACCTCCCCAACAGCACTTGGGTTTTCCTGTTGAGAGGGGGACTGAGAGACAGGACTAGCTGGATTTCCTAGGCCAACTAAGAATCCTTAAGCCTAGCTGGGAAGGTGAACGCTTCCAACTTTAAACACAGGGCTTTGCATCTTAACTCACACCCGACCAATCAGATAGTAAAGAGAGCTCACTAAAATACTAATTAGGCAAAAAAAGGAGGTAAAGAAATAGCCAATCATCTATCACCTGAGAGCACAGTAAGAGTGACAGTGATTGGGATATAAACCCAGGCATTCGAGCCAGCAACAGCTACCCCTTTGGGTTCCCTCCCTTCGTATGGGAGCTCTGTTTTCACTCTATAAAATCTTGCAACTGCACACTCTACTGGTCCATGTTTGTTACGGCTGGAGCTGAGCTTTTGCTTGCCGTCCACCACTGCTGTTAGTCGCAGTCGCAAACCCACTGCTGATTTCCACCCCTCCGGATCCGGCAGGGTGTCTGCTGTGCTCCTGATCCAGCGAGGTGCCCATTGCCGCTCCGGATTGGGCTAAAGGCTTGCCATTGTTCCTGCACAGCTAAGTGCCTGGGTTCATCCTAATCGAGCTGAACACTAGTAGCTGGGTTCCACGGTTCTCTTCCGTGACCCACGGCTTCCGATAGACCTATAATACTCACCGCATGGCCCAAGATTCCATTCTCTAGAATCCTTGAGGCCAAGAACCCCAGGTCAGAGAACAAGAGGCTTGCTGCCATCTTGGAAGCAGCCCACCACCATCTTGGGAGCTCTGGGAGCAAGGACACCCTGGTAACAACAGGACAACGAATCACAGTGTGGGACCCTGGATTGGACCTCAGACCAGGAAAAGAATGTTAGTGGGAGAATTGGCCAAGTTCAAGTTAGGTCTATAGATTATGTAATAGTATTGTGTCAGTGTTAATTTTCTGGGTTAGATCAGTAAGATGCCAACATTAGGGGAAGCTGGGTGTAGAAGGAATGGGAAGTCTGTGTTCATTTTTTTGCAACTTTTTTTTTTTTTTTTTGTAGAGCTAAAGTCACACTCTGTTACCCAGGTTGGATTGCAGTGGCACAATCATAGCTCACTGCAGCTGAACTCCTGGGCTCAGGCGCTCCTTCTGTCTCAGCCTTCAGAGAAGCTATGCTATAGGTGTGTGCCACCATGCAGGGCTAATTTTTTTATTTTTTGTAGAGATGTGGTCTCACTTTGTTGCTTAGGATGGTCTTGAACTTCTGGCCTCAAGTGATCCTCCCATCTTGGTCTCCCAAAGTTCTGGGATTACTGGCATGAGCCACCGTGCCCAGCCTCACAATTTTTGTTAAAACCCTAAAATCATTTCAAACGAAGACGATTTTTAAAAACTGGAATCTTTAAAAGATACCATTTATAATATTGAAATATAGATTAGGAACAATCTAACAAAATGTGTACAAGACACCCATTAGGATGACTATTATTAATTTTTTTAAAGAAAAGGAAACAAATGTTGGTGAGGATGTGGAGAAATTGGAACCCTTTGTATTGGATGTAAAATGGTGTAGCCACTATGGAAAACAGTATGATGGTCCCTAAAATAATTAAAAACAGAAGTACCATTTGATTCAACAATCTACTTCTGGGTATATACACGAAAGAATTGAAAGCAGGAGCTCAAACAGATTTGTACATCCATGTTCACAGCAGCATTGTTCACAATAGACAAAAGGTGGAAACAACACAAATGTCCATGGATGGATGAATGGATAAAGAAAATGTGGTATATACATACAATGAAATATGAATCAGCCTTAAAAATGAATAAAATTATAATACGCGTTACAGTGTGAATGAACCTTGAAAACATTCTGCTAAGTGAAATAGCAAATCGTAAAAGGACATGTATGATTGCACTTATATGAGGTACCTAGTCAAATTCATAGACACAGAAAGTAGAATGGCGGTTACCAGGGACTGAGGGAGGAGGAAAAGGGGAGTTATTATTCAGTAGGTACAGAATTTCAGTTTTTTGGGAAAATAGTTCCGGAGATGGATGGTAGTGAAGGTTGCACAATGATGTGAATCACTTAATGCCACTGAACCGTACACTTAACAATGGTTAAGATGTTAAATTTTGTGTTGTGTATGTATTACCACATTTTAAAAAATGGTTTAAAAATATATGCAAGACCTGTGTGTAAAATAATGATAAAATGTACAGAAATATGTGAAGAAAGAAAAGTAAATGTAGAGCTGTCTCATGGTCATGAATAAAAGTTGTCAATTCTTCTCCATATTGATCTGTAGATTTCATACAACCCTACTCAAAATCCAGAACATATTTTTTATAAAATTATTTTTGGCAAGATGATTCTAAAATGTATATTGAAGGACAAAGGGTATAAATACCTAAGAAAATTTTGAAGAATAATAAGAATGATATGCCTTGCGAATTATCAAAATTTATTATAAAGTTATATGAATGAATGAGAATGTGCCAACATAGGAATAGCTAATAGAAAGCCCAGAAATACATCCATGCAAACATAAAGTTTTGATATCTGAGAGGGGAGTGGCAGGATAGGTCAGTAAATGGAAAAATAAATTAAAATTAGGTTCCTCATATCATAAACAAAAATGCCAGCCCTGTTAAGGCCTTAAATTTCAATAATAACACTTCTAATAGAAAATATAAGGGAATCTATTTCTGACTTTCAGATGAGGAAGGATTTCCTAATCAAGACACAAAAACTATGCTGTTTTGTGCTAACCATAAAATTTTAAATTTATAAATTTGACTACAGGTATATAAGAATGTATAAATTGTAGTATATTTATATAGTGAAATACAATATAGCAATATTAAGCTTACAGTCAAATTTAGCAATATAGCAGTTTTAAGCAGACAAAACTTAAAAATGAAAATCTTAAAGTAGAAAAAAATGACACAACTGGAATGAGATATTTGCGCACACACACACACACACATCTATATCTGAAAAAGGACTAGGATCAAGAATATGTAAACAGTATGTACAGAACCACAAATCAGGTCGGGCACGGTGGCTCACGCCTGTAATCTCAGCACTTTGGGAGGCCGAGGTGGGTGGAATCACCTGAGGTCAGGAATTCCGACACCACCCTGGTCAAGGTGGTGAAACCCAGTCTCTACTAAAAATACAAAAATTAGCCAGGCGTGGTGGCGCACATCTGTAATCCCAGTTACTTGGGAGGCTGAGGCAGGAGAATTGCTCAAACCCAGGAGGCAGAGGTTGCAGTGAGCCAAGATGGTGCCATTGCACTTCAGCTTGGGTGACAGAGCAAGACTCCGTCTAAAAAACAAAAATGGGCCAAAGACCTAACAGGCATTTTATGAAGAGGAAACTCGTGTGGCCTACAATACACGTGAAGATGCTCAACCTCTTTAATAATGAGGGAAATGCAAATCAAGACCATTGTAGGATATTTATACATTCATTTGATTGACAAAACTTGAGAAGTTTTTTGTTTTTTGTTTTGAGACAGAGTTTCACTCTTGTTACCCAGGCTGGAGTGCAATGGTGCAGCACAATCTCGGCTCACCGCAAACTTCTGTCTCCCAGGTTCAAGTGATTCTCCTGCCTCAGCCTCCCAAGTAGCTGGGATTACAGGCATGAGCCACCATGCCTGGTTAATTTTGTATTTTTAGTAGAGATGGGGTTTCTCCATGTTGGTCAGGCTGGCCTGAAACTCCCAACCTCAGGTGATCTGCCCAACTCTGCCTCCCAAAGTGCTGGGATTATAGGCATGAGCCATCATGCCTGGCCAACTTGAGAAGTTTGATAATACCCAGTAGTGGAGAAAAGTACCTTGCATACATTCCTGGCAGAATTATTCACAGACCCACTTTGGAAAACAATTTGACATTGTCTTATAAAGTTGAATATCCAGATACCTTATGACCCAACAATTCTACGCCCAGGTATATACTCTAGGGAGCCATTTGTAGATATGATCCAGGAAATAAGTACCAAAATGCTCATGACACTTTTCAAATGTGAAAAAAGAGCCCAAATGCACATCAATGAAAGAATGCGTAAATTGTAGATTTATATAATGAAACACAACATAGCAGTGAAAATGAAGAAGCTTCAGCTCCATCCATCAACCTGTATGAGTCTCAAAAACATGATGTTTAGTGAAAAAAGCAAGTCTCAGAAAACTGATGCTCTTTTTACACAGTTTGGAAACAAGCAAGACTAAAGAAATAATTTCAGTGTATCATGCAATGAAACTATAGATTTTTTGAACAACAAGGATGAAATTCAGGAAACCATCTCTGAGGGGAGACAGAGGGATGATGTCAAGGAAGAGGTGAACTGAAATCATTAGAGGTGTTCTGGTGCTTTGGGTGGGTGATGGATTCACACGTGTCTGTTTTTATTTTGAAACAATATTGTACCCAAGGACCCTCTCCTGAAATACCCACTCCTGCTCTTCCTGCAGGGCCCCTCCCCTCTGCTGGAGACTGATAAAGGCAGCAGTCCCCCACTGTGATGGGAGGGTATCCCCTGTTTAGTGAACTTCTGCCTGCTACTACTTGCTCTTAGTGTTTTCCACAGCCAAAACCCATCTTCACATTGATCGTATTAATGGCTGCAGGATCCATAAGGTGCTGTTTACTTCGTGGTAGCTACTGAGCACCAGGGCTGTTTCTCACCGCTTCCTCACTATCCCAGACAACTTTTCTGTACACAGTAATGTGCAGAAGGCTCTCTTTGTTCCCTGGGCTAAGGTCTAAGAAGTAGGACTGTTTATATGGCTCTTGTAACATAGGCTCATAGTGTCCTCCAGAAAGAGCAACCATTTCAGAGTTCACAACAGTTCACGAGGTGTCTGTTTCCTTACAGTCTCACCAGAAAGGTTGGGTCTTATAATTGTATTGTTTTCGGTCATTTTGTAGTATGATAAGACCCTTTGTCTCTGTTCTTGTGATTTTTTTTTTTTTTTTTTTTTTTGGCAGGAAGCTGATCACCCACATTGTCAGGCCAGGTGTCCTTGAAGGGGACATATATTCTCACATTTCCTACACTCTGGTCCTTTGTCTCGCGGGAACTTGCTCCCTAAGCACTGCAGAAGACACTGAGGCATATTGTAATGATTAACAGAGGCATCCTTTCTAAGTTCTTCCTCTCGTTTCTGCCAAGATCCCTGCAGATTCCCAGCATTCTGGGAAAGTTTCTCCAGATAATTCTTTAGAGGACAGGCCTTGGCTGGGACACCAGAGGCCCTTGCCTGGCTGGGGATAGCACTGTGGTGGGCCTAGAGGGCGGGGATCTGTGGGGAGGCTGAACTGCATATGCCAAATCTATCCCTCTTAGACTGGCCCTGGAGGAGTGGCCCAGCCTGGCCACCAGCCCCCATGGGGTCCTCACCTGGGCATGTTACCAAGCTGCCATGCTAGCCCTAGCCAAGAGCTAGGGCCACTTTCAGAAGCCACCACAAGCCCTTTACTCTACTATTGGACAGGGTGGACAGGGATGGAGAAGGGCTCACTGTCTGCTTGGGGAGAAGACCCCTTTCCCTCTTGGGCCCCTAGTTTTCTACCAGTCACACTAGTGGGCTGCCTCCTTTTCAGACTGCGACTGCTGTATCATAATCCAGGGAAGAGGTCTCCAGCTCACCGTCCATGGGACAAATCCAGCCTGCAGACACATTTCCCTTGGCTAGCCCATTTGGTGTCTCACTGTATCTTGGAATGTGATTTAACTGCCAAAAGATGATTTCACATACATGCAACGTTTTCTTTTTGAAGTTTGGCCAAAGGGACAGCATTCCCATCTGGCAACAATTAGCAAACCTGAGCAGGGGCCCCTCCCTTAGACTGAGAGTTTGTTCTGTTTGTTGTTGTTGTTGTTTGTTTGTTTTTTTTTGAGACAGAGTCTCGCTCTGTCACCTAGGCTGGAATGTAGTGGTATGATCTCAGCTTACTGCACCCTCTGCTTCCTGGGTTCAAGTGATTCTCCTGCCTCAGCCTCCTGAGTAGCTGGTACTATAGGTGCACACCACCATGCCTGGCTAATTTTTGTATTTTTAGTAGAAATGGGATTTCAGCCACTGCACCCGGCTTCCGCTACTTCTGATTTGTGCATGCAGGAGGCCCAGCAGGGTCCGGCACCATTTGCCCTTTTCACTTGTCTTTGCCTCCTGCCTGGCCCCTAGTTCAGGATCCCTTATCCCAGCAGAATTTGGGGTACATAAGAGGCAGGGAACACAGAGGGAGAGCATGCTCAGATGTGTGTGTGCTGGGAGGTCGGCGAGGCTGCATAAGCGCCCCCCAGAGGGATCTATGCCTAATCCTCAGAACTCGTAAATATGTTTCCTTATATGGCAAGGGGGGGTTAAAGTTGCAAATGAAGTTAAGGTTACTACTTAGCTGACTTTAAAATAGATTATCCTGGATTGTCCGGGCAGGTCCTATTAATCCCAGGATCCTTACATTCCTAGGACCCAAAGCAGCGCAGCTGGATAAAGATTTGGGCGGCCGTCGGTGGCTTTGGAGATGTGAGGGGCCCCGGAGCCAAGGAATGCAGGAGGCTCTAGAAGCTGGAAAAGGCAAGGCAGGAAATGAACTCTGCCCTGGAGCCTCCAGAAAGGAAGGCAACCCTTCTGACACCTTGATCTTAGCCTGCTGAGGCCCATGTGTTCTTCTGACCCCCAAAACCATAAGGCAATAAGTCTCTGCTATTTCAAGCCACTAAATGTGGGCATTTGTTATAGTAGCGAAAGGAAACCAATACAGGATGCATGTAAGGCTGGAGACGGTGGAGGTAGATAAAGGAGACTTTCCAGGTAGGGACGGAGGGAGGGAGGGAGGGAGGGAGGGAGGGAGAAAGCCTCCGCTCTCCTCTCAGAGATGTGGCTTCTGGACCAGAGCCATCTGTACCAGTCTCCCTCTGCAGGGACCACTTCAGCATCCCCCAGTGCCACCTGATACCCCAAGGCCCTGGAGCACTCACTCCCTCTACCCTTCCCAAAGGTCCTCTGCCAGGTAGACGGACCCCAGGCAATTGGCTGTCAATGTGCCAGAGAGGTAACTGAGGCCTGGGAGAGGCATAGCCAGGAGCAGCACTCCAGCTGCCGCAGGAAATGGCCAGACGCCACACCTGAGAACTCACGCTTTCTGAGAGGGCAGCCCTCTCCTTCCACAGACTCCCCACAGCCAAACAGGCCCAGGCAGGCTCCTGTCCACACCTGTGTTGAGAACGCGGCCGCACAATTGCCAGGTGCCGTCATAATTTCCACCCTCCACACCCTCCCAGCCCTGCCTCCCTGGAGGCAGGACCACAAGCCAAAGCCAGGGCCCACCTGACCACAATCCAGGCCCAGCCAGACCCTTGGAAGCAGAACCTTTGAGTTCCACTGGTGACCAGGAAGTAGTGTCACAATGGGGTGGGGAGGTCCTTGGGGTGGGCTGGGAATGGTGAGGGGCAGCAGCATTCTACTCCAGGGGCACAACTGGCCGCAGCCTCCAGGGGCAAGGCAGGTCAGGAAAACTGCCAAACGGCAACCCCCACCTGCCCGATCCTTTGTGCAGGCTGTTTCCTCCCCATGAGGGCTCCATCTCCACTCACAGAAATTCTCCTGTCCCTGCAGATATCACTCATTTGTCAACTATCCTTCAAGCCTTCCTGAGCCCACAGCTGGAAACAGCTTGGCCCTGCCCCGCTCACCTCTGCTCTGTCTCTCTGTGACACTTCCCTACCAACCATCCTTGGTCAGAGCTGCTGGTATCTGACCCGTCTCCCCCATAAACTAGAAGCCTCCTCTGCCAGATTGCAGGAACAGGGCTTCAAGCTTCATGCTTGGGGGAAGGGAGGCCAAAGTGGCAGGACAGGAAAATCAGCACAGGGCCTGGTTCAAGGCAGACCGTCCTTGTACCAGTACAGCATGTACTCAGGACCTCAGCAAAATTAGGGCATTGCTATGGTTTAATATTTGTCCTCTCCAAAACTCATGTTGAAGCTTCATCTCCAGTGTGGTAGTGTGTTGGGGCCTTTAAGATGTAATTGGGTCATGAGGGTAATCTGTTAATCCCTGAATCACTATTTACGGATTAATAGATTAATGGGTTAATGAGTTATGACGATGGGACTGGTGACTTTATAACAAGAGGAAGAAAGACAAGCTAGCTTGCTCAGTTCCCTCACCTGTACCCCCTTGGGACTCCCCAACAGCAAGAAGGCCCTTACCAGATGTATCCCCTAAACCCTGGACTTCCCAGCCTCCAGAACTGTAAGAAATAAATTTCTTTTCTTTATAAATAACTCAGTTTCAAGTAGTCTATTATAAGCAACAGAAAATGGACTAACACAGACACTAAGACACAAAAAAAATTAAAAGAATTTCATATATTTGGAAAAAAACAATGAAGTATTAATCACAGGGAAGCCTACTTACAGCTATTTTGCAGTTTCCTGTGGCTCAACCTTCACTTGTTTGGGGGCAGGGCACTGCAATCTTATTGGTATCTGGGGCATCAGATCCTTCCGCTTTCACCAGACCTCCCTCGGGGTGTCTCAGTGGCTGGTCCGAGCCCCTCACCGCCCCCAGAGTTCCCCACTCTTGAGCAGCAGCACTCTGGGGGCCACAGGGACCAAGCAGACAGCACAGTGAGCACCCAGCAGCCATCAGTGAGACTGAAGGGAGGGAGCACCCCTTTGTTTTGGTTTTTTTTTTGGTTACATAAAATCCCAGAACTCGGCTGGGCATGGTGGCTCACGCCTGTAATCCCAGCAATTTGGGAGGCTGAGACAGACGGATCACCTGAGGTCGAGAGTTCAAGACCAGCCTGGCCAACATGGCAAAACCCCATCTCTACTGAAAATACAAAAATTAGCCAGGTGCAGTGGCGCACACCTGCAATCCCAGCTACTCAGGAAGCTGAGGCAGGAGAATTGCTTGAACCCAGGAGGTAGAAGTTGCAGTGAGCAGAGAATTGCACCACTGCACTCCAGCCTGGGTGACAGAGTGAGACTCCTTTTCAAAAAAAAAAAAAAAGATCCCAGAACTCTCTGGCCCAATCTCTGGGTAGAGAATAACTCCAGTAACAGCTGAGATGAATTTCCAATCAGCTCAGTGAGATGGAGGCTCATAGTCTAAAGAAACACTGTGTTTCTTGCAGATATGAGTTTACAGAACAAATATTCATACCAGCTACAAATGTTGGTTGCCTTTGTTAAAAATTTAGGAGGTCTTTTTTGTTTCCCTTGGTTACAGGTTGAGAAAACTAATAAATATGAGGGTCAAATTGTTTCTAGGCAAAAGGGACTTGCTGTTCAATGTGCTAGAAGCCAATATTATGACACTGGGTTTTTGAGAAAAGAAAAGCTTTTAATTATAGGCCGGCCGACACGGAGACAGGAGTGCAGCTTGAATCTGTCTCCCTGGGCTGGTGCTAAGGCAGCGTCTTTATTAGAAAAGGTGTCGGGATTCTGAGATTAGCAGGTGACTGGTGGAAGGAAAGAGGAGGCCTGGAAAGTCCTGGGGCATGTGTGGTTCTCTTCATGACACCTCATAGATCACATGTGCAGGTACGGGGGGAGTGAGAATGAAACACGCAGTGGAAATTCAGGCTGTGATGTCAGCTAGCAGGTTCTGTACAGACTCTAGTTGGCCCCATTGGTTCCAACCTATTTTAGTTTTGTTTTAGAAGTCGAGGGAGTTTCAGCGTCTCAGCAAGTTGTTTCTTTTCTTATATGCCATCCTGCAAACTCAAGAATTTCTGTTAGTCACTGGTGTCTAACTGTTTGGGGCATAGTTTCGCTTTCACACACCTGGACTAAATGCTCAGGACTGATAGTCACCATTGCCCTAAACTTTGAGGAGTAAAATCAAGGAGATACACAACCAGGGTCCAGTGAAGCCACCATCTCTACCCCACAGAGCAAGGGCCAGCCCCAGGGAGGCCCCAGGCACCTGGGAAGCTGGCTTCTTCCTGGTTCCCAGACTAATAACTGTCAAAGCCTGTCCTGGCTCAGACCCCGGACACCTCTGTAGAAAAACGGCGTGGACCATCCATAGATGACACCAGTCCTGCTTCATCTGAAGACATCTGGGAGCAGGAAAACCCCAGAAGGAGCGATACTCTTTCATCTCCATAGAAACTTAAGAGGCAAAAGCAAATTCAGTTCAGAGGCTCCCCACCCATATGCCTGATCCCTAGTCTCCTTGCCTAAGGCAGAGAAAATGGAGAAGAGAGCTGAAGGAGGAAAAGGCCCGACCTTCAGCAGCAACTCCCAGCACTTATGGGGGTAGAGTTAATGGCCTTGCTCAGTGGCTTCACTGCCATCTCTGAGCAGCAGAAGGGCGGGTGAAGGAGTAGGTTAAAGATTTGGTGGTGGGAAGTTTGGGGAGCTGCCCCAGGACGGCTTCTCCGATTTCCAAAAGGAGGAGGAGAAGCGGTCCGCTAAAAGGTGGGAGGATGGGAGGTGTGCAGAGTGGAGGGTAGAAATGGCCATGGGGGAGGGCTGGAAAACAAGTGGACTAGAAAGAGCTGGCAGGAACACTGGGCACTGTCAAAGACCCAGCTGAGGCTGGTGATCATTAATTCATAGCGGAACCAACTTGTCCAGCATGTGACTCTCTGTAGCAATGGCCAGCAGTCTGGGAGGCAGGGAAAGAAAAGGCAGATGATTGGCTCATTTGCTGCTGTGACTTTGCTAGTTGGGCACAACCAAATGGTAAAAGGATTAAAGTGTAGAGTATTGGCAACAGAGGCAGAAATAATTGCCATCTCTCAATGGAAATTAAATGACGGCTTTTTAATTTTAAAAAGGGTCAACATACCATAGGGGCCAATGAGGCTAAGGATGGTATCATGGAAAGAATGTTCATGTCCCTTTCGAATTTACCTATTAAAGCCCTACCCCTCAACATGATGGTATTTGGTGATGGGGCCATTGGCAGGTAAGTAAGATTGCATTAGGTCAGGAGGGTGGGACCCTCAGGATGGAATTAGCAGCCTCATAAACAGAGGATGAGATGTCAGATGTGACTGTGCATGCCTGAAGTCCCAGCTATTCAGGAGGCTAAGGCAGAGCCCAGGAGTTCTGGTCCAGCAGAGAGAAATTCTTTCTCCCTCCACGTGTGTGCACTGAGTAAAGGTCATGTGAGGCACAGAGAGACCAGGCCATCTGAAGCCAGGGAGGAGGGAGAGGGTGTCACCAGAACCTGATGGTGCCGGCACCTGATCTTGGACTTCCAGCTTCCAGAATTGTGAAAAAAAAAAAATTAATTTCTATTTTTCAGCCACCCAGTCAGTGGTATTTCAGTATGGGGGGCCCAATTGACTAAGACAAATGAGCCAGAAGGATAGGGTACTGGAGTCAGAGCATCAGAAGTCAGTTAGAGATTCATTCATCTATGCACTCATATGCCAGAAATTCTTGAGATTTTGGAGGTGGAGATGGATTTCCCTAAGCTGATGGCAGGGTTGGAGTGGAAAGGACAACTATGAGACAGGTAGCAGAGTTCTGGATGGAAGAGGCTGTGATCTGGAGGCCAAGAGGTGGGAGCCAGGAAGAGAGACAGGTTTCCATGGCAGGAGGTGTCACAAGTGGGAGGGGTAGTGGTTGAGAAGCTGTAATGGTGGAGAGCAGCCTCCCCATCACCCTCTCTCCTGTGTGAGAGAGGAAGAGGCAGGAGGTAGAGCACCTTCCAAGCAGTGCTGACGACATGGGCGCCCCTGCCGGCATTGGAGCCACTGCTCCAGTGACACAGGGTATCGCCTGGGGTGGAAGTGGCTGAGATGGGGGATAGGTCAGGGTTGCTGGAGTCAGTGGGGACTGTGTCAATGCAGAAGAGCAGCTGGCTGGGGAAGTGTGGGGGCATCTTAGACTTCAGAATTGAAGTAGAGAACGCAGATGCACAGTACAGTGGTCTTCATCTCAGAGGGCCCTGAAGGGGGTGGCCACTGGGCTGCTCTTGGGGAGAGCCAAGGGAGCCCCAGGGCCAAGCTCTTTACCCAGGACACAGGCCAAGAGAGCAGCCAATCAAAGGGCTGTCCTCCAAACCTGCTCTCAGATCCAGCCACTCCCCGGTTCCACTGCCGCCAGCCCACTTTGTCGTCAGAATGTTGTGAGGATAAAATAAGGTAATAAATGCTTGCTATTAATTAATTTTATCATTGTAATTATGTCCTGCCTGGTTCATCTGCTTCCACTTTCACCCTCCTCCAACACATTCTTCAGATAGAGAGTGATTTTTAAAATACAAATCTATGGCTGGGCACAGTGGCTCACACCTGGAATCCCAGTACTTTGGGAGGCCCAGGCAGGAGGATCCCTTGAGCCAGGAGTTTCAGACACGCCTGGGCAACATAGCATCTCTGTCTCTAAGAAAAATTAAAAATTAAAAAAAAATACAAATCTTAATGGACCTGCTTAAAGAAAAAAGAAAAGCAGTGGCTTTATTGTCCTCAAAACAAAGTCCAAAATTAAGGCTATGGTCTCACAAGCCCCACCTGTGTCTGATTTCTCAAACTCCCAGGATTCCTTCCAGCTGCAGCACCTGCCCACTGCTGGTCATCACCTCAAAAGCTCTTCTGCACCCCCTGCCACCTTCTCTTCACCTGGTCTCTGGTTCTGTTCTTAGATGCCTGTCCTCAGGGGGGCCTTCTGCCCCCATACACTGGGTCAGCTGCCTTGTTTAATACAACAATGTCCTCTCCTCTTCATGTATGGCACTTCTCCCAAAGTTCTGCAGAGCAGTTTGATGGCTACAGAAGAAGTGTGCATCTTTGGGTCCAGCATGCAGGGCACGGGATGTGGGATCTCCCTGGCAGATCGGTGGGCCCATGAACAGGTAAGCGAGTGAGCCACAGCCCAGGAGAGCATGAGCCAGGACCAAGCTTGAAGATAGCCTTGTTCTGTCTGGCAGTGAGCTGGGGGTTGTTGGGGTTTGGGTGCAGGTTGGCATGCCTCTCCTATCTTCTTTGAACTTGGGGGCAGATTGCTGGACCCCTTTGCCTTTTATCCTCAGCCAGAGCACATGAGATTAGAGTTATCATGGATCCATGTAAAGGGAATTATGAAATCATCCATTCTAACATGGAAAGGCTGAGGCCCAGAGTAGGAGGGCTCCCGCCCACAAGGCCTGAAATCTGAGTCCTCCACCGACCCCACAAAGCTAACTATAGCACTGAGTAATGGGTCCACTGCTAGCAGGTCCCTCAGATCCGGGCTGTTCTGTGTTCTGTAACACCCTCTGGGGGATGGTGGTTCAATATGTGCCGGCCACTGCCTGGCCCAGTAAGGCCCCTTTTCTGTTGTGCTTCTCAGAGTACAGTCAAGATCAGGCCGCATATCTTCTCCTTTGGGGTCCCAGAGGCCTCAGCAGCCGACCTCCCATCAGTGACTGCTAAAGGACACTTACCTATTCATCAGAGCAAACCACAGGACACTTTTAAATACACACAGAAAAAAAAATCTTTCTCCCCAACCAACCATAATCCCCCCAAAAAGAAAAGAAAAAGTCTCCAGGGGCCAGGCGCAGTGGCTCATGCCTGTAATTCCAATACTTTGGGAGGCCGAGGTGGGCGGATCACGAGGTCAGGAGCCTGGCCAACATGGCGAAACCCCATCTCTACCAAAAATACAAAAATTAGCCAGACTTGGCCGTTCCGATCTCTTCCTGGGAATGACAATCATTCCGTCTTGAAGGGAGCAAGTGTCCACATCTTAGAGGAGGAAACTGCCTTTAGCTGGGAAACGGCCCTTTCCCCACTTCTGTCTGGTTTTCCCCACCCCTTGGCAGTTTCAGCCTGGGAGACATATTGTGCCCAGAAAGACTTGCTAGTATTCCCCAAGAGGACGCCATGAATGGGCACACAGTAGGAAGCTAAATAGAGCTTTTGTCCAGCATTTCAAAGCTGAGAACCGTGAGTGAGAAATATCCGTGTGTTTGGAAGAGAGGTGCTGGACACTTCCATGCTGGGTTTATAGGAAACTGGTCCAGCACCTACACCCAACCCCGACCCAGCCGTGTAGGAGAAGGTGAGCAAGCATGAGGGGCTGGGGCACCTGTGAGAAGAGAGACTGGATCCTTCTCCCTAGTGGGAGGTTAGCTGGGGCAAGGCGGGGGCAGTGGCCAGGCAAGCTCTTTTTCTACCATTTGGTGACACAATTATATATGGTGTTCTTGCGGGCTAAGGAGGTGCTGAGGAAGGCAGTCTGGCTTGAGGTCTCTTTATGGGTGCCCATCCAAGAAGGCCATCTTTTTTTTTTTTTGAGACAGAGTCTCTTTCTGTTGCCCAGGTTGGAGTGCAGTGGTGTGATTTCAGCTCACTGCAAACTCTGCCTCCAAGGTTCAAGCGATTCTCCCGCCTCAGCCTCCTGAGTAGCTGGGATTACAGGCATGCACCACCACATCGGGCTAATTTTTTTATTTTTAGTAGAGACAGGGTTTTGCCATGCTGGCCAGGCTGGTCTCAAATTCCTGACCTGAGGTAATCTGCCCGCCTCAGACTCCCAAAGTGTGTGAACCACCACACCCAGCCAAGAAGGCCATCTTCTAAGGTCGGGGCTTCCAGCTGTAGGAGAGGTTGTGGGAGCAATGCTGGGTGGGGCTGGAGAAGGGTCCCAGGAGGAGCTGGGAGTGCATTGGGAGCATATTGCTCATTCTAAGGAACAATACCAAGGCCTAAGAGGATCTCTGAGAAGCCCATGAAGATGCCCTGTGGAAAAGGCAGCTTTCAGAAGCCTGACAAAATGCACCAACTGGCATTAGCCAATGTGCACCAGAAAGAACTGCAACCAGCAGCAGCTCGGTGAAAAGACCTCTGCCCTTTCCCTCACCCTGCATGGGTCCTGGAAGGTCCAGAAGCAGCTGAGCATGAGCAGGAGGAGGTGGGGTAAGGGGGGGAGCAGAACAAACCTCTCCTTCCCCAAGCTGGTCCCTGAGCCACACATAGGTTAGGCATGAGCTGAGTGTAGGGCGGGGGTTGGGCGATCTTTGAAGTGAATGCACGGTAGAAATTTTGATTTAGGCTGAACTGAGATCTTCTCTCTGTACGACCCAGTGACCTATGGGGCCATACCTTAGCCAGAGGGATCTGGCCCATCCCCTAGAAGGAACCATAACCTTCCCTTTTTCCACAGCCTTTCCATCCACCTGCCTGGGTAGAGTCCACAACTTCACATTTGTTTCCTCTCCCCTCCTGTCCCCACAACTTGGAAAGGGCTTACCTTGTGTTCTGTTCTGAGCATCACTGTGTTTTGAGGGCAGGGGACTCCAGATTGAGGAGATCAAGAGACCCATACCTTGTGAAGATTGTTAGAGGACAAGTTAAGCCCAAGACATACCCAAGATCCTAACCCAGACAGAGTACTGGGGGCTGGGCTCCAGAGATGAGAAACGTGAAGGAGGCCAAGAGATCCTGTCCCAGATACCTCCGGGATTGGGCTGAGCAGGAGGTGACAGCCATGGGCCAGGTTGTGGTGTGCTGCCTCCATAAGCAAGGCTGGTCTTGCCCTGTGTCCTTGTGGGTCCTGGCCATATCCAAGGAGGTGTTTAGGCAGCTCCCTGATGCTGACAGTCCAGCTCTTAGAGACCTCAATCAGAAGTATGTACTGCTCACAAAGGTCACTCCTGGGCTGGAAGTTCTTCCTGTGGCTTCTGTTTCCTTCTCTGAGGGCACTGATTTGGGGGACCTAGAGGGAGCAGAAGGCTGTCATTGGCTGCCCAGGAATTGGTCCCATGACAGTGTCCCTCACCACCCCCCTTCTCAAGGTAAGGGGAATCTGAACTAAAGCCAGCCAGATGTCTGTGGTTCTGGAGGACCTCATATTAGCCTCTAGGCAACAGTGGACAAGTGATGAGGTGGAGGCCTGGGCATACAGTGTGCGTGGCCAATGTGAGACCCAGGTTGTGGTTTCAGAGCAAGCAAGCAGCTCACCGTGGGTGAGGCCCCAGCTCCAGGTCCTGGAGGGTGTCTTTCAGGGCCTGGCCACACGTCTCTGGCAGCAGGGTACAGAGCAGGCCGGCCACAGTGGGGAGGCTGCCGTAGATGAGCATGGGGAGGGCAGCGTGGTACTCTCCCAGCAGGATCACTAGTGGTGCGAGGATGCCCCCGATCCGTGAGAAGATGCCCACCAGCCCCATGCCTGTTTGCCTGGGGGAAGACCAGGGCAAGCTAAGTAGACCTGGGCCCAACTCTGGGCCTCAGCTTCACCCCAGTATATTTTCTCGGGAGAGCCCAGACCCCAAAGGTCTGCAGGGTCTCCAGCCTCACCCACCCCATTCAGCACTCCTGCTCTCTGCTCCTGCCTCCAGCTCCTGCTCTCTGCCTGCTACACCCCTGCTCATCTGTCAACTCTCAAGTCAGGAGGCTGTACATCCTTACCACCCTCCCACCCCAAGACATCCTTCTCTGGGGCCATTCATTCTTAGTTGTGTCCCATATTCCTGTCCCGACCGCCAGGGTGTGGCCTGCTTGCCTGTCTGTCCTCCATTATCCTGGGGACAGCTTGAGGGCTTGGTCTAGATTTCTAGTTGTCCTGGACCCCGCCCAGCACCCCTGCCCCAGAGCCAGCCCTGTCAGCTATTTGTGGAATGGGGTGAGGGCCGAGGAGGGACAGCCAAATCAGAGTCTCAGCAGCAGAGGAGCAGGAGTCACACTGCAGCTCTTACCGGAGGATGGTGGGGAAAAGCTCGGCAGAGTACACATAGGAGATGGTAAAGGCGGCAGCTGTGGCCATCTTCGCCACCACAGCCAGCACAGTGACCACCACGGGCAGATCTGGCAGAGGGTAGACAGTCCCATCACCTGGGCCCTGCCGCCGGCCCCATCCACTGAAGCTCCCCACCCTTTCTGTACCCAAACCCCCGGGAAGCCTTTACTCCTGGAAGCGGAACAATGGCCACTGGTCTAGCGCCTGACAGCCGGTGGGTGAGGGGGAATGGGGTGGTACCTGCTGGGATGAAGATGATGATGATACACATGAAGCCACCCAAGACCAAGGTCCCCAGCTGGCTCCACTTGCGGCCAAACCTCTGCATCATGAAGATGCTGGAACAGCGGGCAGGCACCTCAACGGCTCCAAAGATGAGCTGTGTCAGATAGATGTCCAGACCGAAGTCCCCCACTTGGAGGCTCAGGCCGTAGTACCCCAGACTGTCCACAAACCTACAAGGTAATGAAGGGCTCCTGTTGCTGCTGGGTGATGAGACACCACCCAGAGGGGGAGCCTGCCTTGGTCAGCAGTCACAGCAGGGGACACTGGCACAGCCAGGGAGAGACCATCCCATCCAGACAGCCACCAGCCCACCTCTCTGACGACACACACCAAGGAGGCTGCAGCCCTGTGGTTCTGTCCTTGGGCTCTGGGCACTCACCAGACACAGAAGATAATCAGGGTCACCTTCCGGAGCTGGGGGTGTCTGAACAGATCCAGGGCGTTCCCTGAGGGGCCTGTCTTCTCTGGGACCAGCTGGGAGGAAGAAGCAGAGTGAGAGGCCAGGCAGGAAGGTCCATGTGGGTCTGATTCTGGGCCTGGGCCTGCTGGAAGTACCTGGTTCATGAGCTCCGGAGAGAGTTTCCGCCTGTTGACCAAGGCTGCCCTCTGAATCAATTGTTTCGCCTCGTCCATCCTCCCATGGGTCAGGAGCCACCGTGCAGATTCTGGCAGAGCCCTGTGGGTCAGCAATAGCTATGACCTTGGGGCCTGGAGTCCTAGGGAGCTTTCTGGCTTGTTCCAGTGTAAACTGAACCCCAAACCCAGCTGTAACAGGCTTCCTCTCCCAGACTCGCCTCTGACTGTCCCGTGAACGTGGGCGCTGCACTCCAATCCCACCACAACACAACTAACTTGGGGGGGACTTGCTCCTGGCATATATTTTCCTCACCAGAAGTAGAAGAAGAGCAGTAAGCCAGGTGCAGTGCCAGTGATCTGAAGGAGCCTCCAGTTGCGGAAACCATAGGCAAGTCCTGCGAGCACCATCTGCCCCAGGGAGTAGGTGCACTGGGCCAGGACCACGGCCTGCGTCCTCCATGTGGGCCCCACCCACTCCGTCACTGTGGGAATGGAGAGGTTGAGACAGGGCTAATCCCTGCCATTCATTCCCCATTACTCCCAGGTGCCACCCTGTGGGGGCTGGGCCTCAGGGCCAACACAGGAAGCACCAGGGCGACCACTTCAGATGTGGGGTACCTGACAAGACCTCCACAGGCCATTTGGGGCCGTGGCCCTCCCAGACCCCTGGGCCTCACCCTGTGACTGAAGGCTCCAAGGACCAGACACTCACGTAGGGTGACATTGCTGAAGGCAAATCCAGCGATGGCAGTAGCCACAGCAAAGCGCAGGGCCATGTAGAGCTCAAAGCTGGGCACAAAGGCTGTGACCAGGCCGATGAGGGTGAAGAGGAGCAGCTGCACCAGGATCGTGGCCTTGCGGCCAATCCTGAGGAAACAGGGCAGGTCCATGGGAAGTGTCCCTCCCGGAAGGCATCTGAGGAGAAGGCCGCAAGGGGGCCCAGCCCTGTCCTGGGGTCTCTTTCTGAGGGAGGAGACACGGCCCTTCCCTGAGCCCCGTTTGAGGGTAGGGGGAGGAGGGTCTTGCCCTAAAGGCCAGTGTGAGGGGCATAAGGGGGACTTGGGCCTGTGCCAGAGCTGATGAGCTTGCTAGGCAGGGAGTGGGCAGGGCAAGGTTCTTACCGGTCCCAGAGGGGCCCAAACATGAGGGTGCCAACAAGGAGCCCAGCCATGAACACTGACTGTGTGGTGTCCTTCAGATGCTTCCGATCACAAACCAGGTTGAACTGAAGGAGACACAGGCAGATGTGAGTCCAGGGGCTGCACGGAGGGCAAGCCCTACACCACCTGACCCACTACAAACCCTTCAGCGAAGGAGCTCATGGTTCCCAAACTGTGTACTGAGGCATTCCGGGGCACCATGGTGAACTCACTGAGCGTGGCAGGGCATTTCAGGTTTTCGAGGGAAATACAAGTTGGCATCTCTCTGACATCACACAAACTACCAGCTCAGGATAGTTCACACTTTCAACGTGAGAACACGCTACTTTCCTTCCAATGGCATCGTATGTATGTGAAATCTGACATCATATCTATAGGAAAGTGCTTTTAGCAGTTTTTGTGAAAGCAAATGCCACAGAAAATCAATGTGGAAGAGAAAGTGAGGGCGGCAGTATTCAAGGACTGAGAAGTTGTACAATGCCTAGTAAGTGCATACAGCCTATCAGTAAGTTATTGTGTTTAAGAATAAAATTAAAATATTTTTTCCATCAACGTATGTGTTTAGTCCAAAAAATAACTACTAAGTTGTTAGGACATAAACACTTGTTTGAACTTAATGGCTTAATACATAGAGCTGTTAGACATTTCTTTTGGCCTGGAGATGCCATGTAAAATTATTGACACACTAAAGATGCAAATTTTGGGACCCCGTGACAGACCATTAATTGCTGCTTCCTAACAAATGGGGCTGCTTCCCCATAGCCAGAGCACCCCTGGGACACACTTGGGCCTCTCCATGTTTTTCTACCTGGCTGCAAAATCCCCCTGAAATACCCACCATTAACAGGCAATCAGAATCCTAAGAAGCCCTCACACATGCCTTGAGGAAGGCGATTAGATCAGAGGAACACACGCACATACACGTGCACACACAGAGGGAGGGAGGGAGGGAGAGAATGTGCAGGTGTGAGACAGAGAGAGACACAGAGAATGCTAATCCACCCAAGATCTATAGAGAGAATCCCACAGCCTGAGAAACCAAGAGGAGAAGATATTTAGGTCCATACCACTCTGTACGCATGTCTGCTGAATGTGCACTTGACTCACTTGACTGACCCCCATCCCGCCAGGTTGTGGGCCCCTCAGGGAGTCCCGCCACGCCTCTTGCACACAGCTCAGTTCCACACACAAATGTTTGTTGGGGAACCATCATGCGAGCTCTCCTCCAGCTTCCCAGCAGCAACCTCTAAGCGCTCACCCTGTGCTAGGTGCTTGCTAAATGCTTTACATGCATGATCTCACAGAATTCTAATAATAATCCTTCACTTATCATCTTCCTGAGAAAGGAAATGTTAAGCAGCTAACCCTCGGTCCCACAGCTGGATGGCAGCTGGTGGAGTTGAGATATCTCTCTTGCCCTAGACAGGGAATGAATCTGAGTAAAGGCTAAGAGGATGTCTGCTGAATGAATGAATAAATGAAGAAATAAACTAATGCCTACAGCTAGCTAATTAACCAATCACCATCAGTTAAATAACTTTTAGCAAGAAATTAAACAGTCCAGGAGTTACTGTTGTGCTCATACTTCTGTTCTCAAGGACAACTGTTAATTTTCAAGAACTTTCAACATGTATCAAGTGATGAACTGATCGTTCCTGGGAATGAAGTGGGGAAGGACAGGGGACTTGAAATTGTTGCTCCAGCCAGTTCTATCCTGTTTAGTTTTTGTCTAGCAGCCACAGATTGCCTTTTAGTAAGATGGCATTTAAAATAACTAGTAATAAAGGCCTACTGTTGCCAGGCTCAGGAGTCAGAATTGAGTGGCTTTGTGTGACCTTAACCCTGTTAGCCCATCCGTCTGTGTCTTGATTTCCCATTTACAAAATGTGAATAAAATATGCTACATAGTATGACCTGATACAGTGAAAGGAACTAACACTTGTAACATGGTTAGCTCAGTGGCTGTGTCACAGGAAGCTCTCAGCACCTGTTATCTAGGGCGAGGCTGTGCTTTGGCCTCTGTGCTCGCAGAGCTCTCAGCTGGTGGCAGACAGCTCAGACACAAGGGGGTGAAGTGCTCTCTGAGCGCCAAGCCACGGAGTCTTCTAAGGCTGGCACCCCTGGTCAACAGCCACCATTCACTACCTCTCTTCAGTTTATATACCTGCTATGGCATTAAATCCTCATTCTAACCCCATAATGGCTTATCACTCCCTTTGTGCAGCAGCAGAGGCGGAGGCTTGGAGAGGCGCCGAGACATGCCCAAGCTCTCATGGTGTTATCATGTTGCAGGTGGTAGAGATGAAGAGGGCTCCAACTTGGGATGCCAGTCATCCTCCTCAGCCCTAACTCCCACAGTGGATGGTTCTGTCTGCAGTCTGCCATGGTGGTCTGCAGAATCCCACCCTCATTTCTTGGAGCTTCCCCAGCCTGGATCCCTCCCCTATTCTAAAACCTTCAACAGTTCCCTTTGGTCTCTAGGAGAAAGCCCAAATTCCTTAGCACTATATCTAAGGCCCTTGAAGAGCTAGCTGTTGCCTATTTCCCAGCCTCTTTTGCTATGTCAGCATTCCTAAATATGCCAAGCATTTTCAAGCCTCCAGAACCCAGAAATGGTTGTTCTCTCTGCTTCCCCTTCCCTCCCATTCCTACTTCTTTGGTCCCAGGACAGATCACATGATTGTTGCTATTCACTAATGGTCTTCCCACCTTCCCATTCCAAGGTCTGTGTAGACAGGGGAGTCATTTTTTTCTTTTCTTTTTTCTTTTCTTTTTTTTTTCTTTTTTTTTTTTGAGAAAGCATCTCCCCAGGCTGGAGTGCAGTGGCATGGATATGGCTCACTACCAGCTCAAACGATCGTCTCACTTCAGCCTCTGGAGTAGCTGAGACTATAGGCATGTGCCATCATGTCTGGCTGATTATTTTATTTTTTGTAGAGATGAGGTCTCACTATATTTCCCAGGCTGGTCTCGAACTCCTGGGCTCAAGTGATCCTCCTGCCTCAGCCTCCCAAAGTGTTGGGATTACAGGCACGAGCCACTACACCCAGCCCATTTTTTTTTTCTTTTACCAAGGATGGACATGCAGGAAATGTAGGTTGAAAGGAGAAACATTCTGACCTTCAAGAGCACACAGCCTATATGGAAATATACTTTTTTCTTTTCAAATTAGTATTGTTTGCATTTAAGTTTAAATATGAAGTCACCATTTACAATAAGGAAGCTTAGGTGTCAGCTCAGAGAGAGTCCTCTGAGTCAATGGGCAGAACCTTCCACATGGATGAAAACCAGAGATAGAAGATCTCACACCAAGCCAACTGCACTCTGGAACCAAGCTTGGGATTATCATGTGGTTCAGGGCACAAAGCGTACATTTCCTTGGGAGTCACAGTCTTTGGAAGAGTAGGGGTGAGGACAGCATGATAGGATAGGGCAAGAGGCCCAAGGTCCACCACAATGCCAGCATTGTCTAGAAGAGAGGTCCTGAGTGCCGCCATGCCCCAGGGAGAGGCTGAGGTCAACATCGAGTTTGAAATATTTAAAGTAAATACAAAACTATTTCAGCAATGCAGATCATCAAGTGTGCTGTTGTGAGCAATGATGCCATTGGTAAAACAGATCTACCAATATCCTACATAACAAACAAATTTACATCTGAAAATATACCAACTATTTCTAACAACTATGCAGTCATGGTTATGGTTGGTGGAGAGTCATATGCTCTTGGACTTTTTGATGCTTCTGGGCAAGAGGGTTATAAAAGGTTACAATCGCTAAGTATCCACAAACAGATGTTTTTCTAGTCAGTTTTTCAGTGGTATCTCCATCCTCATTCAAAAATGTGAAAGAAAAGCGGATGCCTGTTCTAACTCACCACTGTCCAAGGATTCCTTTCTTGCTTGTCAAGACCCAAATTCATCTCAGAGATGATCCCTCTACTCTTGTGAAACTTGCCAAGAACAAAAAATGGAAGCCTATCACTCCAGACTGGCCTCGGACTGGAAGGCTGTTGAGTACGCAGAGCATTCTGCACTCACAGAGAAGGGCCTAAAGAATGCAGTTAATCAAGCCTCCAGAGCCAAAGAAGAGCCTCAGGCATGTGCTGCTATGAACAGCTCTCCGGAGCCCTTTCAGCTCAGCTTGTGTCGCCATCACAGTAAAAGCAAGGTTTAAGTCAAACTAAGGATTAAAAATTAGGGCGGGCATGGTGGCTCACGCCTGTAATCCCAGCACTTTGCGAGGCTGAGGTGGGTGGATCACCTGAGGTCAGGAGTTCAAGACCACCCTGGCCAACATGGCAAAACCCCATCCCTACTAAAAATACAAAACTTAGCCAGGTGTGATGGTGCATGCCTGTAATCCCAGCTACTTGGGAGGCTGAGGTAGGAGAATCACTTGAACCCAGGAGGCAGAGGTTGCAGTGAGCTCAGATCTCACCACTGCACTCCAGCCTGGGTGACAGAGCAAGATCCTGTCTCAAAAAAAAAAAAAAAAAAAAAAATTGAAGTTCATTCTCTGCAATAATGCCAAATGCCTAATCCTACCAACATATACTCTTGCAAGACAAGGCTCATAGGCATGGTTCCCCTTCCCCATCCCAATACTAGTTACTTAAGTCACTGTTTATTGTCAGAAAAGTGATCAGTACTCGTTTGTTTTGTTGCTTCAAAAAATTTTTTTGCTTGCATAAAAGCAAGGCATGTTTGTGATGACTCTCTAGCACATTAATGCCAATTGTTAAGCTGCTCCTTGGTTCCCCTCAAGAGTAATGTGGGACATCTTAGTGCTGTTTTTTTTTTTTCTTGTTTTTGCTTGTTTGTTTGTTTGTTTTTTGCAGGTGTTTGTGTGTGAGGAGTTTATTTTTGAGTCTTTTAAAAAATGTATTCACCAGTGGACAGTCCTTAAGGGGAGGAGGACAGATTGATTCCACATTCCACCTCCTAGATCTAGTTTAGAAAACACATTCCCCACCTGCCTCGTTCCATAACACAGTCCTTTCTGAAAGCTGCCTTTTCTCTCCACCCTTGGGTGTTTGATGAAACTCACGAAGGTGGGTAGAGTCTGTCTTGCCCTTCCTCATTTCTTGCACTATACATGTGACTGTGACTTTTGAGAAAATGTGCTATTTGCTGATTTATTTTTCGAAGTTAATTTCCAACTTCTTTCACTGATAAACGAAGGGAAGTATTGCACCTTTCGGAATACACTGAATGGAGTGACTTCATGATCTGACAAAAGAGTCTTTCCTGTCATTCTCTCATAAGCTTTTTAGCATGAATGTGCAGCTTAAGAGTGTGTGACGTGGTGTTCCCAGAATGCAGCTGAAGACCCAGCATGTAGAAGAAATGTGAGGGTGATGGTATCTATAAGACAGATGTCTATGGAATGAAAACACACTCTTTCAAGTTATGCAGGTCTGCTTCATCGAGGAGCTGAGGCTGGAGAAGGAGTGGGGAGAACACTTAAGAACATGGGAACCAGTCAAGGGACTCCCCTTGTTTCTGTTTTGCATTTGAGGAACCTTTCAACAGAGAAAATGGAGGCTCTCTAGTTTACCAGATGTCATGAATGAAGGCTCTTCTTAAGTGTTAACAGGGATGTTATCGGCTTATTTTGGTTGCAGTTCCCAATTGCTAAAAATGTTTAGGTAACTTTTTTCCACCTTCTGCAAATCCTAATTATTACCTTAGTGTCAACTAATGCTTTCTCACATGATAATTCTTTGTGTATGCATTCTTTCCAGATGTGTCAAACAATAACCAAAGAAAAGAGGTCCCAAATCCTTGAAAACATCCATCTAATTCTATACTCCTGCCCCTCCACCCTGACCCCATTGCAGGCACACCCACTGCTCCCCAGACATCCTGCCTGCTTCCTGCTGCCAGGCCTTTTCTGTGCTATTCTTGTTCTCTTGTTCCTGCAAAGGCCTTCCCCTCTTTTCTAGCAACATTTTTCTAGTATCCTGGTGCCTAGTTCACACATATCACCTCTTTCAGAAAGTTGCCTGCCCATTCCTCCCAACCAGGAGGAAGCAAATTCTGGGCCTTAGAACCCACCCAGCCCTTTATTCCTCTGCAAGGGGCCCAGACCTTTCCTGAACACTAGAGAAATAAAGTACCTTTCCCCTCTGACTTCCCTGCACAGTTAATTCTCAGGGGGCTTTGGCTGAATACGGTTGCATGAACAGTCCAACATGGGGTGTGAACAAGGCCTAGAGTAGTCTGTGAGCAATCTGGAAGGTTTTCTGGGCTTTGAGAATGATGATATTTGGCCAGGTGGGCAGAGAGTTTAACACATATAGGCATACCACAACACGTTAGGGCTGGTGAAGGTTGGGACTGGCCATGGATGTGATGCTGGGGAGATGATGGAGAGGACAGTAAGCGTCAGAAGGGGCTAGGCAGACCAGTCCCAGAGCCCGGGAGCATGCATAGGCTCCCTAGAGCTCCCTGTGGGGTGGAGTGGGGTGGAGTGGGGGAGAGTCGGGAGAAGGACAGGCAGGACATATCCGCAGGCTATCAGGCTTCTGGGAGCAGTTTTATGGTCACATATTAAAAAGTGAAAGTTAAACTTTGGTTAACACATTGGTCTCTGAAAACCTCTAAAAATAAATACTTTTTCAGCCATGTGGGGAGAAGTGAATGTTTAATCCCAGATTTTCCACCATAAAGAAGATGAGAATTATACAGATCCCCTCAAGCACCCATGCCCCTCAGGTTTCTGGACTCTCTGTGCTGCCTCCCACTCCTGTGGGAATCTAGACAGCAGGTGTCTGGCATGAGAGCCCCAGCTCCATGATCAACTCACTGCATTGCCCTGGCTAAGCCATCTCCTCATTCTGTGCCTCAGCCCTACCATCTGGGAAGCAATAGAGTGGGACTGGATGCTTTCAGAGGGCCCCTCCTGCTCAGAGGTGGCTAGGGTGGGAAGTTTTCTGCCTGCATCTCTCCTAAAAGAAGGAAGTTAGCAAGAATGAATGCTTAGTTATCCACAGGACAAGTCCTAGAGTCCTGGATGTTCTCCAGCGTCCCAAAGGCAGGCTGGCAGAGATCTAGAGAGAAAAACTGAACGGTGTGAAGCCCAGCAAGCAGGAAGGCAGTGAAATGGACAGGGAAAGTGATGGCATTAGAGAGTTAGGAAAACAGGAAGGTAGGCAGACATGCAGGGACAGACTGAAAGACAAAGAGAACTGGACAGACAGATGAGAACACTGGGTAGAGAGAAAGGCACAAAGACGGGAAAACAGGAGAGGACACTAACTGGGTAGATAGCCAGAGAGACAAGGAAAGAGAGGGACAACAAAAGGATGGGCAAAAATGGGCAGATGGGCAGACAGACTGGACAGAGAAGATGACAGGCAAATGGGTCAATAGGCAGAGGACAAAGAGGAAAATGAGACTGACAAAATGAAAAACATATGTGCCCATGGTTGACCATATGGGCATGGGGCAGATACAGAGCCAGTGACTGAGGGTAAAGAGTCAGGCACAAGACCCGACAGACCCACAACTGGTGGAGAGATCAGCAAAAGGAAAAGCCTACCTCATTCTTTAGGGATGGGAGCCTGTTCTCAGGATATTCCCAGCCCATATCACAAGGCTGCGTCTCATTGAAGTGGTGGCTGAGGATATCCTGCAGGCTGGCATTGGCGGCAGGTGGCCGGAACATGAGGCAGGGCTCTGGGTGGCCTGCAGTGTCCAGGGGCACGCTCAGTGCCAGCTGTTCAGCAGCACTCAGGTTGAAAGTGTGGTTCTTCACCCAGGCCACTGCACAGTGGTGGGGCTCATCTAGGACCATGAAGACATGGGCAAAAAAGTAGAAGGGAGACAGGAAGTTGAGAACACACAGCAGTATCAATAGTTGTACCTGGAAGCGACCAAAGTCACCTATTTCAGCCAGGACCTGGACAAATTGAGCCATGTCTGCCACTCACCACCTCCTCAGCCTGGGGATACTAGGGTAGCTCTGCAGCTTGGCTCTGGGAACTTGCTCCTCTGGGCAGTGGTGACAGCTGCATTAATGTTTAATCCAGCCTTGCCCTGCTCCACCTGTCACTCCTCAGCCCCTAGGTGTGACCTGGGAAGGGTAGAATATGATGAAAAAATAGTCCACATGGATGAAGCTGGAAACCATTATCCTCAGCAAATTAACACAGGAACAGAAAACCAAATACTACATGTTCTCACTCATAAGTGGGAGTTGAACAATGAGAACACATGGACACAGGCGGGGGAACATCACACACTGGGGCCTGTCGGGGGGTGGGGGACAAGGGGAGGGAGAGCATTAGGACAAATATCTAATGCATGTAGGGCTTAAAACCTAGATGATGGGTTGATGGGTGCAACAAACCACCATGGCACATGTATACCTCTGTAACAAGCCTGCACGTTCAGCACATGTATCCCAGAACTTAACTTAAAATTTAAAAAAATAGAAAAATAAATACTCCACTCCAGCCCACACCACCTCTAATTGCAACATCCTAAACAATTCACACTCAACTCAAATGAAACAGGTAGATGGGTCAATCAATAGGCAGAGGTAAAACCACTACAGTAAAACGCTGACAGTAGTTGCAGCACTCGGACACAGAATTCCCTTCTAGGGACAGCCCGCACTAGGCAGCATGGATAAGCAGGAGAGCAGCAAGCACCTAGCCTGCAGATAAACTTTGCCAGCAGCCCACTCTGGCCTCTGATCCCGATGATTTTTCTCTCCTGTGGGTGTCTGGTATGTGGTGATATGCAATACCTGCCAATCCTAGGAGGCAGCATGCAGACCAGGAGCCCCACCAAAAGCACAAGTGCACTGCCTTTTCAACACCAAAGACAAACCAAGAATACAGAGCAATGACAGAGTTGCATTTTGAGCTCTGCTTTAATGAAGAAGGAAACCATTAACACAACTCTAAAGAGGAAAACAAATGCAAGTAGCCCAGCCTCCCTGAGCAATCTCAGTGACAATGAACACAGGACAAAGTATGCCTCCACCACAGCCCACACACACACCAGGTGCATACACATATACATGTCTGCTTGTGTATGCATAAGAAAGCATTTTCATGTTCTCAATTTTGAACTATTTTAAGGGATAAGCAGAGGAACACCACTGAAGGGAATGCAAGGAAGCAATGTTGTGCAGGGCAGCCCTGGCCACCTGACTGGCACAGCTGCTGGTAGCCTGTTAATCAGTCAGCCTGCAGTACAGGTCATGACAGGGCAGACAGTGGAGGGCAGAAGCATGGCCTGACATGCTGCTCAGGGAGCATGCTTTGCTCTTTGCCCCACCCCAAACTCTCCCACCAGGATCACCACTGTCCCCAGCTCTTTTTCCTTCACTTAGCTTCCTTGAGTGTTCTTATTCTCAGCATTGTCTCTATTGAATAAACAGTTGCTACCAGTCGCCACTGCCTAGTCTGGTATTCCTCTTATGGGGAAGAACTGAGGTGGAGACAAGCCTTGTCCTCTGCCCTCATCATCTCCTCACTCCAGTCAGAAAAGGAATTTTTGCTTTGTTTGGCTCCAAGCAACCAAGGAAGCTAGAGCTAGGAGGTAGGAAATGGTAGCCCTGCCAGTGATTCACCCTGAGAATCTGTTCCTTCCTGGCTCTGGCCCTCAATTGCCCCATCTGGGTAAAGGATGGTCTCTAAAGATTCTTCCACTTCTTGGTGTACAGTTCTAAAGCAGAGAAAGAAAGAATGATTAGTAGACTCCTGACAAGAGTGAGGCCTGATCAAAGACCTCCCTAGAGTCAGTCTCCAGCTGAACTATGATCCCCAAACCTTGGAACTGAGGCACCGAATGTCACTGGTCTCATGTTACCTCTACGTTCCCCAAATCCTAATGTTTTGCTTTACTTCTTTCTCCCCTTAACTTTGTCCTCCCTTCCTCCCCACCATATCCTGCAAAGACTGCCAAAGGCTCTCTATAATGCTTCAAGGCCCACGGCCAGGTATCCTCTTTGAAGCTGTCTTCCTCATTTTCCTCTTTGTACCTGCCTTCATTCAAGGCCACAGCTAAGACCAAAGAGGGGTGTAACGAGAGTTTTCTAACCAGCCGAGCAGTTTTAAGTGGAATGAATACACTCTCCATATGGGAAGTATCAGGAAGATCACTGGCAACCACGTCCAGGGAGCAGAGGCAGGTGTGTGGGGTAGAGGGAGAGGGAAGTATTCCTCAAAGATCCCCTGCAGGGATGGACTAGATGATGTCTCAAATCTTTTTCAAATTTGCAATTTAATGATTCTATTGAATAAAAAGTTGTGGTAAGACTTCTGGTTTCTGGTCTGGCACATAAGGAGCTTGGAAGTTGCCACTCCTTTTTAACAAGTAAAATGTTGAACAAACTGAAAAATGAATAACTCTTCTTAGATCTGTCAGTGAAGTGAAGTCACAAGGCAAAAGACTGCCCCAAAAGTTAGAGACACACAGGTGAATACAGAGAATTACAATTTAGGCCAGGCGTGGTGGCTCATACCTGCAATCCCAGGACTTTGTGAGGCTGAGCGGGTAAGATCACTTGAGGTCAGGAGCTCGAGATCAGCCTGGCCAACATGGGGAAACCCTGTCTCTACTAAAAACACAAAAATTAGCTGGGCGTGGTGATGCATACCTGTAATCCCAGCTACTCAGGAGGCTGAGGTTCAAGAATTGCTTGAACCTGGGAGGCAGAGGTTGCTGTGAGCCAAGATCGCAACACTGCACTCCAGCCTGGGCAACAGACTGAGACTTCGTCTCAAAAAAAAAAAAGAATTACAATTTACTGGACCAGAAATCCATAAGAAACCTCTGCAGGAACCAGTACCAGGATAAGAAAACCTGAACTGTAACTGACAAATTGCTGGAGACGCAATGTAGATTACTTTGAGAGTTAAGAACTCCAAAGAAAGGCCTCCATATTTCTGTGGCTTTTACTTCCAAGAGCTCTACTGGGTTCACACAGTGAATATCAGAGAACAATTCTCTTATGCTTCCAGCAGGGAGAGGCAAGTAACCATTTGAAATAAGCCAGAGTGTTCTGTTTTTTTTTTTTTTTTTTTTTTGAGACAGAGTCTGGCACTGTCGCCCGGACTGGAGTACAATGGCGCAATCTCGTCTCACTGCAATCTCCGCCCACTGGGTTCAAGCGATTCTCCTGCCTCAGCCTCCCGAGTAGCTGGGATTGCAGGTCCCCACCACCATGCCCGGCTAATTTTTTGTACACTCTCCATATGGGAAGTATCAGGAAGATCACTGGCAACCATGTCCAGGGAGCAGAGGGAGGTGTCCGTGTGTGGGGTGGAGGGAGAGGGAAGTATTATTCCTCAAAGATCCCCTGCAGGGATGGACTAGATGATGTCTCTTTTTCAAATTTGCAATTTAAAGAGAGGATGGGAGACTGAGAAGCACTTGTAACGTTCGCAGTGCAGAGACACAGGCTCACTAAAAGACCGAGACCTAACCACAGGACCATAGACTGCTTTCCCTCTCCCCACAATTTACCACATCATTAAAGGCCTATTTACTGGAATTCCCTTTACCCAGTACACGTCATGTCTAGCTTTCAACAACAGATTACAAGGCATACTAAAAGGCAAAAACACCATCTGAAGAGAGAGAGCAGAGATCAGAACCAGACTTAAATCTAGCAGTGTTTTGGAGCAGTGTTTTGCCCTGTGACTTCACTTCTTTGACAGATCTAAGAAGAGTTATTCACGTTGGAATTACTAGACTGGGAATTTAAAGCAACTATGATTGACATGCTCTTAGGAAAAACTCAATTTTTCCTCTGCTCTCACACCAACAAAATAATTAAAAACAAAGGCTTCTGTGACCCCCAAATATGTGGGAATTTCTCCCCACCAGCTAGGAAGCAATCAATTCTGTAGCCAACACCAGCTGGGTTTCTTCCAATTCAATTCCAACACTATCTACTTGCAGATAGCATCAGACCCCACAGGTTGAGGGCTAGATCTCCAAGACTGGTGTTCCCACTTTCAGACACCAGTCACAAGTCTGGGCCTCTGGAACTTCTGACAGACCCACTTAAGGTGGGGTTCCCCTGACACCTCTTTGGGTTAATTTGCTAGAGCAGCTCACAGAACTCAAGAAAATGCTTATGTTTACCAATTTATTATAAACAATATTTAAAAGGATAGAAATAAACAACTAGATGAAGAGATACATAGGGTGAGGTCCGAAAGAGTCCCAAGCACAGGAACTTCTGTCCCTGTGGAATTGGGGTGCACCACCCCCCTAGCATGTGGATTTTTTTTTAAAGACAGGGTCTTGCTGTGTTGCCCAGGCTGGAGTGCAGTGCACAATCATAGTTCATTGCAGCTTCATACTCCTGGGCTCCAACGATCCTCCCACCTCTGCTTCCTGAGGTCACTGGGATTATAAGTGTGTGCTATTGCACCTAGCTTCCTGCACATGGATGAATTATTGTTCACCTTCCCTGTCACCCTCCATGTGTTCAGCTTCCTAGAAGCCCCCAGTCCCATCCTCTTGGGCTTTTTTTGTGGAGACTTCATTCAACAGGCATGATATGAATAGAAGCAAGGACAAAATGTGATTGTACAAAAAGGGTATGATCTAAACCCAGCAAGCCCTGTCTGTTCAGATTCTTTTTGGCCACTCTGTGTAGCATTCCTTCCTCCAGGATATAGGGCAGGTCCCCCCTCTGGAATGAGGGCCTTTTATGACCCACAATCAGATTAGAGTCCTGCCTTGGGCAGAGAAAAGGAGACTGGAGAAGGTAAGAAAGAGAGATTGTGTTTACTGTAACAAGGGTTTATGGGAGTCATGGGCCAGGAACTATGGACAAAACATACACACACACACACACACCCTAAAGATGCTAAGGGCTCTAATGGAAAGTAGACAGCATACAAGAACAGATGGGCAGTGTAAGCAGAGAGATGAACATTCTAAGAAAGAACCAAATAGAAATGCTAGGGATCAAAAACACTGCAACAAAAATGAAGAATGCCTTTGATGGGCCTATTGGTAGACTGGATATGCCTGAGGAGAGAATCTCTGAGCTTGCGGATATCGCATAAAAACTGCCAAAACTGAAAAGCAACGAGAACAAAAACTGAAAGGTGAAAAACAGAGAATAACCAAGAACTAAAGAAAAACTACGAAAGGTATAACATGTGCAATGGGAATTCTAGGAGAAGAAAGATAAAGGAACAAATGAAATATCTGAAATAATAATGATTGAGGATTCCCCCAAATTAATGTTGGTCGCCAAACCACAGACCCAGGAAGCTCAGAGAACACCAAGTAGAACAAATGCCAAAAAACTACACCTAGGCACCTCATTTTCAAACTACAGAAAATAAAAGATAAAGAAAACTCTTGAAAAAGTCAGAGGGAAAAAACACACCTTACCTGTAGAGGGTTAGATAAGAATTACATCTTTGGGAGGCTGAGGTGGGCGGATCACGAGGTCAGGAGATCGAGACCATCCTGACTAACATAGTGAAACCCCATCTCTACTAAACATACAAAAAATTATCCAGGCATGGTGGCACATGCCTGTAGTCCCAGCTACTCGGGAGGATGAGGCAGAACTGCTTGAACCTGGGAGGCAGAGGTTACAGTGAGCCAAGAGCACGCCACTGCACTACAGCCAGGCAACAGAGTAAGACTCTGCCTCAAAAAAAAAAAAAAAAAAAAAAAGAATTACATCAGCTTCTCCTCAGAAACCACATAAACAAGAAGAAAGTGGAGTGAAATATTTAAAGTGCTCAGAGAAAAAAGCCCCACCAACTTAGAATCCTGTATCCTGCATAATTATCCCCCCAAAATGGTAAAGAAATAGAGACTTTCTCAGGCAAACAAAAACTGGGGGAATTTGTTACAAGTAGACCTGCCTTGCAAGAAATGTTAAAAGAAGATCTTCAGAGAGTAGGAAAATTACATAGGTCAGAAACTTGGAAGTACATATAGAAATGAAGAGTATCAGAGAAGAAATAAGTGAAGGTTAAAAAAAAAAAAAAAAAGTTTATTTTACTTAAACATAATTGACCTAAAAGATAACATTTTCTTCAAAATAACAGCAGCAAATTAGATTATCTTTGCTTGTGTATATATATATACACACACACATATATAATATATATGCTTATGTGTAACTGAAATGAATGACAGCAATAATATAAAGGATGAGAGGGAGGAAACAGGATTATTTTGTATTGGTACTACCTGTGAAACAGTATACTGTTATTTGAAAAAAGACTTAAATTAGTTAGAAATATACATTGCAAACTCTAGTCAACTACTAAACAAAGATAAAAAAAGAAGTATAATTGGTATGCTAAGAAAGGGGAGAAAATAAAATCATATAAATTCTCAATTAAAACTACAAAAGGCAGAAAAAGAGTAGAAGACAAAAATAAGTTTGAGGAACAAGGGCAACAAATAGGAAACTATAACAAGTGTTAGTCCAACTGTATCAATAGCTGATCACTTTACATGCCATCAGTATTAAAAACATCAACAAAAAGGCAGAGGTAGTCAGTGTGGATCAAAAAAACCCAAGACTCAACTGTATGTTTTCAACAAGAAACCCCCTTTAAACATAGACACATATAGATTAAAAGTAAAGAAATGGAGAAAAATATACCATGCAACACTAATCAAAAGATAGTAGGAGTCGCTCAGACCAAGTAAAGTTACCAGGGATAAAGAGGGACATTACTTAATGGAGTCAATTTTCCAAGATGTAACAATCCTTAATGTGTATGTACCTAAAATCAGAGCATCAAAACATGTCAGGCAAAAACTGATAGAAGTGGAAGGAGAAACAGATGAGTCCACTGTTACAGTGGACACCCACATGCAAAAAAACTGACCCTACAAACAATCTTACACCCTTCACAAAAATTAACTCAAAATGAATCACAGACCCAAACAGAAAATGCAAAACTATAAAATCCTTAGAAGACAACAGGAGAAAACATTGATGACCTTGGGTATAGTAATGACTTTTTAGTTACAACACCAGAGACGTGCTCCATGAAAGAAATAATTGGTAAGGTGGACTTTATTACAGTTAAATGCATCTGCTCTGTGAAAGACACTGTTAAGAGAACAAGAAAAGACACAGACCGGGAGAAAATATTTGCAAAAGGCATATCTCATAAAAGACTGTTAACAAAACTATACAAAGAACTGTTAAAACTCAATAAGAAAAATAACTTGATTTTAAAATGAGCAAGTCTATTAACTATAAATGGCTCTTTAACCTTCCAACCTCACATATAGAGAAACCAACACCAGGATATAATTTCTCCCCTATCAGTTCAGCAAAAATTAACAAGTATAATATATTCTGTTTGCAAGTCATGCTTACATAATAATTGAACTCACACATAGTGAGGGAAAAGGGAAAGCTCTTCCTTACAGTAGAATTCCAATTCATAAATGTAGAATAAGTGATGGAAGCAGAAAATCTTCATTGAGTCAGAATCTGGGACAGTTAATTTAAAACAAAAAAGAAAAAAATTATTTAGCAAATATCACAGTTATAATTAAGCTACGTAAGAATCATCAAAGAATGCTAACGTTTTTGAGCAAAGTTATGAGTAACAAGATTTATACAATCTCAAACTACCTCCTCACAAAACATTAATTAATAATAAGAGGAAAAATAGTAACTTTACAGTGGAGAAATCCAGCAAACACACCTTAACCAAGTGATCAGTTAACATGACCACTCATGAGATGTTTACATGGTGTGCTTCCTGATGATGAATTGCAAAGAGCCTGACATCAATTCAGTGGTTTTCTTTCTCTAAACGCATAGCCTGAATTCAATCATGAGACAACATCAGATAAATCCAAATTATTCTGCAAAACAACTAGCCATCATTTTTCAAATGTGAAGGCCATGAGAACAAAGACCAGGAGCTATCCCAGATTGAAAAAGTCTAAGGAATTATAACAATTAAATACAATGTGAGATCCTGAATTGAATCGTGGGACCAGAAAGAGTAGTAGTGGGGCAATTGACAACTTTTGCATAACATCTGTAGACTAGTCAATAATATATCAATGTTAATTTCCTGATTTTGATAATTGTAAGTGGTTATGTAAGATGTTAACATTTGGGGAAGTTGGGAGATGGGTATAGGGGAATTCTTTGTATTGCTTTTGTAAATTTTTCTGTAAGTCTGAGATTATTTCAAAACAAAAAGTTAAAATTAGGCGGGAAATGGGGAGGGCTAAAGACCTGAACACACACCTCACCAAAGATACACAGATAGCAAATAAGCATATGAAAAGATGCAAATGTCATTAGAAGTTGCAAATTAAAAAGAGGTATCACTACACACCTATTAGAATGGCCAAATCCAAAATACCAGTAACAGCAAATGCTGTTAAAGATGTGGAGTAACAGGAACTCTCATCCACTGCCGGTGGGAATACAAAATGCTACAGCCACAAGGTTTGGTAGTTTCTTAAAAAACATAGCCTTACCCACGATCCAGTTAATCGCACTCCTTGGAGTTTATCCAAATAAGCTGTTGCTGTTTTCAACTGTCTACACAAATATCTGCCCTCAGATGTTTGCTACAGCTTTATTCATAATTGCCAAAATTTGGCAACAATCAAGGTGTCCTTCAGTGGGTGAATGAACTGAGGTACAGACTACGGAATATTATTCTGTTAAAAAGAAATGTGCTATCAAGCTATGAAAAATCATTGAGGAAACTGAAATGCATATTACTAAGTAAAAGAGGAAAATCTGAAAAGGGTACATACTGTTTGATTCTAACTATATGACACTTTGGAAAAGGCAATAGACAGTAAAAAGATCAGTGGTTCTCACAGGGTAGAGGGGGAGGGAAGAACAGGTAGCACAGAAGTTTAGAGCAGTGAAACTATTCTGTGTGATACTGTAATGGTAGATATATGTCATCATGTATTTGTCAAAACCCATAGAATGTACACCACCAAGAGTGAACCCTAATGTAAACTATGGACTTTGGGTGATAATGGTGTGTCAATGTACATTCATCAATTGTATCAAATGTACCACTCTAGTGGGGGATGTAGTGGAGGCTGTTTGTGGGTGGAGTCAGGAGGTGTGTGGGAACTCTTTGTATCTTCTACTCAATTTTATTGTGAAACTAAAACTGCTCTAAAATTGAAGTCCATTAAAGAAAAAAACAAAACAAAACAAAAAACCTTGGGGTAGATAACCTGACTCAAAGGAGGAATCCCTGAATGGATGCACTGAGTATTGCTGCCAAACAAATAAAGCTAAGGAACCAAGCCTAGTGATATGACCTGATTTTGTCAGAAATGGGCAAGTGAAGGCTCAATTTGCCCTTGACCCTTTCCCTTCCCTCCAGATATACCATGGTCACTTACGAGTAACCAGTACCTCCTTCCTATCCCCATGATAGTTTGATTCCACTTTTATAACTTGCTTATCTTGAAAGCAAACTCAACTAGCTGCAGGCCAAACAGTACTGTCAACTCCAAGGCTCCACAGCCCTGAGCTCTGAAATACCAGGACCCACAAGCAGTGTTATCATGGATCAAAAGCCACTGCCATTGGGAAGGATGGATGATGAGGGAAGATTCCTCCTGCAGTTGGGAGAATAAGAGGAATACAAAGGAGCCTAGAATCTTATATGAAACTTCACCATTGCAATATCAAAGCCAAGAAGGGATAAGTTCAGCCCTGTTCTGAACTTTCAAAAGAGACTCCCAAGGGCTTGAATCTGACATCCTTCCTTGCCCAACAGCACGAGCAAAATCAAACATTTAAAAAAGATCAAAAGATAAGAAAAGGAGTTCCATATCCCACCCTAATTCCTTGGGCTGACCTCATCCCTCCCTTTTAGGGTTGCAGTTTCCCCAACTATATAATGGCTTTAACAGTTCTAGGTAATTTGTAGATCAACAGATACATATAGTTTATATGTACTTTGGCTTCTATTCACATGAAAAATTAAAGTTGGTGGTGATTCCCTGACCCACAACCCACAGCTCTCTGCCAAAGGCCACTAAAATAAAGCATCCATACACCACTATGGACAATTTACTCTTTATTGATTAAAAATGAAGAAAACATGCAGTAAAATACAAAGTCCAAAAAAAGGAGGAAAAAGTTGAATATTTTACATCTTCCATAACCTAGCATACATCATAAGGAGGAATCTCCACTTATTGGTACATCATTATTCTATCCTCCAGATTATTAAATATCAGCTGGCTCTAGGATTTGGTTCAAAACTTAAGCAAACACCCCAACAAATCCATTAGTCATTTAGAAAGACCAAACATTTCACAAATAGCATTGGCACATATTACTTTGTGCTATAGTTAGTCCCTACTCCAGGGACAAGGGGATCCTGGGACCTAGTGACAGAGGTGCACTCTGAACCAGCATTCCTAGAAAGGAGTACAGTCACTCACTAGGTTACGTGCTGTTCCACCTGGGCAGTTTCTGTTCATGTATTTTCTCAGTGTCACTGCACAAGCCAGCAAGGGCAGTCTACCACACATCATGCAGAAGAAGTAACACTGTCCTGGGACATGGCGTCTGTCTTCTAATTCCTAGCAGGGCAAACAATGAACTGAAAAGAAGGAGAAACCCCAGCCCAATTCTATTTGCCATGACTGCCCCACTGCAGTTCACAGGTAATGATGGGCTAGAGAAAGTGAACAGGGGATAGGCTGCTGCTCACTCCCAGCAGGGCACCAGACCATCTCCACATAGAATGCTAGAACAGAGTGATACTACCACCCCTTGGATTCATAAATAAGTAGATGATGATGGGTTTGTTTGAAACAAACAAACAGAAAGACTCTAAGGTAAGCCACTAGTCTTGTGCCAAGGAGGATGCTATCTCTTTTCTATACCTCATTCCCACCTCCCCGTCCTTTTTCCTCTCCATCCCCCCCACAAAAAAAGAAAAAGAAAAGCTAAATATTTTTCTAGTAAGCTGGTCAATCTTGTTTTCTCCCTTCTGGCTCAGCAGGCTCCCTCCTTTTACCAAGACTGCTGGGACACTGAACTTTGGTGTCTGATTTTCTCACCTACTCTCCTCCCAACTCCCATCTGAAATTCATCCCCTCTTCCTCCCCAACATCCATCTCTTTCCCAACATGCCTTTGCACCTAGGGCAGGTGAAGAAAGCCCATGACTAAAACTAAAGGCTCAGAATGAAACAAAAGGTGTGACAAGTTATTTGTGGGGAAGGCTTTCAGGTATGTTCCAAGAGAAAATAAGGTAAAACAACCTTGTTCATCAGACCAACACTTCTGGAAAGGGCTCGAGTGATTCTGTAAAGGGCAACTCTCCCCCTTTCCAGGGACCCACAGCCCATCTTTGTGTATCTTTTTAAGGCCAGATTGAGTATCCCACTCATATATAAAACTCGGCGGCAGGGTTACCAGCAGTTAGACAAAGACTATGAAACGGTAGGAAAAAAGAAAAATCAACCTCACTGATTATTCACATATTGCATTATGAGTGCTCTTTTTAAACCTAAAGAATAATTTATATTATTTCTGTAGAAAATCAAATGAACACTGTCTACTCATAAAACCTAAAGGTCATGGCACATGTGGTTTCACTTTCCATCTTGAGTTAGCTTCAGCACACAGAGACCCCCTCCAAAGGGTCAGTGCAGGAGAGCAGGCAGAAGGCAGGCCTCTCCGGCCCAGTGTGTGTCTCCTTTATTGCTGTAGAAATCTCAGCCTTGCATACCCATTTCCTCATGACTTGGAGGCCAGGCAAACTGATTTTCATGGGAGGATTGAGTTTTTCTTCAATTTAATATTTGAAAATAAATACTTCTCCAATGATATGAATTATGATTTTCCTGTTCAAAAACCACCTCTTGCAAAAATTCACATTTACAAGCCATTACTCGATGTTGTCTGTAAAAACAATCCAAAGTTCCACTTTGAAGGATCCGATGGCTGAAGTTCGGCTACAGTCAGATGTTTTGCACCAGCTGAAGTTAAGGCTAGCAACCCTTTCTGGAGAGAGCAATGAAGAAGGGGGTGCCTGAGGGCAGCTTCAGCAAAACGCTTAGAAACACCATGAACAAAACAAGAACACAGTTTAGGCTGCCTCCATCTGAGGCTGTGCTTTTTCCTAACAAAGGTTGCTAGAATTCACATCAGGTACAAAGAAAAAACACTAAATTAAATTCTCTGGGCTCCAGCTGAACAATCAATTCTACTTCAGTGGTAAAGAGATATCCCAAGATGTCCATATCCTGGCAGGTGTGCGGGAACAGGCGGGATGAGGAAGCCCGATACAGTTGCTACTTTTCCACCTGGGCCATCATTGGAGTAAGGCAAGAATGAGCTGACAGATCTCCCTCCTGGGTGTTGAAGCACATGGGCCACTTCTCAGATGGAGGAAGACAGGGGACATATGAAGTAAGTTTACTAACGGAACTCTGGGGATGCTGGCCACTAGTGATCCAACTTTTCTTTTCCTGTGGGAAAAGGAGGAATGATGGCAGGAAGAACATAAAGACTTCTAAAGCTCCTAGCCGGGAGGTTTGTTGCTGGGTTCTTTGGCAGTAGTGGGTTTAGGCCAATAGAAGCAACAGAGATACGCATGTGTGGAATCTCCTTAGGCCGCCTCTTCCAGGGTTGTGGTTTAGCTGATGCTGAGCTGGGCAAATCCTATCAGTTTACCATCATCAGGAATATCCGAGCCTTCGACACCAGATGCCTAAGAACCAAACAAAATGAGAAACTGTGATTATTATAAACAAACTTGCAGGTAGCAAATAAAACTGACATGGGATAGTGGGAAGGTAGGCAGTGGACAACAGGTCCCTAGGATACAAATAGGAGACTGACGAAGGTATTTATTCCAGAAAAGAAGGGGGCTGGGTAAACAGCTAGAGTCAGACTGGCTAATAGTTTCTCTTATGAATAGCCAAGGGGCTGGGGTCAGAGGTTTCCTGGCATGGACAGAGGAAGAGTGGCCACTCAAAGGGAAACATCAGCCCAGGGCACTGGGGAGGCTAAATGAACACAATCCACCACATTTTAATATCCTCATCACTCAGGGCACATAGATGCTGGTCTGGAGAAGCTGCCAGTGTGTAAAAGGCAAGATGTTTTCATAAGGAAGAAGGGATGAGTACCAGTTTGAAAGTGACAGATCGATTTGACTGAGGTTCTTCCACAATTTTCTGCAAATTAGCTGCCACTGTAATCATACAAACAGAAGGTAATGAATGAGAAGTTACATAAATCCACTTTCAACCGTATTTTAAAAGCTTAAATGGTAGTTAAGAATATGCTCTGTACAATCAAAATGGAAGCAGACAGATCAAATAATCACTCCCCAAATGAAAGTGTCTTTTAAACTGATTTCTAAGTAGTACACCTTGAGCCACTGTCAAATTAACTTTCTTTAAAATGTTGTTTTAAGCTAGGAAAGACATGCAGGTAAAAGAGGTATGATTTCCTGATTTATGGATCAGAAACCCCAAGGCCAGAAGTCAACAAACCAGCCTGTGGTCTGTTTTTGTTCTCCGGCAAGCTAAGAGTGGTTTAAAAGCAACAGACACTGTACATGGCCCGCAAGGCCTGAACTATTTACTATCTGGTCTTTCATGGAAAACTGTGCCTAAGGACATGGTCTTTTCCTTCAGTAACAAGGACCTGTGGCCTCATTGGGCCTTCTCTCTTCCTTCCTGCTTTTCTAGGACTAAATCTCTAACGACTTTCGTTCAACTTGGGCCACAAAAATAAGGTATCCAAAACAGATCAGATATGGCCAAGCTTACTTTAACTTGTTACTTTTGCCATAATTTCTATTAGTCTCCTAAAGACCTTGGGTGTGCTTTCACTTACTATCATTGGAGGTCACAAACAAACTCAGAGGTGAAATTTTGTGTGTGTTTAAGGAACTATCCCATTACCTATAATTTCAGCAAAGCCAAGAACCATTTCAAGAACCATCAGACCTACTCAGTGAAATTAAAAACCTGCTTTTCTATGTACTAAGTATACAGAGACACAGGGGCACATGGGCAGAACGCAATGGAGTTACCTATTACTAAATCCCGTCCGTCGACCAGGCCAGCAGAAATGAGTTCCTGAGAGACACCCTCCGCTGTATCTGCAAGGACAAAGAAGACGGTGCTCTGTTTTTTGTGCATGCTTGACACTGTTAACTCTCACAGCTCGTGTGGGTGTCAGTGTGCCATGCTAGGCCCCAGTTGGCTGCTAAATCCACAGAACCAAGAAGGCAGGCAGGGTCTTCCTCCCAAAGACTTTTCCTACCACTGGGATTATCTCAAGTGAGGAATTCTCACAGATCTAGCTAGAGGGCAGAATCTGTATAAACCAGGTGGCAAATATCTGGTTTATACAGCTCAATGTAAAGATAACTTTCTAAATGGTGTAATGTAGATGGGTTCCGGCCCAGTCAGAAAAGCACCTGACATTGATGTTGCAGAGGAAATTCCTATTTTCAAGTACAATCCTGGACTGAGCTCTCAGAGCTCTGAGACATGATGTTGAATACTGAGCATCTCTAGGGCTAAAAAACCAGAATGATTTATTCTCAAAAACTGAGGCAACAATTTTTGTCTCAAAAAAATTTTCTCTTCTCTTTGGGAATCATACTCCAAGTTTTTTACTAAATTCATTTACTTTTTTATTCTGGTGGGCTTTTCTTCTTATCTAGTGATCCCAGGTGGTACAATCTGAGCAATGGGTATAACTAGAAAGTAAAAAGATGAGGATAGAGTATCCCCAATTAACCTCATCTTCAACCGACTCAGTAGTACTGGTTCCCAAGGGCTTGAAAATGAGCACCTCAGAGGGAACAGGAGGACTGCTGTGGAGTGTCCACACATTCACACAGGCAACCAGCAATTTGAATTAATTCCTGAAAATGTGATGTTGCCTGGTTTTTAAAAAGTAAAACTGGTAACACCTCTGTACATCTGCATCTTTTCTCTTTAGTGGTTAGTTGCTGATGATAGTGAGACAGCAAGAAGAATAAGCATGATACACAGAAGAGATACTTGCTGGCTACTCCCCAAATTAGAATCCTGAGTAATAAAGGCAAGAAACAAAACATGCCTTGTTCAAGGTGAAGTTCGACAGCCAGAAACAGTACATGACAAGCCTCAGCTTCTGTCTGAGGAGAGAGGAGACTGCAGACCTTGTTTCTTTACCATCATGGAGGACAACCATGTATAAAGCAAGAACTCTGGATTCTGACAGATCTGGTTTGAATTCCAGCTCTACCTCTTTCCAGCTGTGTGACCTTGAACAAGTTACTTTGCCTCTCTTTAAGTCTTGATTTCATCATCGATAATATGGGGATAATAATTTTTCCTTAGTAGGCTGCTGTGAGAATTTAATAAGATAACACTTAAGACAATGCCTGGCCTATACTAAGCTGTAAAGAGCTATTATATATTTATTACTGTTTGTGTTATTATACAAGGTTTTCTAAATGTGTTTAGTAGTCTACGAACTGCATTTTTATCTCACTTATATGCTCCCCAAAACCGGGAAAATTTTTATTATCCTTTAAAAGCAAAACTTCACAAAGGACAGAAACTTCACAACACATTTCATTGAATCACAAATTAGAAGCTATTTTGTTTTCAATCCGTTTGATGCCTCACCTCTCCCAGGAGTAAATTCAAATCGAATATCATTTAGTTCTTTTTTGGAATTCCTATGAAAGAAAGCAGAAGGCATAAAATAAGAATTTCTAAATTTATGCAAAGAGATTCTGCCAACATGTATTAAGAAAGCTGTGCCTCAAGAAAGACTGTTTTGTTCCCATAGATCATATGATGTATTCAGATATGTTCACACTGCAGAACTCAGAGCAAAACCAATTTAGAATGACCATCTAGTTGACCTACAACCCTTTGAATCTATGTCCCTTACTGATCAATATAAACATTTCATGCCTTTGAGTAGATTCTTATATGCCCACTCCCATCCTTATTCCCACTAAGAACATATAAAACTAAGAGGAAAATTGTATGAGCACAGGAAGGTGTGATTAAAATGATACAGGATGCCTTTTTCATCCTTATCCGCATTCCTACATGCCCACAATTCATTGCCTACCACTGGTGATCAGTCTTGGCAGACTCATAAAATGAAATACATGATACTCCCTCAAATTCCATAGGAATTCAAACAATATATGAGAGATGGGGATAATAAGTAGTTTTTATATAGGACTTAACAGATATGCAGGATTTGGGTAGGCAGAGAGGATAGGGAAAGGAACTGGGTCCATACTGATAGCAGAGTTAATATATGACTCCAGAAATTCAAACATGACTGGTGAGGTACAATTACAGTGATGACCACACTACGTACTGAGATAAAGCAGGATCCCTGGAGGTTATAAGGTTTAAAGACAGAGAAATGAGAGCATTATATCTAAGGGCAGATATGCCTGCTCACTTAGGACTCAAATCTATTTTATATAAACAATGGAGAGGGTTTACTTCTATTTGAAGAATAATATTCTTGAGGATGTTACTGAAATTGTGCTTAAAATAGAACTACCCATCTCAAATATAACCTGCCCCAAATGATTTTCCCTTGCATTGCATTGTCTCTACACAGGTACATACAAACTTATACTTCTGCATGTATACACTACCTGAAATTTGCTTTTAGCTGTGTAAGTACATAGTTCAAATCAACCTCCAACCTAGACTTGATTATTAAGGGAGCCATTTAATTTTCTCTTTTCTCAGTGTCCATCTTTCCACAGTACCAAAGAGTGCTATACATAGTCTGTGCTTAATACATTTCACAATAATTTTCTTAAAGTGTTATTCTTTATGTAGAATTAAAACAGCATGAGGTTGTCAAGACATCCTAGTAATTCAGAATTTTTGAGATGAGACCAGGTATATTGAGTAGGCTTCTGTAAAGGAAAGGTAACCAAATCTGCTTTTCACATTTACGGCATAAATGCATTGCTCCTAGTAGCAGGGAGCAATGAGATTCTCCTTACCACATTCTCTTAAATTGCTCTTGCTGCCTCTATCTCCAATTATGACCTTACCGAAAGATGACTAGGAATTCATATGTGCAAGGGGAATGAGTTAATGGTAATGCAGTGGAACTCTTTTTAAAAAAATGTTAGTTTTAAAGGACCTGAGTTGCCTCAAGTGATACTTTAATACTAATTTTTTTTCAAAGGCATTTATGGGTAGAAAGAGACCTAACTAGAGCAATACAACAGCCATAGTTATTCTGACAAGAAAGCTCTGGAATTTGAATCCAGCCACTAGTGCTGGTGGTAGCGGTGGGGGAGGAAGGGGCGGGGGGGGGGGGCAGGGAGTTAAAATGAACAGATTGCTACCTACGGTACTTCCTGCTGAACAATCTGTCAGGACCTCTCTATATGTTCCCACCAAGAACCACCAATTTAGGGTACTGGCTGCAAAACAGAAACAGACTACAAAAACATTTAGAAGTTTCCTTTTAATCTTCTAAAAACAGGGCCTTTATTTGACCTATCACCATCAAAAAGTCCTCCCCTCTTGGGTTAGTTGATCTCAGAGTCGATGGTGCTTACCTGGTCACAATTATAAGACTGATCTTCAGATAAGCCAGTTAGTGCGCTCCCCTAAAAACTGTTCCTCAATTACAGGCTACACTTCCTAACCCAAACTAGCTACACTGCAAATACACAAACTCATCATCAATTAGCATAGAAACAACTAAGAGAACATGTGCATCAGTTAGTCACAATACCGCTGACATCCAGGTCCTCACACTGTTGCTATTATTTCTGAGGAAAATAATACACCGTGAAGCAAACAGAGCCTGATGCTGGAGAACATACAATCCTATCCAGTTACTCTCAGGCACAGACTCTTACAGCACATGCAGAGTATTCAGAAAACAAAACAAAACAAAACAAAAAATGTCTACTTACCTCAATCTTAGTACTAGACTAATTGGGATCTTGGTTTCTTGTGAACCTGATCCTGAAGACAAAGCCTAAAAAGCATTGAAAGGTATACAGTCATTGCCTGAAACATTAAGTGGGGAGGTGACTAATGGTCATTAGCAGAGGAATCATGTACTTGGCAGCAATTTTCTTCATCTCCAGCTAAGGTTGTACTAATCCCCAGGGCATTCCCTGCTGGAGGAGGACATGCACTCCAAGGCAGCAACAAAAGCTGAATGTCAGTTTAAGTCCAACACAATGAGAAAGACAATTCTCAAGCCCAGATGAAATTTCACATATAGCCACATTTACATTTTAAATTTCTGAGACCCCTGTTCCCCTCTACAAGACTGAAAAACACGAAGCTACGTTTCTCATTTTTTAAAAATCTGCCAGTGCACCATATGGCAATACAAAAGGTAGAGCCTGAACCAGCAGCCCTTCAGGAATCCATCCAACCCATACATAGGTTCCATCTTTTTACGGCTAAACTAATCCTCTCTGAAAATTGTACAGCTATCGCTTGCTTATGGGAGGACATGCATTCAATTTAAGTTGTTTATAAAATGAATGTAATTTTTCCATCAGTTTTCCTAAGACAACTGTATCTTTTCCCATATGCAGGACAGAGATGGAAAGCTTGAGGGATGAAAAAGTTAAACGAAGTAAGTGCCATGACTAATTGGAAATGCTCAAAACAGTGATCTCCAAAGGCAGAACACAAGATGATCTACTGGGGTGCAAAAGAAAAAAAAAATCAGACTGCTAATTTCTGTTTCTTTTCATCTAAAACTTTAGACAAGAAAATGGCACTTCTAGTATTTAATAAATGAATGGATGCTGAAAGTCTTACTTTAACCATGTACCATAGGGGCCACATGCTGTATGCAGTGTCTGAGGTTTACTGAAGGGAGAGTAGGAGTTACACAGCATGTAGTAGCCCACTGCAGGGCCTTCATTCACCTGGCTGCTCTTCATGAAGTATGATTTGATAAAGTTTGTGTGCACCTGGATAAATGAGTTTACAGATTATAATACCCAGACTTAACAAACCAACCCTCACAAAATTGACAAGGAACTTAAAAAGAGTAATAGAGAAAAACCATAGATAATAGAGTATTAATAAAAAGTATAAGCCTGAGTGAACAACAAAAATAGTACAGCCGTCGATTCTCCTAGTGTCTGTTGAACTTCATGAACTGCATTCTGAAGTTAAATGTAATAATTATCTAATACAAAGCTGACAAGAAATTCGCCCAAAATTTTTGATGTTTGAAATATTTCCATCATGAACGTATCCTGCTGCGTAAAAACCTGCACGTGATCCTGGTAAAATTCTCTTACCTGTACACGCTTAAAAATGTCAAGACAGAATTTCTAACTTGTTTCAAAATCTACCAAGACATTAACCTAATTACATTACGTTGTGTTCCATATTAGTATCTGCTCTTTTCATCTACCCAAAGGAATGGCCACGAAAGCATATCCCCGGCTTCACCTGTGCTGTTTTTGCTGGCTCTGCGGTGGGTGGGAGAGAGACTTGAGGTGGCTGTGTAGGCATCTGCCCAGCTGGCTGAGGTAGATGAGCAGAGATCTGTTCTGGAACTTGGAGCAAAGTACCCACAGGATCAGTTGTTGGAAAAAGCTATAACGAAAACACACATACAGTGCTTCTTAAGTTGTATGGAAAGGGAGGCAGGTCTGCTGACAGCAAGTACAGCCTTTCAGGGTGATATTTTCAAAGTAGTTTCTGGGTAGTGTACAGGTTTTGTGTCTACTCCGAATACATCTATTCCAAATGGAAGTCAAATATTTTTAGGCTTTTAAACTTTTAACAACTCTGTGAGGTATAATTTATATTCCTCTACATTTATCCACTGTAACTATACAATTTAGCGATTTTTGTACAATACATAGAATTGTGCAACCATCACCACAATCATTTTAGAACACTTCCATCACCCCCAAAAAGTCTTCTCGTGTCTATAGTTAGTTCCTGTTTCCACACCCGGCTATAGGCAACAAATGATCTAATTTCTATAAATTTGCTCTTCTGGGTACTTCATAAAATGGAATCAGATAATATATAGTCTTTTTTATCTGTCGTCTTTCACTTTGCATTATATTTATTTTTAACAAAATCTATTCCATTCCTTTGCCCAGCAAAACAGCACCTCCAAAATACAGATTTAAATACGTAATACAAAATTATAGAAGCTATATTTTTCCATGCATGGGGACTCTGTATTTCTTACAATCAACCAATAATTCCTTAACATATCTGAAATGCATTTTAAAAGTGAATGTGATGCTTTAAAACTAAAAAAAATATATTTTATATATGTTATTCTATATGTCTGAAATAGTTCATAAATTTTAATTATGTAGTTTGGGGGGAAATGACTGACTCTGAGTATAAAAACAAGTTAAACATATTCAAAATTATGCAGTTAGTTGGGGGAAAAACGATGCAATAGCCAAAATGTAAAGTTGAAAGAGAAAAAAATTCCAAGAGTAGTAATAGAGGTCGAATAGGTGATATTATATAAGCAAAATCAAGGAGACAAGGAATAAAATTTTGTGTTCATTTAACTTCATACATAAGAAGTCGTAAGTTACTCATTGGTTCTAGATTTTTATAGGAAAGTAGGTAGGCCTTTAAGAGTACTTTTGAAAATGTTAATTATTAATGCGATTTCAAAAGACTATTTAGCTTCCAAATTGTATGTACTTACATTTATCTATAGTAAAGATGGAAAGGATATATTTTTAAAAGTAATGAGAGAATGCACAGGAATTGGAACCCTTGTTGATGAGCACGTAAAATGGTGCAGCCTCTATGGAAAACAGTATGACGGTCTTTCAAAAAATTACAAATAGAAGTACCATATACCCAGCAATTCCACTTCTAGGTATACACCGCAAAGAATTGAAAGCAGGGTCTCAAAGAGACACTTGTACACCTATGTTGACAATGGCATAATGGACCACAGCTAAAAGGCAGAAGCAAACCAAGTGTCCACTAACAGATGAATAAAATGTGGTACGTGCACACACACACACACACACACACACACACACACACACACAATGGAATATTATCGACCCTTAAAAAGTAAAGACATCTGACATATGCTACAACAGTGATGAACTTCAGAACATTGTGCTAAGTGAAATAGACTGGCACAAAATGACAAATACTGTATAATTCCACTGATATGAGGTACCGAGAGTAGGCAAATTCATAGACAGAAAATAGAATGGTGGTTGCCAGCGACTGGGGAGAATGCAGTTACTGTTTACCAGCCACAGAGTTTCAGTTTGGGAAGATAAAATAGTTCTGAAGATGGGTGGTGGTGGTGGTTGTACTACAGTGTGAATATATTTAATATCACTGGACTATAGACTTGAAAATGATTAGGATGGTAAATTTTACATTATGTGAATTTTATCACAAATGTAGAAACAAAGTAATGAGCATGAGAATATGAGTATGCAAGAGTTCATGTGGAGATACTTAGGCAAAGGAACAAGGAGAAGACTAAAAATAAAAACTAGATAATCTGTAAAATAGCCTCTCATTCAATTTCTGAGAAATCAAGTATTATTCAACATAGGTTAATTTAGAAGTAACAAATAATCCTGAAGTGTCAGTGGATTAAAACAACAAAAGTTGTTTCTTGGACACACTTCAAGTCTATCTCTCACCAGCAGAGGCTAACAAGCTCGGTATCATCCTCACTCAGGAATACAGGTCATAGTAGCAGGAGTGAGGAGACAAAGGGAATCATGAGTGGTTCTTACTTCTGCTAACATGTCACTGGCCAGAGTAACTGACATGGCCATACGTAATTTCAAGGGACAGGAAAACGCAATTCCCTTACCAAGAAGAGGAGCCACACATACAAGTGAACAACAGTTCTAATATAAGTTGACAGATATCCGCCTGTTAATATGTGAAAGAAGTAATTTGTTTTTACTCTTAATACAGTTCTATGTAAACAAATGTACATAATCACATACAGAAATGTACTTTATATACAAAATAAATGAAAAAAAAGGTTACTTTTTAGCAAAGAGGAAAAAATAGAATTGGTTTAAGAGCAAGAGATGTGTTTAAACCAAATACTGAGCTCAGAATGAAGATGCTGCCAGAAGTAAGACTGTATGACAGAATAGATCATAGAAATGATTGTTTTCCTCCGGTAATGAGAACAGGGAAACCAGCCCAATAAGAATCTGCTTAACAGGATTTCCTATCATACTGACGCAGTAACCACAGAAAATAGAATTTATTTCACAAGAGAAGCGGCTGAAAGAAAAAAATTCAAAAAGGACAGGTGGCATATGACAAATTCACAAACAAATTAATGCAAAAAAACACTACTTTTTAGCAGGGCACAGTGGCACATGCCTGAAATTCCAGCACTTTGGGAGGCCAAGGCAGGGAGATTGCCTGAGCCCAGGAGCTTGAGACCAGCCTGGGCAACATGGTGAGACCCCATCTCTACAAAAAACAGGCATGGTGGTGTGTGCCTGTGGTTCCAGCTATCCAGGAGGCTGAGGTGGGAGGATCACTTGAGCCCCAGGAGGTCAAGGCTGAAAGTGAGCCGTGATTGCGCCACTGCACTCTAGCATGGGTGACAGAGTGAGACCCTGTCTCAAAAAAATAAATAAATAACTTTTCATTTCAAGTAGCCCAAGTCAAAAATAAAAATAAAAAATTCACAAAATCAAGAAAGCAAGGAAGAACATTCTGAGCCCTTAGGCCAACTTTTAAAATTTGATTGGTATAAAGTTGCATTCCCATTTAAGCACACATATGCACAAAAAAAAAGTGCTTAAAATTGAAACCAAAACAAAAGCACATATACTTTAACAAGGATTCAATAATCACAATTACTTACCTCAGAATTTGATATTGATTCTTTCACTCGGGGAGACTAAAAGAAATACAAAAAGGATGGTTATTAACTCACAACTCAGGTTACTTGTAGTCAGTCCCAAACTGCAAGTGATGTTAAATGTAAGTCAACTCCATTTAATTCTGATCCATATATTAACTCACCAGCAAGTCTACTGAAAGTTTTCTGGAAAAAATAACTGTCATGATAGTATTGTATTTTTTGCCCAGGTAGCCTGTAACAAATACATCAATGTACTTATCAATTTTAAAATTCTGTATTTTAAAATTGTAAGCTTTATAAGCATACATAATGGGACTGTCACATTCTCCAAAGTAAAATCTTTCTACTAGTGGTGAACATATTATGTATATAAGATCCCAGACCAAACCTAAACTTTTAAGCTAATTATCTAATACATTCTCAAAGCAGAGTAATTCTGTTTACAGGCTTTAATGGAGAAAACTCTTGAGCCAAAATTGATCTGAAAGCTGCATGTCAAGAGTCTACTACCCTTACTCTTGGTGTCGGATATTCAGGAATCTGGTATGTAAAGAAACATGGGTGGTCCAAAAATAAAGCATGGACCACTAGCAAAAATAAAGGCAGTGGAAATAAAACGATACTTGAGGTGAGGTCTCAAATATCTGATGTAAACCACATTTATTAGGAAATGACCAATTATAATCCGCCATATGAAAATTTAAGCTGTTTATTTGGTAAAATAATAAAAGTCAGCAGTAATTCTGGATACAGGCACTGTAGTTTACCAAAAAACTTACCTCTAAACAAATAACAATTTATGGTAAATTCTGCCAACAATGGACTTAGTCAGAATATGTCAAAGATCAACTGATGGTTTTTTTTTTACACTTTTATCACCATTTCATTAAGGAGTAATCAAAGTTCAGGTAATAGCTAATGTAGCATATCAAGTAAGTGGCCAACCCAAAAGGTTTTTTTTTTAAAAAAAAAAAAACTACTTTGTAAATACTGAATTCATCCAGACTACAAGAAAAAAAACTTGTGTAAATAATTTCAAACTTAACAAAAAAGGTGCTAGAATAACAATACAAGAACATAAGCATATCCTTTACCCCAATTCATTTATTATTAACCTTTTTTCCCCTCTTCTGCTTTATCATTTGGGCGCTCACTTTTTCTTTCTAAATATATTTTTCCTATACCATTTGAGAATAAGTTGCATATATCATGGCTGTTTACCACTTAATACAGAGTGTACATTTCCTAAGAATGAGATTTTTTCTTATATAACTTCACACTATAGTTCTCATTAAATTTAACATGATATAATACTTTTATCTAATTTATAGTGTAAATGTCAGTTGACACTAATGTACTTTGTAGCCTTTTGTTTTTCCTCCAGTATGCGATACAGTCTAGGATCATGTATTGCAGGTAGTTTTCACGTTTCTTAGATTTTTAAAATCTGGAACATCAACATTTTTGGAAAATACAGTCCCTCCACTCCCACCACATACTTTATTTTAATATACGTCCTTCACTTGGGGTTTATCTGATGTTTCCTTATTATTATATTTACACGAATTCCCACTTGGAATTCTACATACTGATGTGTCCTTCTTACTGTATTACATGTTCATCTGCCCCTCGTTGGTGTTGTTAATTTTAATCACCTGGTCAAGGAATTTTCCTACTTCTCCAGTATTAAAAAACCCTATTTTTTCCCCTTGTGGTGAATAGGTAATATGTGGGGACACACTTTAAGACCTTGAAAATATCCTGCTTATCAAAACTTCCCCCTATATTTAGCTTCATTGATGATTCCTACCTAGTCCTATCCTTACAAAAATGATTGTAAAATGATGATTTTCCATCTCCAACACTCATCCATATTTACTGGTCAGCACTTGGTAGTCTACTGTAATGAAGAACCATTCCTTTTCCCCCATTTGTTTATCTATTTGCTATTGGTATAGACTCAAAGATACCTATTTTCTAAGTTATTTATAATTAATTATTGCACTTTATTTTGGTGGTTAAATTGTCCCAGATTTCACCACAGTAGGAGTAACTTCGAGCTGGCGCTTATGTCCTTATGTTTTTTTTTTTTTTTTTTGGAGTATCTTTTCCTTCTGGCAAAAGAAGATAATATTCAAGATTCTTCTTACATTTTCCCTGCCCTAGAATCAACCATTCTCAAAGGAGCCCTGGTTTCCTTTAGTGGGGAATGGTATTAGAGACCATTATCTGGATACAAGGCATGTCATTATTGGGGTTTCTTTGCTTCTGGGTCGTTCAGTAGACAAAGCTGAGAAATATATGCAAGTATAGACATACATATATACATACACGTGCACACATACATTCACACACACACATACTTTACAAAGCTTGAATTCACATCAGTGTCTCCAATTCAAACCCATTCCCACCGGATTCTTTCTTACCTTGCCCTGCTCCGTACCTGCGTATATCTTCTTCTATAGTGAGAATCCTGGTTCCCAAGAACATTGAGACATTTACTTGTTTCCTCAATCCTACATCTACAAGAGTTTCTGAACTGCTCTGCATATGCAACTATGAAAAATAATCCTAATAAAAGGAGATCAAGGTTTATCTTAAGTTTTCTCTTTCCCCCATCAACTCCACCTGAGAACACATGGTCAAATACTATATTCATAGGTTACTTGGATTCTTTCTTTTTATTCCCCTTCAGTACAGTTACATATTCACTTAAAATATAACTATACACTTCCACTTCAGGCCATGATGAATAAACAGGGACCACATTTATCTTTCTGCCTGAAACAGCCCCACCTCTGCAAAAAACACAAAATACATGAAACAAAAACTTTCAAGACATTGGGCATTTGTCAAAGAAAAACAGTGATCCCTGAAAGCCAGGGGGAAAGCGGTGGGCCTTGTCCCTGTATACTGCCTTGAAAGCTTCCAAGTTGTGGCATAGGGAGATGGAACCTAGATGAAATCCAAGCAACTGCCTGACTTGAGGAAACAGAGCTAACAGTCTGGGAGACCAAGGTAGATTAAGGTGATAAAACAGTACAAGGAAGGAGAAAGCCAGAGGGAGAGTGAACCCTAGAAAGTTGCAGAGGGTCACTTTCGAATGTTTGACAGAATACTTATCAACGAATGCATGTGAACAAATGCCTGAGAATAGGGGGGAAAACATCAAAAATGATGAGAGAGAAGAGTGCACAGCACTCACACAGAGCCAGGAACAGTGCCTATTTCCACCAGTCCAGCTGGAAAAACTAATAACTCACAGGGGATTGGGCAGTGTTCTCAAAAAGGTCTTATCTCAGTAGTGGGGAATAAATGGCTGTAGGCTGAACACTACTCCAGACCCAACTAACAAATCATAAAAGCAAGATCTAAAAGCATTAAACTATTTCCAACTAACTTTAATGTATCCCAGAACAAAGCTCAAGAAGACTTACAGAAATACAAAATTGTCAGCAAAGCAATAAGGTGAAAATTACAATGTTTGGCATCTAATCAGATTACCAGATATGAAGAGGCAGGAAAACACTCCTCAAGCCATAATGAAGAGAATAATTAACCACACAAAACCAATTCAGAATTGACATGGATATTAGAATTAGAAGAGAAGGATGTTAAAATAGTTATCATAACTGTATTACATATCTCCAAAAAGTTAAGTAGAGACATAGAAGATGGGGAAAAAAATTAAACTTCTAGACTACTACAATGCCTGAGATGAAACAGCAAGTGGATGGGATTAGCAGAAGATTAGATATTGCAGAAGATGAATAAATTTGAAAGCTAGCATAAAAACTACACAAAATAGACAGAAAAAAAGAATTTTAAAAAATTAAGAGAAACAGTGGCCTGTGAGACAACTTCGAGCTGCCTAATATATATGTTACTGGGGGACAGAAAAAAAAGTTTGAAAATATAATGGCTGAAAAATTTCCAAACTTGATAAAAACCTATAAACCCAAAGATCCAAGCTCAACAAAACCCAAGCACAAGAAACATGAAGAAAAATATACCTAGGCATATCACAATCAAATTTTCCAAAACCATTTATAAAGACGAAATCTTAAAAGCAGCTAGGGAAAAAAGACATGTTACTTATAAAGGAACAAGAATAAGAATGTCACAAAATTTCTCAGTGGAAAGATGCAAGCAAGAAGATGGTGAAGAAACATCTTTAGAATGCTGAAAGAAAAAAACCTGTCAACGTGGAATTCTATACCCTGAAAACATACCTTCTCAAAACAAAGACATTTTCAGACATAAAATCTTAAAGAAATCACCACCAAAAGACTTACAACACAAAAAATATTAAGGAAAGTTTTTCAGGCATAAGGAAAATAATATAAATATGGAAATCTGGACCTACATAAGAGCATTACGAATATTGGAAGAATTTTGTCAAAGCCTTTTTCAGAATCTATGAAAATAAAAATATGATTTTTCTCCTTAGATCTATCAATATTATGAGATTTCCTAATACTGAACCATCATTGCACCCTACCCCGTTTGGTCATGGTATATTCTTTTCTTAACATAGTTCAATTTAGTTTTAAAAGATTCATGTTCCTAAAAAGAATTCATGGTCTCAAAAATGCTATAAAGATAACATGAAAAATACTGGACAGAAAACTACTTACTCTGTGGCCAAAGTAGGTAAGTTTCTGTGTTGTTTAGATACCAATGTATTAGGGTTATAAGAAAGCTACTATAACTATTTCAGAACTACCAAATTTATCTATAGATAGCTAGATAGTAATAATTAGATACTGAAAAGCTATAATGTATATCTCCAAATATTTGTTAGTCAGAAGAAAAATAGCATCATCATCCCTTTCACAGGAAGCTAGAGAACTACAAAATTCATGCAGCTTTAGCTTCCTCTGGTAGCTTTAATATAACAATACATGACAGTATCAATTCAGAGAGGAGTCATGTGAAAAAGGAAGGATGCCATAGTCTCACATTTATAAACAAACATTAAACTCACAATTGTATGTAAACAATATTTGCATTTATCTTCTAAACAGTGTTTCCAAGCTTAGAGCTTAATAGATTCGTGCCAACTTCCATTGGAAGGGCCTTTACAAACTTAGCTCTGCAAAAGGACTAGACTCAAAGACCTCATTAGATAAACAAGGTCAACAAATATTCAGGGTTGATCAACAGAGAGTCGTAAGTGCTTTCTGATCCTAAAAGCAGATCCTAAAAGCAGGAAGCGATATACCAGTATACCCAGTATTCATCCCACAAAAACAGTCCTAAGCAGTCAAAGGTATAATACCCTCAAACATTTATATTTCCTTATAAGCACTTCCAGTCTTAGGAATGAGTCCTGACAACCTGAGGCAGTGCTTTCAGGTAAGAGTGATGAAACGAACCAAAAGGAAGACTCTTGTCTTCACTGTTTTTAGGAAACACACATACATGTACACGACAGATATCTAGGATGCACCAACTGAATAAGAGATACACCACTCCTCCTTAGAAGGATAACAGACTTCAGGGGAAAAGCTTCCATTACTGGGCCTTCAAGTTCACTAACCTTTTCTTCTGCAATGTCTAATTGGCCATTAATCCTATCCAGTGTATTTTGCATCTCAGACATTTGTAGCTTTCATCTCTAGATTTGGGTCACTTTTATATACTCTAAATATTATCATATTCAAACAGATGTCTAAGTCCAACTTTCCATGCAGAATTAACTGGGCTCCTATTATTAATAAGCTGTTCAAGGTAATTCTGTCACAATTGTATTCTTTACATTTTAGCTGGTTAAGCTGAACAAGAACCACACAAAGTTCTAGCTAAAGTACACAGTTTAATAAAATTTACCCTGAGTTGTGAAATTGCTGCTTTCCCTTCCTCACTTTCTTCATCAAATTCATCATCACTCCACTCCCAGCCTCCATCCTCTGTCTTATGGAGGCGGCCACTGGAACCTGGTACTCTCCGAACCTGCTCATTAGAAAGAGAAGTGGGTTATGGTGGTGTTTCATGCTTACTAAGTATGAAACTCCATATTTCTCTCTTCTTCTATCACTTCAATCCATTAAGTAGATAATCATTTTCCCCATAAATGTTCCCATACAAATTTATATCCTCCAACCATCACCTGCTCTACTACCTGTCTTTAGTAACAACCACTGTACTTCTATACTCTTGAGCCCAAACATCAAAATCCTTCCTATGTAAAATCACAGGTAAAATCCGATTTTAAATGTCCTGAGACATTTAAGGAAAAAAAAAAAAAAAAGGTTTTGGGTGCTCAAAATGAATAAATCCAAGATTTAAAATCTGTTACTTTTTCTTTTTAATTTGTTAAGTCAAAACTATACTTGCCTATGATTTCAAGAGTACTAGAGCTGTGCATGTTGTATTAAGAAAAACAGCAACCTCCTAACCTTCAGCTTCATCTCCACTGGCAACCCTTTCAACTCATTTTAGCTTATCCTTCTGGGCATTCATCTCTCGAATACATGTTCCTATCATTACTTACTGATTTTTTGGTTTCAAGAGTTAACTGTGGGACTTCCCACAATAGAAGATGAAAATTTAACTCTGTTATGAACTCTCTATTCTTCTCGCAAGATATACTATAATTTTGGTTAGGTCAATATTCAGTGTTTACATAACATGATTATATGTGTCATATTCAGACCTGAGCCTATTGTGTATTACCACTTCTATTTCCCCTGTAGTCAGTATTTACTCTCTCTCAGCTGTTTATATCTCCTTTTACCATATTCAAATGGGTATTCTGTCAGTACCATCTTCTTGAAGAAGACTCTCACCAGAACCTCCTGATCTGTTCCATCCTAGACTGGTTTCACAGCACGTCTCCTACTTCAGATCAAATTCTACCATCAGCCAGAGGATTGTGCGTCCTGGATCACATGACTTCTGTTTTCAGTTTAAGCACCATCTCCACTATTAGCATGTATATTAAAGTCATGCATTTCTGAACTTATCTTGATTCCATCTTCACACTTCATTCATCGTTTGGTTAAAAAAGAAAAGGCTGCATCAGTAATTATTTTCTTTCATACCTTTGAAGAAAACTGCCTCACTGTATTTGGCTTCCAGAAGTGCTACTGAGGTCCTCAGGACTCCTGATCCTGTCTGTGACATTTCCCCCTCCCTGGAAGACTACAGATTCTTCTTTTTGCCTTCAGTATTCTGACTTATCATGGTAATGTGTGTTAGCATTAGTCTATTTTTATTAATTGTGTTGAGTACTTAAGACTCTTTCAATCTGGAAATTCATGACCATCCAGTTTTGGACATTTTTCTTGAATTATTTTGTCAATGATTTACTTTCTTCTGTTTTTCTCAGTTCTCCTTTTCTGGAATTCTCTTTACTCAAATGCTGAACCTTCTCAAATGGTCCTCTAATATTCTCAGCTTTTTTGTTTTCTGTATCTGGGCCTTTTGAACTCTTTTCTGGGAAATTTCCTCAACCTTTGTATTGAATTTTTCATTTCTTCTACGTTTTCAATTTCCAAAAGCTTTTTGTTGGTACTGGTCCTGGTTCTCTGAAAGCTCCCTTATAATTCATATACCATACAACTGAACCACTCAACGTATACAGTTCAATGATTTTTAATATATTCAAAGTTGTGCAACCATCACTACCATCAAATTTAGAACATTTTTATCACTCCCCACAAGACATGCCATACTCTTTAGCAGTAACTGCCCATTTCTCTCCAAAACCCCCAGTCCTAAGTTACCACTAATCTACTTTCTGTTTCTTTATATTTGCCTGTTTTCAACATTTCACATAAACTGAATCATACAACATATGGTCTTTTGTGATGGACTTTTTTAACTAGTATAATGTTTGAAAGGGTCATCCACGCTGTAGCATGTATCAGTACTTCATTCCTTTTTATTGTCAAATAACATTCTACTGTATGAATATACCACATTTAATAAATTTAATCATCAGCTGATGAACATGTGGGTTGTTTACACTTTTTGGTTTTTATGAATAATGCTGCTATGAGCAGTGTACACATTTTTGTGTGGACTTACGTTTTCAATTCTCTGGCGTGTGCCTAGGAGTAGAATAGCTGGGTCACATGGTGACTCTGTTTAGGCTTCTGAGGAACTGCCAGACTGCTTTCCAAAGTGGCTGCACCATTTCACATTCCCATCACCAGTGCAGAAGTGTTCCAATCTCTCCACATCTTTACCAACAGTTGTTACTGTCTTTTTGATTATAGCCATCCTAGTGGGTGTGAAGTGGTATCTCTTTGTTATTTTGATTTGCATTTTTCTGATGGCTAATAACACTGAGTATCTTTTCATGTGTTTATTGGCCATTTATATATCTTCAAGAGGTTTCTAGTCAGATCCTTTGCTCAGTTTTAAAAATGTGTTGTCTTTTTATTATTGAGTTGCAAAAGTTCTTTATATATTCTAGATACAAGTCCCTTATCACATATATGATTTGTAAATATTTATTTCCATTCTGTAGGTTGTCCTTTCACTTTCTTGCCAGTGTCTATTGAAGCAGAAAAGTCTTAACTTTTAATAAAACCAATTTACCTACTTTTTCCTTTTATTGCTTGTATTTTTGGTGTCATATCTAAGGAAGTTTTGCCTAGCTCAAATTCCCAAAGATTTATAGCTATATTTTCTTGCAACAGTATTATAACTTTAGCTCTTATATTTAGGTCAACAATCCATTTTGAGTTAATTTTTTGTAGGATGAGAGTAAAAGACCCAACTTCATTCTTCTGCATGTGAATATTCAGTTGTACCAAGGCCATTTGAAGATGATTCTTTAGTCTTCACTGAATTGTCATGACACAAATGCTTCTTTAATAGTATCATGTTCACTTTTTGTGCATGTAAACTATTTTTTTTTTTTTCTTTTGAGACAAGGTCTTGCTCTGTCACCCAGGCTGGAGTGCAGTGGCGCGACCATGGCTCCCTGCAGCCTCTACCTTCTAGGTTCAAGCGATCCTCCTGCCTCAGCCTCCTGAGCAGCTGGAACCACAGGCACATGCCACCACGCCAAGCTATTTTTTTTTTTTTTTTTTTTTTGGTAGAGTCTGGTCTTGCCTTGTTACCCAGGATGGTCTAGAACTCCTGGGCTCAAGCGATCCTCCTGACTTGTCCTCCTAATGTGTTGCAATTTACAGGCGTGGACTACCACTCCTGGCAAATATAAACTCTTATCTCTAAAGACAGTCATGATTTTACTTAAATTATCTTCTGTTTCCTGTAAGTTTCTTTTTTTCCTTCTATTTATTTTGTCCTCTATTTTTCTCATTAAGAGGTTTTCCTCAGGTATCCTGTAATCCTAGATCTATGCTCATATTTAAGAACAAAGAACTAAAGCACTGATTGGAAGCACTGAGCTTTTAAGTGGGTGGAGTTTGCTTCACTGCAGAGTGATGTGGGTGAGCATTTCCCACCTACCATGTCAGTGCTTTTGATTTTCCTCTTAGGCTAGTCAGATTGATCAAATAAGGATTTTTCAATGTCTTGCCTAGGGGGTAATAAGCCTTAATGTTTATGTTCCGGGAGCTGAATGAAGTGATATAGATTCTTAATATTCAGTGTGTAAACAATTACTTAAATGCCCTTTTCAGTAAGTTATTCCCATATTTAACTGTGCCTGGTGTCCTTCAGTTCAGAGACCATTTCTTTTACCCTTCTGCAGAATAAACCTCCACACATCTCCTGGAGTGCTGCATGGAGTAGGGGAGGGAAACCAGAGTCTAACTCTATCTTAAGACTTTCAACCAATCTTCCTGTTTTTAGCCCTACTTTCACTCTCATTTCTGGAGGTACCCGGCACTGTTAATTCCCTTCCCTTCTGGGGTTCTGTTGTATATGGTAGCTTCCAAGCTTTTCTTAATACTGGTTTAGCAATTATAGTTCTCTGATTTGCCAAGTCTCTTACCACTAATTTATGGGCATCACAGTTTTGAAAATTTGGTTGCAGCTTTCACTTCTCCCATTTTTTGTACACTAGGGGTTTATGCCTTTCCTTTTTATTCTCTCTTTTCTTTTCTTTTTGAGACAGAGTCTCACTCTGTCACCCACGCTGGAATGCAGTGGCATGATCTTGGCTCACTACAACCTCTGCCCTGCAGGCTCAAACAATCCTCCCACCTCAGCCTCCTGAGTAGCTGGGACCACAGGCACGCACCACCATGCCTGGCTAATTTTAATTTTTGTATTTTTAGTAGAGATAGGGTCTGCCATGTTGCCCAGGCTGGTCTTGAACTCCTGAGCTCAAGCAATTCATCCGCCTCAGCCTCGCAAAGTGCTGGGATTACAGGCATGAGCCACTGTGCCTGATCTCTTTTTATTCTCTTAACAGTTCTTTTAGTAAATATTTTTTGGCAGGAGGTATTCACCCACGCTGGAGTGCAGTGGTATGACCACAGTTCATTACGGCTTCAACCTCCCAGGCTCAAGCGATCCTCCCACCTCAACATCCTGAATAGCTGGGACCAGAGGTGTATGCCACCACATCTCATTAATTTTTTAATTCTTTTTGTAGATATGAGGTCTCACTATGTTGCTCAGGCTGGCCTTCAACTCCTGGGTTCAAGCTATCCTCTCACCTCAGCCTCCCAGAGGTGCGGGGAATACAAGCATGAGTCATCATATCCCCGGTATGAGGCTCACTCTTTTTTTTTGAGACAGAGTCTTGCTCTATCGCCCAGGCTGGAGTACAGTGGCACAATCTCAGCTCACTGCAACCTCCCTCTTCTGCGTTCAAACGATTCTTATGCCTCAGCCTCCCAAGTAACTGGAATTACAGACATGTACTACCATGCCCAGCTAAGTTTTGTATTTTTAGTAGAGACGAGGTTTCATCATGTTGGCCAGGCTGGTCGCGAACTCCTGGCCTCGAGTGATCCACCTGCCTTGGCATCCCAAAGTGCTGGGATTACAGGCGTGAGCCACTGCACCCAACCTACTCTTCTTAAATTAATCAGATTTCAGATACTAAATCAACATGAATCTCAGATGGGATTTATTATAAACAAGAATAAGCACAGAAATTTTATCCATATTTTTAATAAGTATAGAAATATATACATATTATTTAAGAATATCCTGTGTGTCAGGAACTATTCTAGGCACACTGAAGATACAGCAATGAAAAAAAGTCCCTGTTCTCATTAAGCTTTTATTCTAATGGTACAGAAAGACTGTAAAATGTCAGATGGTGGTAAGTAGGGTAAAGGGATAGAGTCATGGAGGGTACTATTTTAGTAATCAGAGAGTATTATTCTGAGGAAAGGCCACTTGAGTAAGATGTGACATAAAATGAAGGAATGAGCCAAGTGAATTTTTAACCTAGTAACTATCCATGAGAATAATCTTCCAGGTCTCACCCACTAAAGACATGACTTTAATTGGTTTGGGATGACACTATGTTTCTTTCCTTTTTTTTTTTTTTTTTTTTTTTTTTTTTAAGTCCCCAAGTGATTCTGACATGAAACGATGGATTATAGCCACTGAAAAAGATATATCTCTAAAATAGAGACAAGTTAACTGTTTTATCAGTGCTTATTAAGAATATCATTTCTAAGTATTTAATATACATTTCCGGTTCTTTGTTTTGTTAAATTCTCAGAATAATATCAAAATTCCCAAGCAGTGAGATCTATGGAAGAGAATAAGCCACTGCTAGACACAATGCTTCTGACTTCTTGGACAGGCTTACCACTGTATTATATAATGTATACGACCTTTACCTTCTTCAAGTCTATCATCAACAGAAGCCTCTTTTCCTTCACATTGGATGAGTATGCTTGAGCAGAGAAGTAAGAGGGGGGAAAAGGGAGGATTTTCTTCTCCCTACTCTCACAGAGGTTCATAAAAGTATCATGGACAGGAAAATTAATATATTCTGCCCAAACTGAGATATTAAAGCATTCTCCATGCTCACATCATGACCAACCTTCTTAGAAATTACATATACATAATAAGGTTCTTTCAGTCTTTCTGTAAAAGCAGTAGAAAATTTGGAGTTCCAAAAAGGGTACTGTGACTTATACCCAAAACTATAAATGCTATGTAAAATCACAACTCATTCTGGTAGCTAGAAACAGTTATCAAATAAGAGTTTAGAATTAATTTACCAATTACTATCTAGCATTCCCTTTCATCCTAATAGACAGCAGAGTAATACAAAGGCATACAGTAGACCAAAGATATTTGCTGAATGAATGTATCAAAGAATGCTTTAGATAGGATTGAAAGAAAACCAGTAATTCTCATATACTATTAACAATGTATTACTTAATATATTTTCAAAATGCAAAAATAAAGTAAATTTTTCAGGAAAAGTGAGTTAAATTCCGATTTACCTTTTTTGCTCTTTCAGAAATGGTTGGTGCTCTCTGCAATATTTTTTCTTGAAGAAATTCTTTATTCTGGAGAGGAAGAGTAAGTATTTTGTTCTTATAAGTTTAAAGGTACCAAAAAAACCCCACAAAAATGCTCACCATAATCAAAATGTGATATAGTAACTGTTCTGTAATGAAGTATGAGAAAAACTTTCATTTGTTTACTCTGAAGTTCCTTTAGTACGTTACTACCACAATTTTATAAATTGAGACAGAAAATTAAGAGGTAGTACACTGTATGAACCATTGTCTATGAAGAGTTTGCTGTACTGTATGTTCTTTGAGATCATGGTCCTAGATTTCCAACTACAGTAACATCCTACTATCTGATATATTTGGGAAATGAGATGTTTACAAATTCAGTAGTAAACCTTAAAATCAGAGTTTGGTATTTTTCACAAATTATATTTATAATGGTAAAATTTAATAATCATTATTCCTATGATCAGTTTAACCTAATATTTAAAAATGGATTTACTAAATTCTGAAGCAAGCATCTTAATTATCAAAGGCTGTATACATACTGCTTTCCACAATTATTTTATTTACCATCATTTTTCCAAACATAATCATCCAACTTCTAAGCAGTGAACATAATCTGAGTAATTGAGGAGCATCCTGTAACACACATAATCAAAAGCTAGAATTTCCTACCTTTGCTTTCTGGAAAAATTTGTGCCTTAACAGTTCTGCTGCTGTTGGTCTAAAACCAGGGAGGGAGGGAAGAAAAGGTTTTACAATTAATTCAAGTGTAATGTGAGATTCCATCATCAAAAATCAGAAAAGATTTTTTCAACAGCAAAATAAAAACTCAGTATACTCCACTTTCCTTAAACTGCTAAAAAGCAAAACAAACTTGATACAAGACATTGAATAAAATAAAAATCTCAAAACAAATATTCTGATAATAATTATTAATATTCTTTGAAAGAGTCATTAGTGAAATGTTTTTTCTGGAAGCATGATTTCTTAATAGAGTCTAATATATTTGCTAATTAATAGTATTAATTTAATATTTAATATTATTTCCCAGTAAGTAAGCTAGACAAAATCTATCTAACATTTTTAGCAAGGCATAAAAATATATTTAAACACTCAAAGAGGAAATGGACCAAATCAAGACCTCCACTTCTTGCCACATGGTAGTCTGCCAGCCTTCAATTTAAGGATCTGTGGTAACCTTAAAAATAGATTTCATAATCTCTCTTTAAAAATGAAAATTCTAAAAGTAAAGTATATTCCCCAAATTTAACAAAACTCAGTTTACCTCATTTCTTCATGGTCTTATTTCCTTTTAAGCAAAGACATGACTGTCAATTTTACAAGCTTTTAAAAGAATAACATTCAGAATAAAGAATTTAACATTTAAGAAACTGGACCTGATTTTTTGCCACACACCTACCTAATCCTGAGCAAATCACAACCTCTCTAAGGTTCAGTATTACTTGGCCAAGTCCCTAAGAGCAGTAGCTCTTAAACACTGCTGTGCATTAAACTATCTGGGAAGAATGTAAAAATCCCAATGACCAGTCGGGCACCATGGCTCACACCTGTAATCCCAGAACTTTGGGAGGCCAAGGTGGGTGGATCACGAGGTGAGGAGTTCGAGACCAGCCTGGCCAATATGGTGGCACCCCATCTCTACTAAAAAAACACAAAAATTAGTAGGGCAAGGTGGCGTGCACCTGTAGTCCCAGCAACTCGGGAGGCTGAGAAAGGAGTATCACTTGAACCCATGAGGCAGAGGTTGCAGTGAGCTGAGATTGTGCCACTGTACTCCAGCCTGGGCGACAGAGCAAGACTGTCTCAAACAAACAAACAAAAACCCAATGACCAGGCTGTACCTCATACCAATTAAAGCAGAATCTTTAATTGGCTTTAGTAATTTTTAAAACTCCCTAGGTAATTCCAATATGCATTCAAGTTTAAGAACCAGCACCTCCGATGATTATTATAAAGATTTAAAAACTGGGCCGGGCGCGGTGGCTCAAACCTGTAATCCCAGCACTTTGGGAGGCCGAGATGGGCGGATCACGAGGGCAGGAGATCGAGACCATCCTGGCTAACCCGGTGAAACCCTGTCTCTACTAAAAGATACAAAAAACTAGCCGGGCGAGGTGGCGGGCACCTGTAGTCCCAGCTACTCGGGAGGCTGAGGCAGGAGAATGGCATAAACCCGGGAGGCGGAGCTTGCAGTGAGCTGCGATCCGGCCACTGCACTCCAGCCTGGGCGACAGAGCGAGACTCCGACTCAAAAACAAATAAACAAACAAAAAACAGATTTAAAAACTGAATAAATGTGAAAGTTTCAGTTTGCATAGCAAACTGAAATCCGACATTATCACTCTTATTTTTCCATTCACTCAAGATTCCAATATGCTCAACAATGTGATTGCTCAACATTGCTTATTATTCATTCCTTTCTTCTGACTTCTAAAGTACAACTTATGGGTTCTTTCTAAAGTACAACTTATGGGTTCTTTAAGTGATAGAATGTGACTGGAAAACTCAATTTCCGTGTGCAAAATAATTTCATGCTCATTCTTGAATGATAGTTTGACTAGCTGGAGAACTCTGGGTTAAAGTCACAGTCATGAGCCTCTTAATGCTTTGGCCAACAACATACTATGTATCTGACAGTAGAGCAACAGGTTACACTAAATAGCCTACGCATGCAGTAGGCTGTACCATCAAAGTTTGTATGAGTACACTCCATGATGTTCACACAATGACAAAACTGCCTAATACACATATCACAGAATGTATCCTCATCATTTTAAGTGACACATAACTGCATTTTCTCTGAACATTTCACTAAATGCTGGCCTCAATTGTTGTGTTATTGGGGAAGTGGCTGTCAAGTCTACCTGCTGATCCTCAGTAGGTAATCTATTCCCTGAGATTGCCTGTAGAAGTTTCTCTTTGTTTCGTGTCCAGTAGTTTCACAACAACGTGTACAAGTGGAAGAAGGGAGACACTGCTTGGAATTCTACGGCGATGGTTCTTTACTCTGAGAATATAGGTCTTTCATCAACTCTAGAAAATTCTCAGCCATTATTTCTTTGAATATCGTTTCTACCACATTCTCTCTAGTCTTTCCTGGTAAGTTCATGTATATGTACATGTACATTTGTGTGTGTGTGTGTGGATGTGCATACACACACATACTGAACCTTCTCAGTCTACCCTCCAAATGTTAATATTTCTTTCATATTTCCCTCTTTGATCTTTCTGTGCTACATTCTGAGCAGTTTCCTTCATATACTGTAGTCTGATTAAAACAGGCACTCCAGTCCAGTTGTATGGGTCAGAATTCTGATTCCACCATTTATTAGCTGTGTGACATTGGGGAAGGTTACTTAACCTCTCTGTGATTCAGTTTCTTCATTTGTAAGATAAAGAAAATAACAGTGCTATCCTCAAAGGATTACTGTAAACAATAGTGCCTGGTACTTGATGAGTACATAAATAATCTCCTTTTTGTTTTACTGGTTGTTCTGTTTAACCAGTCCATTGTGTGTGTTATTTTAACTTAGCAATGTTCTAAACAAAGTTTAATTTTGGTTTACAAACTGGAATAGATTTTCTATAGCTTCCAGTTTTCTTACTTAAAAAAAAAGTTTTATAATGATTTTAGACTTAAAAGAGCTGCAAAGCTAGTACACAGTTCCTACATGCCCTTCACCACCTTCTGCTATTGTTAACCTTTTACATAACCACAGTATAATAATAAAGAAATCAACTAAAATATCAACACTGGTACAATACTATTAACTAAACAACAGACTTCATTCCATTTCTCCAGTTTTTCCACTAATGTCCTTTTTCTGTCCCAGGATCTAGTACAGGATACCCTGTTGCTTTCAGTCTTCATGTCTTCTTAATTTCCTCCAATCTGTGACAGTTTCTTAGTCTCTCTTCCTTGGCAGTTTTGAAGAGTGCTGGTCAGGTATTTTGCTGCATATTCCTCGATTTGGGTTTGTCTGATGTTTTCTCATTATAGACTGAAGTTACAGATTTAGAGGAAGAATACCTCACAGGTTATATGCCCTTCTCATTTCATCATATCAAGAGCTGAATCAGTCTTATCAATGTCTTATTAATAGTGATGTTAACCTTGGTCATTGGGTAGAGGAGGTGCATTGTGAAGTTACTATTTTTCCTTTTTCATACTCTACTCATCAGAAGGAGTCAGTAAGTCCAGCTCACACTCAAGGAAAGTTTGAAATATTAATCACTATATTTTTCATTTCTGGCATTGCTATTTGGTTCTTCTGTCACAGTCACAGTCTCTTCTTGTGGGTTTGATTTCTTCTAATTTTAGTTATTTTCAATATACTTAATTTTATATCTTTTCAGATTATCACTGTATTACCTAAATCTTTTGGAGCACTAATCCTTCTGCTTGTGTCTGCTAACTAGTTCATGACGTATTGTTTCACTGTGTGTTTCTTAATTTTGGGTTGTGACCTTATTTCAGTGGGGCATTATGTTCAGGAATCCAAAGGGAGCTAGAGTTGAAAGTGTTCTTCCAGTACAGCTCTGTGATGGCTTCTGTCAAAAATAAAAAACGATTTGGTGAAGCTTTTTTAACTTTCTAATCCTGTGGGTTCCTGGATAACATAGGTAGTATAAACTCTAAACCTGTGGAACGTTCAGGTTGAAGGGCTTGATTATTCAGGAGAGGTTTTTGTTGTCTCTTGGTGATGACAGCTTTTATTTTTGTCTATCCTTTTACTAAGGATACAGACATCTGAAGTTCTTAGCTTTAAGAAGAAGAATCTCAGTTTAAACTCCCCACTGGGTAGACTCAAGATCTCAATTCCAGTCTTCACATGGGAGTTACAAATCCAAATCAGTAGGTTATCAGAATGAATAGTGACCCACTGAAGACAGCCACGGGATTAGTTCACAATATTTCTTCTTTAACTTTGGGCTTCCTCATTATTTCTGGTATCTGAAAATCTTTAAGTGGGATAGATTTTATCTGGCATTTCTAGGTATTTGTAACAAGAAAATTCTGTTCCTTTAATCAACTAATTTGGTAAAAGAAAAGTGTTTCCTGTCTTTTTTAAGTGTTTACTCAGAAACAGAAAAAAAATTATAAAAACGCAGGTATAAATTTTGTTTTTCTTACCCTTTCCAATATTTCCAACAATAAATTCTGAAGCCTTATTACATTTACTAGAGATGTGATCAAGAACATGAAAGTCTTTCCCTTTTAATGATCTTTAGAGAAACAAAAATTAAAGAACTCAGTGCTAAGAAGCTGAGTGGAATATATATGTGAAACAGACAAATAAGATTCCGAAGGAACAGAGCCCTAAATTAGGAATCAGGACTTTTTGAGATTCAAGTCCTACTCCTATGACTAAGTATCAAGTGACCTCAAAAATAAAAGGTTGTACTCAATGATCCCCAACATTCTACGATTCTGTTTAATTCATGAAGTTACTCATATTGGCTGTTCTTATTTATTTGCTCACTTGTCATTCAATCTGTCTAATAATGATAAGGAAACTATTTGAATTTTTGGTCCACTTACTAAAATATCTTTCTAATATGGAAATAAGTATGATTATTAGACACTAAACATAATTTTTCTATGTGTCTTGCCTTTATTAATACTGTAAATGCCATTAAGACATTCATTTATAAATTTTAAATGCAAATTAAAAACAAACCTCTCCACTAACTTGGCACTTATTAATACAGAATTCACAATGTACAACTTTGTAAGAAATTAACAAGTAAAGGGCTGAACTATTTAAGGTATACTGTATACTACAAAGAAGGCAGAAATCAATTCATTTCTGTATACCATAGTATAATGGTCTCTGTATACTTCTTTAAAGTTTATATTTAGTTCTTTTGAAAATAATTTCCTGTACATACAAGTATGTGACTCTTAGACTTCTCACGATGTTTTACTAGAGAGAAAAGTAGATGTTTTCTCATATTTTACCTTTTTTCTGGATCTTTTTGAAGGCACAATGAAATCATTTTTCTAAATGATTTTCCATATTTTTTCAGCATTTCTTTATCTTGAACACCAGTTTCCAAAGAAGGAGGATCATTCTGCAGTGTCAGCATTAAAACCTGCAAGAATTTTCAATATACTATAAACTTGTGATGACTAAGTAAAGTTTAACTATTGTGGTCAAGATTTTTCAATATAGGCACTCCCCCACCAACATACAAATATTTTATTTCCTTTAAGTTTGTATCTGAATCAGTTTTTTAAAATCCAGAGTCATTATGTGTATTTCACATAAATAATATGCTGTAGATGGTTACCTTCTTAACACACACACACACACACAATGGGTATTATGCAGCCTTAAAAAGCAAGAAAATTCTGCAATATGCTACAACATGGATGAACCTTGAGGACATTACGCTAGCCATGCAAAGATAAACACTGTGGGATTCTACGTATATGAGGTATTAAGAGCAGTCAAAATCATAGAGACAAAAATGATTGCCAAGGGGCTAAGAATGGGAATCAAGAGTTACTATTTAATGGGTATAGAGTTCCAGTTTTAAAATGAAAAGAGCTTGGATAAAGATGGTGGTGACAACTGCACAACATTATGAATGCATTTAATACCATTGAACTATATACTCCAAATGGTTAAAGATGGTGGTCAATTTTATGATCTGCGTATTTTACCACAATAAAAATAATTTTAAAAACTTGCAAATGGCTCTGAAAAGGAACTGGGACTTGAGCTGGGGTAGTATTTGGAATACAAGCCTCACCTTCATTGGTGGATATTTATGGTAAGGAGCTGCCCCCGTGGCCAATTCAATTGCTGTAATTCCAAAACTCCAAATATCAGCTTTGAAATCATAACCTCGGACCTGCAAAACAGATTTGCATCATTATTTTTACCAGCACAAAAGGAGTTTTAAAAGTTAGCTTCTGGCCAGGCACAGAGGCTCACGCTTGTAATCCCAGCACTTTGGGAGGCTGAGGCAGGCAAATCACCTGAGGTTGGGAGTTTAAGACCAGCCTCACCAACACGGAGAAACTCCATCACTATTAAAAGAAAGAAAAAAAAAAAATTAGCCAGGCACAGTGGTGCGTGCCTGTAATTCCAACTATTCGGGAGGCTGAGGCAGGAGAATCGCTTGAACCTGGGAGGTGGAGGTTGTGGTGAGCCGAGATCACGCCATTGCACTCCAGCCTGGGCAACAAGAGCGAAACTCCACCTCAAAAAAAAAAAAAAAAAATTAGCTTCTGAGGCCGGGTACAGTGGCTCCTGCCTGTAATCCCAGCACTTTGAGAGGCTGAGGTGGGAGAATGATGTGGGCTTGAGGCCAGGAGTTCAAGACCAGCCTGGGCAACATGGTGAGACCCCATTCCACAAAAAAAAAGCTGTTTTAATTAGCTAGGAGCGGTGACATACACCTGCAGTTCAGCTGCTCAGGAGGCTAGCTTGAGCCCAGGAGTTCAAGGCTGCAGTAAGCCATGATGGCACCACTGTACTCCAGACTGGGTGACAGAGCAAGACTCTGTCTCTAAAAATAAACAAACAAAAAAGCTACCTCTAATGTGTACCAAGAACAATGAAAGTGTTCATAAGCTTTAAACCAATAAAATAAAGTAGGCAAACTCTAAACATATTTGGTAATACAAAAAATACACAACCTGAATGTTCACCAACAGTGAAAAAATTGTTAAGTATGATATATTTTAAAAATTACAGTCAATTAAAAGCAATATTTATTAATTCTAAGTGAAAATATAAAAAACATTTCTGATAAAACGTGAAGAAAAAAACACAAAATTGCTCATACATCCTGAAACTTTTACAAACAGTAAAATACTAGAAAGAATTAAAACAAAATGTTTTGTAGTGCGGTAGCTTTTTTGTTTTCCAAAGGATCTGTATTGTGGTATTATCACCTTAATTTCTATAATGAAAAAGTTAACGAAGGTTGTGAATACTTTTAAATTTTTACAGTGAATATGTTGCCAAATTTCTCTACCTATATACTGTCACCAGCACATTACATGGCTATAAATTTTAATTTTCTATCCTAAGCAATATAGGAGAAATAGGTTTGGGGAGTGTGTAGTGTGTAAGACCTAAAATTAGGGATCCATAGTATGTGCTGCCTTGCCATCTGGTAAAACTGAAGGGCCTCTAGTGACCTAAGTACAAGTTCCCCTCCCCACTCTGCTCTTGCAGATAATGTCTCCTAGTCCAACAATCCTCCTTATCAAACGACCAGGTACAGTTCCTGCTTGCCCGACAACCAGATTTCGGTTCCCTGTCAGCCAGTCTTATCTTCTCAAGGAAACCAAGGGGCATCGCAATCTGCTGGTACTACAAAGCCTGTCTCCAAAGCCCCTTCTCGTTCATTCTGTTAGTAAGTGCAACTCTGCTGATCCTGCATGGCATGCAGTACCCTCCTCCCCTAGGCTGTGAGTATATGTGACTAACAGACAGCTGTCAATCTCATCTGTCCAGTGTCAGGTGTTGTATGTTCAGCCATTCCCATAACTTTACAGTGGGAATCCTTCCCTCACCAACAGGGTGAATACAGGTGATTAAAACAGAGTAAAAATGAATTCGGTTTGTAGCATACTGAGTTTGATATACCTATAAGGCATTTATGTAAAGCATCTATTAAGAACTAAAAACAATTATATGGAGGCTTAGGAAACAAAACTGGACATAATTTAGAAATCATTAAACCAATAAATCTGTATGTAAAAATTGGTATAATTTGTACTAATAAAATTATTAAAACAAACCTCAATTATATTATTGCTGAGTTTCATATATCCTTTGCAAAGTTCTAGAGTGTTTTTGTTGTTTTGTTTTCAAGGGTGGACTAAAATCCTACCCAAGGAACAGGGACATGTTTTCCAAAGCTAACCTGGTATGCCAAAGAAAAGCAAACACTATTACGTTTTTTGAGTTTTAAAACAAAGCCCTAACCCATTTAAAATTGAAAAAAGACACGGTACCTGTTCCATAACTTCAGGTGCCATCCAACAAGGAGTGCCAACAAAGGTCTTTCTCACTTTATTTCGGGTAATATCACCACCGGTTGCTAAAAAAGCACTAACCCCAAAGTCTGAAATAGAATACAACAGCAAGGTATTTAAAGTGCATCAACTATCATAAATGAATAGGAAAACAATATAATGTAGTGACCATCCTATATATAAATAAAAAGCATGATAATTTCTTATCTTTTTGCTGAACTTCTTGACTAAATTAAGACATAGCTTAGACTAGGAACAGTAGCTCATACCTATAATCCCAACACTCTGGGAGGCCAAGGCAGGAGGCTCACTTGAGCCTGGGAGTTCAAGAACACCCTAGGCAACATAGGGAGACCTCATCTTTACAAAACAAAAAAACAAAAAAGACATAGCTTAGCAGGTGCCTCACTCCATGCCTCTCCACCCCCACATATCATCATCTTCTCAGATTTTCCCCCTTGCTCTAATCCATTCTACATACCACTATCGGATTCATTCATCCATTCATTTTTAAATTATCACTTTGACATGGCCCTTTCAGCTCAGAAACTCCTACAGAATGAAATCCAACCTTTTTAGCTTAGTATTCAAAGAGCTCTCAAGAACTCAGCCCCAAATAAATTAGAGTTCATAATTCTAAATACATATCCTAACTACACCTCTTAGTAGATGTATGACATGGGTAAACTTAGTTCACCTCTCTAAGCCTCAGGATTTTCTCTACAAAGATTTTGTCCCACAATGCTGAAGCCAAAGTACCAGTCACTGATAAGGAGGACTGCCTGCCTCACCATGATCCCCCCTTTTCTGTAAATAGCCCTGGGTGTGTATCTGTACTCTCTCACCTTGACCCTGGGCATACCTGATTTGAGCCAGGGTTAGACACCTTAATCCAAGGTAGGCCTATCTTAGTCTCCTAGAAATGTGAAGCTTGAATGGAAAGACAAAGAAATTAAGGGTCACTGGAGCTAAGCCATGCTAACAGCATCCTGAAGGTCACCAGCACAACTGGGTTCCTGCCTATTCTGAGGCTTAGCTGTTCAGCTGATTTTTTTAAATTCTGTGTACTTCCTAGTATATTTTTAAAATTCCTGCTTTGTTAAGTCAGTCACTGATAATTCCCAATACAACCAAAAGAACTTTAACTAATATACTGAGGCACAACTTATCCAACTTTTACATACCTTTTCTGACTCCCCTTTTGTTTTGTGCCCATTCCAGAATACTCTGCATTATGTAAAATGAGTGTGTATTTGTCCATAATTTATTCTATTTTCAAATTGAAAATAAAATTACAAAACAGAAATTATGAAATTAGAAATAAATTTGAAAATACAATAAATTATGGACAACCCGATTGTGAGGATAATTTCAGAATGGCAAACTTTAAAATTCCAGATTCAGAAGTCTATGAATTCTGCCATTTTCAAGCAATTATTTAAAATAATTGCTTGTCTATACAGTAGTTTTAAAAATAGCAAGTCTATACAGTACAGTTTTAAAAACAATAATCTTGTCTGAATGTACTTAGAATTATGAAAAAAAAACATAATCTTGACTGGGCACAGTGGCTCATTTCTGTAATCCCAATACTTTGGGAAGCTGAGGCAGGAGGATCACTTGAGGCCAAGAGATCAAGACCAGCCTGGGCAACACAGTGAGACCCCATCTCTACAAAAAATAGAAAATTAGCTGGGCGTGGTGGCGGGCACCTGTAGTCCTAGTTACTTGGGTAGCTGAGGTAGGAGGACTGCTTGAGCCTACAAGTTTGAGGCTGCAGTGAGCCACATTCGTACCACTGCACTCTGGCCTGGGTGACAGAGCAAGACACTTTCTCTAAAATCGTCATCATCATAACAGTTTTCAATACTCCTAAACTGGCAAATATCTAAGAACTTTAAAATGTTGTTCCATTTGTAACAACAATAACAAAGTAAACAATTTGAAGTGCATTTGAAGGGGAAAAAAGTACATTTAGTGCATTCAGCTCTGCCACTAGTCAGTTGAACTTGGGCAGGTATTTTCAATCTTTGTGCTACAATTTCTTCATCTGTAAAAAGGAGGCAACAACAGTACTTACTAACAAGGTTGTTGTTAAGGATTAAATGAGTTAATAATATACTTGGAGCAGCCCCTGTAATATATTTTAATACTAAACACTCAACAAGTATTAGGTATTCTTATCACTAACCAGAGAGGCAAAGCCATGCCTTAAAATACTTAAATATGATAAAGACTCAAACAGCTTATGTATATACAACATATTTTTTAGGTTCAATTACGAAGAGTTTTTACTTTTTAAAACCTACTAAAAAACTTCAAGTAGCTTTAAAATAGTCAGAATTTTAAATCCAGAACTTAATAATGATCCAGAATTTTTGTATCTTCAGCTGGTATACCTCTGCTTGTTTCCAAATGAACCCTGAAGACTAGTTGAAACATTTAGCTAAGGAATGTGAGAATATCCACTTTACCAAAATATTCTTGTTAAATAACCTGCACAGCCACAATGCCACGGAGACATAATCAATCCAACCATAAAGTTAAAAACAGAAACCAAAGAGCAAAAATGCCATTTGCCTTTCGTTTTAAATTGCCAACTAAAGAGAAAGAGTAACTTCAATGTGAAAAAAATCATTTAGTTCCTCCATTAACAAAATTTCAATTAAAGTACAAGGTGGACTTTGGTGCCTACTATGTGACAGGATCAAAAGTAATGATCAAGGAAGAAAATGCTCCCCCATTTGTGCAACTTCTAATACAAAAGGTGGAATCAGGCAATTATAATACATTAAAATAAGTGTTATCTGTAATAAGGTATGAAAAAACTAGAAGCCCCTAAACTATAAAACACTTAAAACATAGGAGAAAAGCTTCATGACACTGGAGTTAGCAATGATTTCTGAGATATAATACCAAACTTCAGGCAACAAAAGAAAAAGTAGATAATCAAAATTTTAAAACTTTTGTGCATCAAAGGTCACTATCAACAGAATGAAAGGCAACCCACAGACTGGGAGAAAATATTTTGCAAATCATACATCTGATAAGGGATTGACATCCAAAATATGTAAAGAACTTCTACAATTCAACAACAACAACAAAAACAAACACTCCAATTTAAAAATGGGCAAAGGAATTAAGGAGTTATTTCTTCAAAGAAGATATACAAATGGCCAATAAGTACATGAAAAAACGTTCAACATCACTTAATCAATAGGGAAATACAAATCAAAACCACAATGGGATAGATACCACCTTACATCCCTTAGAATGGCTACCACCTGAAAAAACAAAAAACCCAGAAACTAACGAGCGTTGGTGAGGATGTGGAGAAACTGGATTCTTGTGCACTCTTGGTGGGAATGTAAAATGGTACAGTTGCTATGAAAAATAATACGGCAATTCCTCAAAAACGTAAACATAGAATAGCTATATGATCCAGCAATTCTACTTATGAGGATATACCCAAAAGAAATGAAAGCAAGAAACTCAGACAGATATTTGGACACTTGTGTTCACAGCAGCATTATTCACAATGACCAAAAGGTGGAAGCAATTCAAATGCCCATTGATGAATGAATGGATAAACAAAATGCAGCATATAAATACAATGGAATTATTATTCAGCTTTAAAAAGTAATGAAATTCTGACACTGCAACATGAACCTTAAAGACATTATACAAAATGAAAAAAAGTCAATAACAAAAGGACAAATACTGTATGAGTTCACTTAGGTACTTAAAGTAGTTAAATTCATGGAGACAAAAAGAAGAATGGTGGTCACCCACGGCTGGGGTGAGAGGTGGAATGAAAAATTATTTTTTAGCGGGTACAGTTTCAGTCAAGGAAGATGAACTAGTTCTGAAGACAGATGGCGGTGATAGTTGCACAACAGGAATGTATTTAATGCCACAGAACCATACACTTAAAAATGGTTAAAACGGTAAATTTTATGTTATGTATATTTTACCACTACAAATAAATAAAAATAAAAGACTGAGCCAGGAGGCAAAGTTGTTCCCAAATTCTTGTTTTGTGCAGGTGGCAGGCCATGGTGCCACTCATACTAGACAAGGAAACCCATGTCCATTCCATCTCCTATATTTTTATGATTTATTAATGCTTTTGTATGTAGCTGTAGTTCTACTCATTTTCATCATTATATAGTACTCCAGTACACAGGCTGGGCTCACACCTGTAATCCCAGCACTCTGGGAAGCCAAGGTGGGAGAATCACTTGAGGCCAGGAGTTCGGGACCAGCCTGGCCAACATGGAGAAACACTGTCTCTACTACAAATACAAAAATTAGGCGGGTGGGGTGGTGCATGCCTGTAATCCCAGCTACTTGGGAGGCTGAGGCACAAGAATCTTTGAACCTGGAAGGCAGAGGCTGCAGTGAGCCAAGAGTGTACCACTGCACTCCAGCCTAGGCAACACAGCAAGACTGTCACCAAAAAAAAAAAAAAAAAAAAAAGGTATTCCAGTATATAAATTAACGACAATTTATTTATCCATTCTACTAATAAAGGGCATTGGGATTATTTCAAACTTGTCATGATTATGAACACTGTGGTACACATATGGGTGAGTTTCTCTAGGCTATACACCTAGGAGCCAAAGTCTTACAGCATGCATATCTTCAAATGTAATAAAATGGTTGTACCAATTTATATTCCCATCATCAGATACGAGACTTTTTTCCTTGCTTTACACCCACATCAACAATTAGTACTGTCAAGATGTTTTTGCCAGGCCAATCAATTTAATGTGTTATCACAATGTGATTTTACTTTGCATTTAACAAGTTACTAGTGTAAGCTTGAACATCTTTTACTACATTTATATTTGGATACCTTCATTTGGGAAGTGCCTATGCCAGTTTTCTGCCCACTTTTTTAGTTTTTTTAAAATTTTTCTCAATGAGTTCTTTATACACTCTACACTTGAGCCCTTTAACAATTATTCATGCTGCAAATATTTTCTCTACTCTGTGGTTTACCTTTTTACTCTGTTAACAGTAATAAACCATTTGTTCCTCTTTTGATAACTAGAAGTTGCTAATTTTAAAGGAGTCAAATTTATCAATCTTTCCCTTTATATTAGAGCTTTATGTGACTTGGTTAAAATATTTCCTTACCTCATGGACACGAAGATGTTCGCCTAAATTATCTTCTTAAAGATGAAGAAATAATTTAAGATTTGGGTGATTATCTTCCTCCTGCCAAACACCTGACTGTTCTAGCAGTCTGGGACCAAGCTGAGGTTTTCTCAGATGATCTGCTTGCTAGACAATCCCTGGGTACAGTCGTTCTGGAGTCTCAGCCTGGAGGAGGGGGTGTTTCATCAGGATAGCCACTTTTGGCAGGCCCTGGACTGCAACTCTCATCCCTTCAGCTCTGAAACTGCCAAAAGTGCACTTCTACTTCTCAGGCATTTTTTCCTAATTGACAAATACTCCATTTCCCCCAGGACAGAAGCAGCTCTGTATAGTCTCTATACAACATATTTATTCTTAAACACAGTGAAGATTCTTGACTACTTTTCCTTTAAAGGAAAGTACAGAATGCTACGAGAACCCATAGCAGAAGACCTTAATGGAAGTAAGAGGTGGATAGCTGGAAGGAAACAAGTAATGGTCAGAAAAAAATGTCTAAGAGCAGAAATGAAGGATGAGTATGAGAAGCTATCTTGAGAGTCGGTGGCATCCTATGATGTGTTAACAGAGGATCTTGAATAGAGATGGTCCAGCGAACAGGAGAGAATGCTGATTCAGGAAACATAAAAGATAAGTAATGTGGTTCTACTGACCATTACATCAAATAAAAAGAAATACTAATCATTACCTGCAATCTGTACTGAGCCATCTTCTCCAAGAAGAATGTTTCCAGCTTTCACATCTCTTTAAAAAAAAAAAAAAAGTTATGTATCAAAAAATACCTATTCTTTGAAGTAACATAATTTAAGCAATTGTTGACTATATTCATGTAATACTAGCAATATTTAAATGTTCTATTTTATATTAAAGGATATTAAGACGAATAGAAAAATTTTAGTTACTGGTACTAGGAACCCAAACATTAAAAAGAAAGCTAGAAAGGTTCTTATGATAATATCTGGAAAACACAAGTGATTAAATATTCTTGATTGGGATAAAAGTGGCCAAAGAATGTGACCCTCGCCTAATTCTACATTTTGAAATATTTTTTTTCTACACCCCAATGAATTATCATATTTTTAAAATCATCAGTATGCAACTGAAAACAGGGAATATTCTATGCCCGTAACAAAAAGATGGAAACTACTCAGGCATCTCTATAGTTTTAACTATTCATAACAAGTAATACATAAAAACATTCTTGTTTTGAAAACCTAAACACAACTAAAAAAGCCAAAATTCCTTTGACCATCATTCTCAAATCTAAGTACTCTCTCCAAAGTTTTCAACTGTTATCAGTCTGGTTAATAGAATATATACCGATGACATATCTGGGCTTTTCTCCCAATGTAAACAATATTATACTATCCATTCAAATCTACAACTTAGTTTTTTGGGTTTTTTTTTTCAGCAAAAACAAGTTTTTGGCAAAATTTAAAATCCCCAAATCCTAAGAGTAGCAAAACCATCTCTTGATAACCTAGAACTCTCACAATTTACAAGGAAAGTCCAAGAGGGTTCTACTACAGCATTATTCATAATAAAAAACAAAAACTAGTAACAGCCAACAACAGTAGAAAGGTTAAATTAATTCTATTACATCCATGGAATAATGTCAATCAACATGTTGTGACACGAAATGCTAACATACATTATTAAATGAACAAATCAAATAAGAGACTAGTGCATTTTATATGACACCATTAATGTTGCACAAACACACCCCTTTCCCTTGCCAAATGGGATTTTTGTGGAGATTAATGGAATTGAAGTCTAGGGAATAGTATTTGAATAACTTGTGGGAATACAGTCATTTCGTAATTAAAAGTAAACGTAATCAAATAAGCAAAAGAAAGGCAGCCCTTGAAGCTACACAAGAAAAGCAAGGCCTGCTCATGGAAGAATGTCTTGTCATGAAAAGGAGCCAGTGAAAAGCACAGCACTTCATCCTATTCCTGTCCCCGTTTTCCTCCATGTTTAGATATAACCATGCCTTGGCAAACAATGAACAAGAGTTTCACAACTGTGCAGAAGCAGTATCATACCACGGTACACAATGCCTTTCCTGAATATACACTGAAGCATAAGGAAAACATGTTACTGAGTGTTTTGTACTGCTTATAAACCCAAGCAATTTATAGGTAGTTCTCCCAGAGGCTGACTAAGCAGAGTGCAGGCCAGTCTGTTTTACTCCATGAATCTAGTCTCAGATTCTAGTCACTACAAACAGAAGAGAATAGAGGACATTCTCTTTCCTCTGTGACAAAGATCATCCAACTGAGTCAACCACTAACTTCCAGTTCCCTTTTCTGAGCTCACCTAAAACCCAATGGGGGAAGAAAAATAGTTTAGTCACTCCCTCCTCTGTGTTTTTGCAGAAGGCTGTACTATAATATTAGCAAGGTGTCTTATACGATCATATTTCTAGGTCTGTCTCCCTTCTGTATTTCACCATGAACTATATCTGGGCCTGTATCTTAATATACTACTATAGTCACCTGTACTTACTTAGCATTATTATTAGTACATAGGTGGCATTATTCAAATAGGAGGAGCTCTTCTGCAAATAGATTTAAATAACTATTTAAATTTGTAACAAATATTATATAACCATTGAGGAGACGACCTGCCTCAAATCCTCTTCTGGGGGGGAAAAAAAAGTAGTGTATAAAATAAGAAAGAAAAAATGCCAACCAAACACTAAAAAATACTAGACTATTCCCTCCCTGCTTCCCCAATCCCCACTCCCCACCTCCTAACTCTGTTCCAAACGTCAGGGTTATAGACGAATACGTTACGGTAAAAAATGGGAACAATCTAATTATCCATCAAAAGGAGACCAGTTATACACCTGAACTATAAATTACTATGAATACTAATGAACATACATGTTGACATGGAACTATCTCCAAATACATTATTAAGTGAAAAAATGAATGTTAAATATAGTATGTGGCCATTTGTATTTTCTTTAAAAGAAAAACATGACACAGAGACATACATTATGTTTATATTGACAGAAAATATCTCTCAAAGGAGTCACAAGAAAATGGCAACAAGTGATTCCCTTTGGACCAGGGTATTGTGGATTCATAAAAGGAAGAAGACTTAAAAGTTTATGTTTGAGGACAGTTTCAGATTTACATAAAAGTTGAGATGTTAGTGCATAGGAGTTCCTACACACCTCACACTTAGTTTCCCTTTTTATTAACATCTCATATTAGTATAGTACTTTTGCTACAATAAATGAACCAGTATTCATATATCATGATTAGATAAAGTCCACAGTTTACTCAGATTTCTTTAGTTTTTACCTAATGTCCTTTTTCGGTCCCAGGATCCTGCCCAGGATACACACTATATTATATTCAGCGGCCATGTCTCCTTAGGCTCCTTTTGGTTGTGAGTTTTTCACATTTTCTTTGCTTTTGAGAATCTTGACAGTTTTGAGGAGTAATGGCCAAGTATTTTGTAGAATGTCCCTCTACTGGAATATATACAATGTTTTTCTCATGGTTAGATTGGTGTCAGGGGATTTTGTAAGGAAAACCATAAAAGTAAGGTGCCATTTTCATCACATCATAGGAAAGGCATATGGTATCAATATAATTTAACATCAGTGATGCTGAGAAGACTTATTTTGTACCATACACCATTTTGTGCTGTTTGAATTTTTAAAGTCATATATACATATTACTTACTCAAATCATGTTTTACAAGTTTTTCATTTACAAGTCTTTCGTAAATGAAGAGACAATAATCCATTTTCAGCAGAGCCTAAACTTCGAATGACTACTTTTCCTGATCAGTTCCCCAGATAATGAATCCATGTTTCCTTTTGAAACCAAAAGTGTAATCTGTAGACTAGCTTCCAGGAGTAAAAGCAGAATAGCACAATTAACTGGACAATAAAAAACACCACAGCCTGCCCTCAAAACAGGACAACTAACCTTTCAAGGAAAAGATTTGTAACTAAATATCTGGAAATCAATATAGTCCCCAGTTAAAGAACTTTTTAACTCGGCCACAAAGAGTATCAAGCAAACCAGCAGCTCCAAAAGCTAAATCCTCCATCCACTCTTAAGTAGCAAGAACAGTTTTGCTTTTTACTGCTTAATGTCATTTCTCACATGTCACTGTTGCCCCAAAGTTACACATTCCTTATAAAATTAAAAGGAATATCATAGACATGCTTGACTTTTCATTAATACAGAACACAAGTTTCTGCCCATAACATTTTTATTACTCATCAATAGGCACCATTTATGGAAAACTTGAAAAAGGTCAAGAAAAGCAATGAATCAAAACCAAAGCTGTAAACACACTACATTTAAGCATCTTAAACTGACAAAAATATCCAACATTTCTGTTACAGCCAGCCTCTCTAATGGGAAAAATATTTGGGTAGATACAGAGAGGAAAGTCTGATTTAGAGACCTATTCATCCTACTCAAAACCTCTAAAGCCTAGAAGTCAAAGAGAAAACACAGTAGAAATAGAGGAAAATTACTTTACCTAATCCACTAGGGCTGACATACAAATCCACCTGAAATCACAAGTGGACTTTGAAGATATGAGAAGTAGCAAGACATACTAAAAATATCTGCCTCTGCTTCCCAATACAACAACTTTCTCCTAAGCCTAGGTATCAGTGTATTACAGAGTTGGTTACTGCTAAAGTTTAAGTAATGGTCTCAGCCTTGGCTGCACATTAGAATTACCTAGGGAACTTTTAAAAGTCCCAATGCCAAGGCCTCACTCCAAACCAATTAAATAAATTTCTGGCAGTGGACCCAGGTATCAATATAAAGTTTCCCATATTCCAATATGCAGCCCAGGCTGAAAGTCTATGATTTAAAATATCAGAGAATTCCCATTCCAGCTAAATGGCAAACTGTGCATTGGAAAACAAACTTTCATAACTACTATACGGGCCCTTGACCCAAAACACACCCTTCCCTAGCTACAAGCACAAAGAGATGCTAGATAAATTAGGGGGAAAATATCACACAGCTAGACGCAAAGTAAAGAAAAAATTCTCAAGGTTCAGAAATGAAAGAGACACTTAAGAGGTAGAGCAGTAGGTAAGCCCTGGGAGACAGAACAGCGAAACTGGCCAAATGGCTAGGGGGCTCAGGTTTTCAAATCCACAGGTAATAGAAAACATGGCACTGGGCCGATATAAAGTTAGGAGCTAAAACTGAAACCCCCTAATAAAACCAAGAGCCTTGAAAGATTAGGCCACAATGAAAGATATGCTTACCAAAGGTTAGACAGTATAGCTATAGTAAAATAAGATCTTAATTATCTTTATAAAACATTTAAGACCTAATTGTCTTTACAACAAATAAGATCTAATTATCTTTAAAACAACATTTCTAGGAGTAAAAAAGGTCACTTTATAGAAGTAAAAAGGTCACTTTATAGGAGTAAAAATGTCATTTTATAGGAACAAAAGGAATAATTCACCAGGAAAATAACAATCCTGAACCTGTATGTACCTACAACATCTATCACAGTGTTCAAAGGAGTCATTAGGGTTATAGCGGTTCCTGGGACCATGCCACAGATAGCTGGACAGGTTCCAACACAACCTGATACTTAGAGCCCCGCTCAAAGGATGCTGATTTACAGGTTAGCTGATATGAAGGACCAGACAGAATGCCCAAGTGAGGTACATACTGTCTAATGCCCAATGAGTCCAAATAGAGTGCTAGGCCTCCTTTTTGGTGGCGTGATGAGGGTAGCAGAGGGTCAAAGAGACGGCAGTTTTTCCTCAACTGTCAAAGGGACTAAACATTGTGAAACTGCCCAAATAGTCTCACGAAAGTTTATTTGGCAAGCAGGCCTTTGAATTTTTTTGCATCTAACAACTACCCCTAATGGCAGAGGTGTAATAACAGTGCAAGTCAGGGCCACTATCTTGCTAATAAACAGGACATCAAGAGATCATCTATACAGGAAAAGCTTTGGACATCAGAAGGTAAAGGAATTTTAGGATGTAATCTTATCCAGTTCCGTATGTAAGGAGCTTGTCACTTCTGTCTTTACAACAGGAAAAAAGTCTGAAAATCAACAATTCTTCTTAGATACATCAGAGACTGAGGTCACAGGGCAAACTCATGCCTCCAAAAATGTAGACAGGAAGACAGACTTACAGTTTAACGGAGCAGATGCCCAGCAGCAGAAGACTATTGCTGGAGTCAGTACTGGGGTATAAAAACTTAAACTGTCATTGACAAATGCCTGGAGGCTCAGTGTGGACCAGTTTGAGAGTTAAAAACCCCAAGGGGACCCAGTCTAAGGGAGACTCATACACTTAGATGGGTTGGATGAGCTTTACCTCCTACAGCCCCACAAGGTTCTCGGGGTACAGACAGGAGAAAATTCCCCTAATTTCCCACAGGAGAAAGAAAAAAGTAACTAATTTGAAATATGCCCTGAGCATTTTATCAGGGCTTAATCACCTTGGTTTTACCAGAACTTAACCCATCTATGGGAAGGGAGATACCCAGTCTCAGTCCCATCAAGCCTTCCTGTCTCACCTTGAGGGGGAACCGAGAAGCACTTGTGCAGGTGACAGCCCAGGAGCACAGGCTCACTAAAAACACTGAGCTGGGTAGGGGAGACAAAAGTCTTGATAGAAGTCAGAGGAAAAAGAACACCTTACCTATAGAGGAGCAAAGGTGTGAATTAACATCCCACAGCTCAGAAACCATGTAATCAAGCAGAGTGGAGTGAACTGTTTAAAGTGTCAAGAGAAAAAAAAAAAAAAAAAACCTAGAATTCTGTATCCAGAAAAACGATCCTTCAAAAGTAAAGGAGAAGTACTTCTCTCAGACAAATAAAAACTGAGGGACTTTGCAGTGGGCAGACCTGCCTTGCAAGAAATGTTAAGAGAAGATAAAACTTGGATCCACATGAACAATGGAAGAGCATTACAGAAAGAATAAATGAAAATAAAATGAAATCTTTTATTTCTCTTATTCTTAATTGATCTAACAGTCAACAATTTCTATAAAATAATAACAGCAACAAGGTATATAATGATTACAGCTTATGCATAAGTGAAATAAATGACAATACTGTAAGGGAGGAATTAGGAATATTCTGTTATAAAGCACTTGTGCTACCCATGAAACGATAGAGTGCTATTTGAAAGTGGACTTAGATTTCCTGTAAAATGTATACTGCACAGGGCAACTACTAAAAAAGGTTTTTTAAAAAGTATAATTGGGCCGGGCGCGGTGGCTCACGCCTGTAATCCCAGCACTTTGGGAGGCCGAGACGGGCAGATCACGAGGTCGGGAGATTGAGACCACCCTGGCTAACACCGTGAAACCCCGCTCTACTAAAAATACAAAAATTAGCCGGGCGCGGTGGCGGGCGCCTGTAGTTCTGGCTACTCGGGAGGCTGAGGCAGGAGAATGGCGGGAACCCGGGAGGCGGAGCTTGCAGTGAGCCGAGATCGCGCCACCGCACTCCAGCCTGGGCGACAGAGCGAGACTCCGTCTCAAAAAAAACCGTATAATTGAGGCCAGGCACGGTGGCTCACGCCTGTAAACCCAGCACTTTGGAAGGCCGAGGCAGGCAGATCACGACGTCAGGAGATCGAGACCATTCTGGCTAACATGGTGAAACCCCGTCTCTACCAAAAACACACAAAAAACTAGCCGGGCGAGGTGGCGGCGCCTGTAGTCCCAGCTACTGGGAAGGCTGAGGCGGGAGAATGGCGTGAATCTGGGAGGCGGAGCTTGCAGTGAGCCGAGATCGGGCCACTGCACTCCAGCCTGGGCGACAGAGCGAGACTCTGTGTCTCAAAAAAAAAGAAAAAGTATAATTGATAACCTAAGAGAGGAAAGGAAATGGAATCATATGAAATGCTCAATTGAAACCAAAGAAGAGGCCGGATGTGGCAGATGATGCCTGTAATCCCAGCACTTTGGAAGGCGGAGGCAGAAGGACTGCATGAACCCAGGAGTTTGAGACCAGCCTAGGCAACATTAGAATTACCCGGGGAACTTTTAAAAAGGTCCCAATGCCAGAGCGTAGGACCCTGTCTCTACAAAAATAAAAAACAATAGCCAAGCATAGTAGTGAGCGCCTGTGGGCCAGCTATTTGGGAGTCTGAGGCAGGAGAATGACTTGAGCCCAAGAGGTCAAGGCTGCAGTAAGCCGTGTTCGTGCTGCTGCACTCCAGCCTGAGTGACACAGTGAGCCCCTGTCAATCAATCAATCAATCAATAACCAAATAAGGCAAAAAAAGAAAGACACAAAAAGATGTAATCTTAAAAACTATTTCCCTAATCCTAGAGCAAATAGGAAAGCAAAGGCCCAGAAAAGTAACTGATAAAAGAAAAAAAAAATCAGACAACTACAAATTGTAAAGCTGAGGTTTCAATGAGTAATCAGAATATGTTGAAAAAAGCAAGGTACTATACCTCACCAAACATGCACACGCACATGCATGCGCATGCACACACGTGCGCACGTGCACACACACACACTCCTTAACTGGGTTACTCTTAGAATAACAGCATTTCTAAAATTTTTAATTTCATTTTTTTGAGATGGAGTCTCGCTCTGTCACCCAGACTGGAGTGCAGTGGCGTGATCTCAGCTCACTGCAACCTCCACCTCCCACGTTCAGGCGACTCTCCTGCCTCAGCCTCCCGAGGAGCTGGAACTACAGGTGCGTGCCACCACGCCCAGCTAATTTTTTGTATTTTTAGTAGAGACAGGGTTTCACCGTGTTGGTCAGGATGGTGTTGATCTCCTGCCCTCATGATCCACACGCCTCAGCCTCCCAAAATGCTGGGATTACAGGCATGAGTCAACACGCCCAGCCTAGAATAACAGCATTTTTAAAAAATCCATATATGATAGGTAAAAATCAGTCATCTACAGAACTATTCCACTCTAGGAAAAAATGAGTAATTAATTTCTAGTTGTCTAAATTTTCTAACCTGCTTCAGTCTTACAAAGAAAAAGAAACTTCTAAAAAAAAAAAAAGAAAAAGAAACTTCTTTTTATGAGGATGAATGAGAACAACTGACTCTAAGGAATAATGTATAAACTAGGAATCTTGGAAACATTGAGGGTCCCCAATTTATGATGGTTCAGTTTTGACTTAATTATATTTTCTACTTGCAATGGAGTTGTGTCCCAATAAACCCATCCTAAGTTGAGAAGCATCTGTACTCTTAAAACAATAAGAATTTCCATCTAAAACTGTACCTAATCAATTGCTCTTGTACCTGGTTAACATGTTAACAGATCATTAAAAATGAGGTATGGCCAAAGAAGAACATTTGGGAATATTTTTTCCGGCACTGTTAAGTAGAAAAAAATGTCCTGAAAAACAGAAAATTCCAGTCCTCTGGATTATGATAAATCTATGTATGCATACCTTGATATTAGCAATTAACATAATTCGATTAACTACCTCAGTTCTGATTCCATGTTCATCAGGTAATCTTGGGGGAAAAAAGTGCCACAGACTACTAAATGGCCCTCAATGTCCGGAAGGAAGGAAGGAAGGACGGAAGGAAGGGAGGGAAGGAGGGAGGGAGGGAGGCAGAAGGGAAACGGAGGGGAGTCGAGGGGAGAGGAGCGGGGCAGGGGGGGAGGGAGGGGAGGGGAGGGGAGGGGGGAGGGAGAGGAAAGCAAAGCAAGCAAGAAATTTTTACTGCGGACATGACCATCCTGATGAAAGGCAACATTTCACAGCCTTCCATGCAAAACAGATATAACCATGTGACTAAAGTTCTAGCCACTGTGATGTGAACAAAAGTGGTTTCTACAGCTTCCTAGTTGTTCCCTTAACATAGGTGTTCTTGATCCCAGCACTACTGATATTTGGGCTGGGTAATTCTGTCGTAAGGGGTTTCCTGGACATGATAGGATAAATTTAGCAGTATCCCTGGTCTTCACCCATTACATGTCAGTAGCACATTCCACTCCCCAACTCCAGCCCCTGTTGTGACAACCAAAAATGGCTCCAGGTATTGCTAAATGTCCTGAGAACCACTGCTAATAGGAAATGGCATAACCTCTATTTCCCCTTTCCTTCCTTCCTTCCTTCCTTCCTTCCTTCCTTCCTTCCTTCCTTCCTTCCTTCCTTCCTTCCGCTGGAATGTAGATGTGGTGGAAATCAACTTGGATCATGAAGCAAGAACTTAGAGCTAGTAGAGCAATAAAATCAGAGCCTGAGTCCCTGACTCCATGGAGTCATCATACTGGACTGATGTCATTTATGCCCAGACTATTATGTGAAAGAAAAACAATAATCTTCTATAGCCCTGTAAATCAGAGGTTGGCAAACTACAGCCCACAAACTGAATCCAGTCCACTGTCTGTTTCTGTAAAAGATGCAACCATGCCTATTCAGCTACAGATTGTCTATAGCCGCTTTCATACCAGAAAAACAAAGTAGTGGTGACAGAGAACATCTCACCCACAAAGTCTAAAATATTTGCTATCTGGCCCTTTACAGAAAAGGTTTGCCACCCTCCGGTGTACAAAATAATGACAACGACTGTTCACTGATTCTTGTGTGCTAAATACTATTCTAAGTGCACTGTATATATTACCTCATTTAATCTTCACAACTACTTTATGAGATAGATACTATCGCATCCCTACGTTATAGATGAGAAAATAAGGCAAAAGAGATTAAGTAACTTGCCAGAGGTCACCCAATCAGTGACAGGGTTGGGATCTGAATCTAGGCAGTCTGCTTCTAAAGACTGCTAAGAAAGACTATGCTAACCAATGAAGCTGAGTATCCATCGACTTAATATCAGTTACATTTTTTTGGTCACTAACTCAACAGAATTTTAGTCTGCCACTGAGATTAATTTTAAATATATTGTGTTGTCCTCTTTTATTTAGCATATCCATGTATCTATTTTCTCAAGTCAAAGTTTTTACTTCAGAACACTGATGAAAGTATCTTTTTCCTAAACCTTTATAAATCTAGAATTTCTATAGTGAATAGCAAAATTAACCCAAAATATACACTGAAGTATACATTTAGGGTCTTTGTCTTTTTTTTTTTCTTTTTAAGAATGCAATGAGTGGATTCATATCAATTTCAGGCACAAAGAAATTCAGTTTCTGCTTTACTTTGTATAACATCTACTTTGCATAATGTATCAACTCTCATTTAACTAAATGAGTAACATCCTTTTTAAAAGTGGCCTAAAATGCTGCCATTTCAAAAACATTATCTTGACATAATGTCACTGTTAAAACTGTCCTGGGAATTCCCATTCAGAATTGCCCTCAGTTAGCTTATAAGCCACTGAAAAACTCTATAGACCCATTGTATAAGCTCAAGCAAATCCCCTAATAAGACCTCTTTTTTCACCAGCAAAGTAAGATTAATAATAGCAATGTATTACCCAAGCATGTGATAATATATAAAGTTTTTTGTTTCAAAATTAATTTTAAGAATACAAAATATAATAACTTTTTTTCTTTAGAGATTTTCTTCAGGAATTTCTTTAGATAGAACAAAAATGTATTTATTTCTTATGACAATCTCAAGGCAACCAAATGCACATGAAGAGTAGAGTCTTCCAGCTACAGCTGAGCGAAGAAAACAGATAAATCTTCCCCCTTAAAAAGCAATCTTAAAGCTGGACAAATATGATAAAACAACCATTTCGGTGCTCTGGAAATCAACCTGAGAAACATTTTATGCTTGAAAAACAGCTGCACTTCAGGTAAGAACACTGAGACTCTATGGTGTTCTGCTCTGGGACTAGCCCCAACACTTCCTAGCCCAGCTCAGTCAGCATGGAGGTTCTACGGCAGACAGACCATGAAGACTGGCAGCTTCTCTGTCACGGTTAAAAGAGGCTCCTTTGATTGGACATGGTAGGCAACACCTACACCCAGTGACACTGTCAACTAAAGTGACATTCTGAAGGGTGACCAGCAGGAGAGGGTTAACAGTGGCTCTACTAGCCTGTCGTAGCAGTCTAGATAGAGACAAACATATTCTTGGCCAAAGGTACACAGTGGAGACAAAGAGGTCCCTGCTATTCACACACTCCTGGCCAACCCTGAGGATGTGCACATGAATATAGGAGACAAAAGGGCCTATCCAAAAATGAAACCCAGGCAAACTGGAAAACAGAAATTGAACTTAGAAAATGTTCATTTCTAAACCCACAGAAAAATCCAATGGAAGACAGCCATACAGAACCCTCTGATCATCTTCCTCACAGAAACACCAAATTGAACAACTACCTACATGAAAAAGCACCTTCCTAAGAACCAAAACTCAGGTGAATGATCACAGTACCTGATTTCAACTTCACATCACTGTTAGAGACACTAACGGTGATAGGAAAGACAGTCTTGAATTGTCAATGCCACCCCTTCCCCATCCCCTGGCAGTAGCTGCAGGGCAGAGGAAGAATCTGTGCCTGCATTGGAACTCAGTGCTGCTCTGTCACAGCAGAAAGCAACGCCAGGTAGAGCTTAGTCAGCATCCATGGAGGAAGCACTTAGACCGGCTCTAGCCAGGGAGAATCGCGCATCTCAGCAGTCAGAACCTGAGTTCTGTCAAGTCGCGCCTCTGCAGGCTAAAGTGCTCTGGGGTCTTAAATAAATTTGTAAGGCAGTCACGGCTACAAAGAATGCAATTCCTGGGCAAGTTCTGGTGCTGTACTGGACTTGGAGCCAATGGACTTGCAGAGCACACAACCCAGTGAGACACCAACGGGGCAGCCAAGGGACTGCTTGTGCCACCCCTTCCCCCTACCCCAGGCAGCATAGCTTGCAGCTCTGGGAGAGACTCCTTTCTTCTGCTTGAAGAGAGTAAAGGGAAGAGTAGAGGACTTTGTTGTGCAACTTGAATATCAGCTCAGACACAGTGGAACGGGGGTACCAGGCAGAGTCTAGCTCCTAGATGACATTTCTAGACACACCCTGGGCCAGAAGGTAATTCACTGCCTTAAAGAAAAGGACCTAGTTCTGGTAGGATTCATCACCTGCTAACTAAGGAACCTTTGGTCCCTGTATAATTGGCAGTGGCAACCAAGCAGTAGTTGCTGTGGACCTTAGGTGAGACTCAGAAACATGCTGGCTTCAGGTGTGACCCAACACATTCCAAGCTATGGTGGCTACACGGAGGGACTCCTTCTGTTTGAGAAAAGAGGGAAGAGTAAAGGGGACTTTGTCTTGCAGCTTAGTTACCAGCTGGACCACGGTTGGGTAGAGCACCAAGCAGACTTTTGGGGTCCCCAATTCCAGGCCTTGGCTCTTGGATGGCATTTCTGGACCTGCCCAGGGCCAGAGGGGAGCCAGCTGCCCTGAAGGGAGAGTCCTAGGACTGGCAGCATTCACCCCAAGCTGACTGAAGAGCTCTTGGGCCCCAACTGAACACTGGGGGTAGCCAGGCAGTACTTGCCATGAGCTTGGGGCAGTGGTGGCCATGGGGAGAGACTCCTCTACTTGTGGAAAGGGGAGGGAAGAGTGGGAAGGACTCTGTCTTGTGGTTTGGATGCCAGCTTAGCTGCAGTAGAACAGAGGACCAGGTAGATTCCTAAGGTTTCTGACTCCAGGCCCTGGCTCTCTGATGGCATCTCTGCACCCACCCAGGGCAGGGGTAAAATCACTGCCTTGAAAGGAGGAACACAGGCCTGGCTGGCTTTGCCATCTGCTGATTGCAGAGCCCTAAGGCCTTGAACAACATAAGAAATAACTGGGTAGTGGTTACCATGGGCCCTGGGGGAGACCCAGAGCTGTGATGTCTTCAAGTCTGATCCAGGACAGTCCCAGTGGTGGTGGCCACAAGGGTGCTTGTGTCACCCCTCCCCCAGCTCCAGACAGCTCCGCCCAGAGACAGAGACTACATTTGCTTGGGAGAAAGCAAGGAAAGAGAAAAAGAGTCTCTGCCTGGTAATCAGAGAATTCCCCAGGATCTTATCCAAGACCACCAAGGTGGTTGCACTATGAGTCTATAAGAGTCCAAGACTAGTCTGGGTAACACAAGAAGACCCAATCTCTACCAAAAAAAATTTTTTTAATTAACCAGGTGTAGGGTCCAGCCCTATGGGGCTTAGAGGGTGTTCTCCCTGTGTGTGGAGAAGAGAGATGGTAATTAATAAAGACACAAGACAAACAGATAAAGAGAAAACAGCTGGGCCTGGGGGACCACTCCCATCAAGACGCAGACACCGGTAGCGGCCCCGAACGGCTGCGCACACTGATATTTACTGCATACAAGACAAGGGGGCAGTGTAAGGAGGGTGAATCTTCTACGTGATAAGGTGAAGCAAGTCACGTGATCATAGGATAGGAGGCCCTTCCCTTTTAGGTAGCTGAAGCAGAGAGAGAAGGCAGCATACATCAGGGTTTTCTTCTATGCACTTATAAGAAAGATCAAAGACTTTAAGACTTTCACTATTCCTTCTACCGCTATCTGCTATCTACTACGAACTTCAAAGAGGAACCAGGAGTATGGGAGGAACATGAAAATGGACAAGGAGCGTGACCACTGAAGCACAGCACCACAGTGAGGGGTTTAGGCCTCCAGATGACTGTGGGCAGGCCTGGATAATATCTAGCCTTCCACAAGACGCTGGTGGAGCAGAGTGTTCCCTGACCCTTCCTAGGAAAGGAGACTCCCTTTCACGGTCTGCTAAGTAATGGGTGTCCTCCCAGACACTGGCGTTACCGCTTGACCAAGGAGCCCTCAAGTGGCCCTTATGGGGGCGTGACAGAGGGCTCACCTCTTGCCTTCTAGGTCACTTCTCACAATGTCCCTTCAGCACCTGACCCTATACTCGCTGGTTATTCCTAGATTGTATTAGTAATGTAACAAAGAGTAGTATTAAAAGCTAATGATTAATGTTTATAAAAATAATTGATAGTTGTCCATGATCATCTCTATATCTAATTTGTATTATGACTATTCTTATTCTAACTATGTTCTTTATTATACTGAAACAGTTTGTGCCTTCAGTCTCTTGCCTTGGCACTTAGGTAATCTTTCGCCCACAACCAGGCATGGTGGCACATGCCTGTAGTCCCAGCTACTGGAGAGGCTGGGGCAGGACGATTGCTTGAGCTGAGGAGTTTCAGCTGCAAGTGAGCTACAATCATGCCACTACACTCCAGCCTGGGTGACAGAGAGAGAATCTGTCTCTAAAAAGGAAAAAGAAAAGTCAGTTCCCTTCAAACTCATGCCACCCAGCTTTAATATTATACTTTCTGTCTCTGTTGTTCATTAAGTCTTGCTTTCCAAGTCATCTTGCCTTATCTCAAGAAACTTTAACAATCACAGAGACAATCCACGTAATATCCTGCCTCTGAGTTCACTGATGCCATCTCTAAAGACCCCCTCCTCCACTCTACCTGGGTCATCTACTTCCTCCGTTTTTTATCTTGTTATCACCAAAACTGACCCAATTATGAAATTACTAATTCAGACACCCCACTCTCCTATCTTTCGAGATAACTGTTCAACTACTCTACTATGACTACTCTGACTTCAAAGATCACTAATCCACTGACCTGTCTTGATTTTCCATCAGCCTCATCCAGTTTTCAAGATTTTAATCATACTCTAATAACCTGACTCCCTCTTGTCCCTTTGTTCTACAAGTTGCCTGTTTGGAGCCCAAGTCCCAAACAGCATCTTTAGCAAAACTAAAAGACAAAAATGGAGAGAGTAATTTTTTTTTTCTTTTTGACACAGAGTCTTGCTCTGTTGCCCCAGCTGGAGTGTAATGGCATGATCACAGCTCACTGCAGACTCAAACTTTGGGGCTCACTTGATCCTCCCACCTCAGTCTCCTGAGTAGCTGAGAACACAGGCGTGCGCCACCATATCTGGATAAATTTTTTTTTTTTTTTTGAGACAGTCTCGCTCCGTTGCCCAGGCTGGAGTGCACTGGCGCGATCTTGGCTTACTACAAGCTCCTGCCTCAGCCTCCAGAGTAGCAAGGACTACAGACGCCTGCCACCACACCCAGCTAATTTTTTGTATTTTTAGTAGAGATGGAGTTTCACCGTGTTAGCCAGGATGGTCTCAATTCCCTGACCTTGTGATCTGCCTGCCTTGGCCTCCCAAAGTGCTGACATTACAAGCATGAGCCACCATGCCCGGCCCATATCTGAATAATTTTTTAAAACCTTTTTGTAGAGACAAGGTCTCACTGTGTTGCCCAGGCTGGTATTAAACTCCTGGGCTCAAGCAATCCGCCCGCTTTGGCCTCTCAAAGTGCTGGGATTATAGGCATGAGCCACCATGCCAAGCTGAAAGAGTAATTTTTAATATATAAAAAGCTCAGGATAAAAAAAGGCAGGAAGATACCAGTAGAAAAACAGGCAAAAGTTGAGCTGGGCTCAGTAACATGTGCCTGTAATCCCTGCTACTTGTAAGACTGAGGTGGGAGGAATGCCTGAGCCCAGGAGTTCAAGACCAGCCTGGGCAACACAGCACGACCCCATTTCAAAATAAAAGAAAAACAGGCAAAAATCACAAGCAGATGAGTCACAACAGGAAATACCAATTCCTTCATATAAATCTGTGTCCAACCTCACTAATAATTCAAGATGTCAAAATTGATACTATTCTTCATGTATCGAAATGTGTAAATTAAAATTTTTAATAGGCAAGGCTAGCAAGGGACCAGTAAATCTACCATTCTTATGCACTGCTAATAGATGTATAAATCACTACATTTCTGAAAAGCACTTTGGCAACGTCTTTTAAGATTCTTTAAAATGTGTTTTATGGAAAGCCAGATTTTTAAAAATTATAAAAATCACAGAGGAAAGTATTCATCACAGTGTTAAAAGCAATATAAACATAAAATATTTGGAGAATGGTTCCATGTATCATATAAAAATATGTCACACTACACACTCAGAATCTGAACCCAGGAACAAAACAGATTTAAATAAAATTGTCTCCATTCCAAATCCAGGGACTAGTTCTGGTCCCGAACCAAATGGTGTAGGTTTACGCTTCCCTGTTCCTCCCCTTTAAATATATCTAAAATTCCCAGAAATAATCCAACAGACAATCATAAAAGAAGTCTGAAAGGAGAAAAGAGGAAAGCAGAGTGGCTATGGGCCTCAGAACTTGAACGACAACATGGCATTATGTTTTCTGAGTTTTTCATCATCATAGGAAAGGTTTAAAAAAAAAGTTTCCTGAGCTTTCCTTTAATCTGCTATAACTCAGACTGGGCATTAGAGAGCCCTGAAATCCAGAACTATTGACTGACATATATCAAAAAGAGCCCCAACCCTGCTCTCTCTCTGCCTAAAGGAGCAGAAAAGGGGCAGTCCAGCAGAAATCTAATAGGTGGTCCCATCCCTGACTCCACACTTGGAGTTGCAGGAGAGCCCACCATGCCTAAAGAGCAGTGCCAATAAAGAGCAGACAGGGGACTTCATCCCCTCCCCCATATGCAGTACAGCCAGTAGGCCCACATCACCCACATCAGTAGCACCAGTCGGCACAGCTGGCATCTCTTAGCCCTCCACCCAGCAGCAAAGGACTACGCAGGTCCAGTGTTTCCCAACTCCCCACCCAGGAGCAAAGAATGGTCTAAGGGAATAACCTTCCATCCCCACAGGCAATATCAACAGGGACTGAATGGAAGCCCCACTGGCACCAGGTGGGAGTCCACATGATGGGACTAGGAGAGTGCTCACAGACCCGAAAGTCCTGAGTCCAGCATCTACCACGTATTCTCCACTTGGCAGCAACTGGCCCAGGGAAATCCACTCCACTCCCATAGATGGCATGATCAAGGATTGAATGGAAGTCCCCACAGTGCCAGGAGAAAAAAAAAATCAGACTAGAAAAGCACTGCAAGGGCTCTAAAAATCAAATTATCATTGGAATCATAGCTCACAATAGTATGCCAGGGCCTATACACAAAACCTAAACAGAGCACTTAGCTACTAAGATAGATCATTTAGATAGAATCATGAAATATTAAAATGTTCTTATTTATTAAAGAAAAAAAAAAGGGCTGGGCACAGTGGCTTATGCCTGTAACCCCAGCACTTTAGAAGGCCATGGCAGGAAGATCGCTTTGAGACCAGGAGTTCAAGAACAGCCTGGGCAACATAGCAAGACCCCATCTTTATGAAAATTAAAAATTAGCCTGAGGAGGCTGAGGTGGGAGGATCACTTGAGCCCAGGAGTTTGAGGTTGCAGTGAGCTATGATCATGCCACTCCAGCCTGGGTGACTAAGACAGACTCTGTTTAAAAAAAAAAAAAAAGAAAAAAAGGCTGTAATTAAAAAAATGTTATTTTACAAAAAGTTTTTAATAATTTAGGGAAATACTGAAGATATAATGTAAAATTTTAAAAGCAAACAGACAAAATTACATATACAGTATTGTTTTAGATATTTTTTAACCATATAAAAGAAAATGGAAAGCAATATTCCAAAATGTTATGAAGTGATTGCCTTTTGATAAGAAATTATGAATTTTTCCTGTTTTTATATTTTCTGGTTTCACTAAAGTACTTGTTTAATGTTTACTAGTTGTATAATTAAGACTCTAACCACAGTGTACTAAAACTAGTGATACAAAGAGCTATGATAACACTCAGAGATCATGATTCTGTAAAAGAGTGGGAATGGCCTTAATGAGATGATATAACACAAGAGTGTTGTCTTTTACATACCTGTGGATCTGTCCATTTTTATGCAGATATTCCAGTCCTTCCAGTACTTCTCGGAGTATCGTAGCAATAGTAGATTCATCTAGGACTCCACTTTTGTGTTCCCCTTTTGCCACAATGTGCTTAATAATATCCAGAACAGAACCTGAAAACAGAAGACATAATTTTCTAAAAATCTCTAAATCATTCGATATAATTCAGATCCATTTTAGAATCAAAACACATGTAAACCTTCTCATAAACTTAATTGTGCAGGAATGAAAAAAACAGCAAAAATGAGGAAATATAGAAGTTTAAAATTAGTAACTTATTTTCAATTCCAATGTAAAACAAAAAGTAGCCTGCTAATATTCAAATAGTATGTTATGCCAGCATCTCCTCTGGATGTCTAGAGAGAATCTGAAGAGGTAGTAGAGAATATTTAACTGCCCCTAAATAATCCCTAGGTAAACCATGCTCGTCAGTACTATTATAAGATACCACAAACCAATGCAGGCTTTTGACACCAGATTAGAATATGCACTGCTGTATGACTAAAGATATAAACACACAATTGAAATGCCAATCAAATCAGGAGCGAAATACTTAGAGGGTAAGGATCACATACATACACAAACTAACTTAGGACTAAAATTATTTTTCAGGTTAATAAATTATAGAAATAAAATAGCTAAGGCAAAGATAAATACAAAAAGAATAAAAATTACAGTTCTTTTTAAGTAACAGTCCAGACGTGTTATCAATCCTAAACTTCCCAGGATAAGAAATAATGCGCCTACTAAAGGTTGAAGGCAGAGGAGGAAAAGACACCTATATGGTAATTAAAAGCACAGTGCTGATGACTACCAAAACTGAAGATTATAATCAGTAAAAAGTTTGGTGAAAATTTGTAAGATTTCTGGCCATATAATGGCCCATAACAACCACAGAACCAAAACAAAACAATATTAGCAACTGTGCCAAGAAGTTTAGAACATTACATAGACTGCACAGAAAATATTCAATACCCATTTCTTGGTACAAGACCTCAATGATCAAGACTAAAATCAAAACAACCACTTACACAGTTCTCTTAAAAACTTGCCCTACTGGGTACTTTTACTTCACACACTTAACAAGAAAAAAATATACTTCCAAATACATAGAAAGAAGATGGAATTCTCAAAAACATGAAGGACTGAACACAAGTTTATTTTAGCTCCTACTTAAAATCCACTAACTTGGTAAACTTAGTTAAAAAGGCATAAACCCATAATTTAAAAAGAGAACAGGAAAGATAACAGAAGAGAGATGGCAACAATATTCTGGAAGATAGCAGAAAAAGAAAAAGCAAATAAGCACAGTGGAGAAATCTGAACTTCAGTGCTTGCAGAGGAGCTATGCCATTTAGGACAAAGTGATCCCTACCCAGAGCTCCAGAAAGGCTCAGAACTATACACACCAAGTACCATATGTGAGGAAGGAGTGAAGGAAAGGGTTGAAAACAGAGAAACTGGTTGAAAGTTCAGATAAGAGAGTAAGATTCTCAGATCCCTCTTCCTCCCTGAGGCTTGCCCACTAATACTCTCCACCTCTGATAGGACATAGGCAGTTTATTCTCTGAAGAGAGTGAACCAGAGAGGCTCACTCTCCAGACAGCTTCCAGACAGGTTTTCCTAACACATTATTACAGTGGTTCTTTCCCCTCTCCATTGCTGGAATTCATAAGTTTGTGATCCAGAAGGGGAGAGACCTCAGGAAGAAGTTTGTTCTGCTTAATCAACCACACATGAATCCCCAAAGCAAAGTGATTATACCAAAGGGCCACATGTTTCACTGTTCAAGAAATCCAGGCCACATACGTACTGCTTAGTAAGAAAACAATCATATTAACACTGATCATAAACACAAGAAATCCAGGCCACATATGTACTGCTTAGTAAGAAAACAATGATATTAACACTGATCATAAACACAAGAAATCCAGGCCACATACGTACTGCTTAGTAAGAAAACAATCATATTAACACTGATCATAAACACAAGAAATCCAGGCCACATACGTACTGCTTAGTAAGAAAACAATCATATTAACACTGATCATAAACACAAGAAATCCAGGCCACATACGTACTGCTTAGTAAGAAAACAATCATATTAACACTGATCATAAACACAAGAAATCCAGGCCACATACGTACTGCTTAGTAAGAAAACAATCATATTAACACTGATCATAAACACAAGAAATCCAGGCCACATACGTACTGCTTAGTAAGAAAACAATGATATTAACACTGATCATAAACACAAGAAATCCAGGCCACATACGTACTGCTTAGTAAGAAAACAATCATATTAACACTGATCATAAACACAAGAAATCCAGGCCACATACGTACTGCTTAGTAAGAAAACAATCATATTAACACTGATCATAAACACAAGAAATCCAGGCCACATACGTACTGCTTAGTAAGAAAACAATCATATTAACACTGATCATAAACACAAGAAATCCAGGCCACATACGTACTGCTTAGTAAGAAAACAATGATATTAACACTGATCATAAACACAAGAAATCCAGGCCACATACGTACTGCTTAGTAAGAAAACAATTATATTAACACTGATCATAAACACTGTTTATAATGTGATACCTAAAATTATCATAAACACTGTTTATAACATAATACCTAAAATAGGGAATGCAAAGGAAAACCAATTTCTACTGGAAATGAAAAATTAACACAACTTATCCACTTAACAATTAAGCCCTATTACATTACATGTGAGATCTAAGACTGGGTGCCACCAAATATGACAAGATAGACAAGATATACATGACATGATTGCTGACTTTAAGGGAACTTCCAGTCTGGTAGATCAAATAAATGCAGCATCAAATATCTTGGGGTACATAAAAAGTGACTAAGTCTGTAAAGAGTTTGAAGCACGAACTCCTTTTCAAACTTTTAGATTTTTATTGATTTCACATCATCCAATGATCAATGGGGAGATTAAAGCAATGCACATCTCTAGTGTATGTCCAGAACAGACATTTTGAACAAAGTTTATGTAAGAAACCCTTCTTTGGCATAACAATTTATCTTCAGTTTCAAACTCCTCCCAACAATGTAATTCTCATGGGTGGAGGAATCGTCACTAAGACCTTCATCCTTAACTGAGAGATAATGGTCCTGTAAGATCCCCTGCTTCTTATCCATTTGGTTTTCTAAGCCTCTTGTAGCCTCTAACTCGATGACGGTGTTTATAATCCTCCATCCTCAAACATCAAAATTATGAAGAATTCATGTCAGCTAAGAGAAAGGTGAAGAGAAAATATGCTAAGCAAAAGGGGTCAGATTATCACTGAATGACTCAATTAACACCTAAAGTAGGAATAATAAGGAAAATTTATAACCGCGTATGTAGTATCTTGTCCTCATGCACAATTTGTAAGAAACAGTATATAGGGATATCTGTTCTCAAACTTTAATGTGTGAAGGAATTACTTGGCAAGCTAGTAAAAATGCATATTCCTAGGCCCTATAAGACAGTCATTCAAGGGAACTGAGGGAGGGCCCAAGAAGCTGGATTTTAAAAGGCATTTAACAACTTAGATTACTTTGATGAAAGTTGTTCATTAAAATCCAAACATTTTTCAGAGTAAAAGTAAATAAATCAAATAATGGGAAACAGGGTATTTGGTACAAATTTTGTAACAAAGCAAAAAGTTTAAATGTAGATCATCTATTCCCAAAAAATAATCCCGTCAGGCCTGTGGCATGGAACATTTAAAAAGCAATGCAAAACTTTAATTGTCCAATAAAATCATTATAGAATATAAAAATAATATTGACAAAGTAGTGAAGTGGCTGCTGGCTTCAGACACTTGTTAAGTCTGAAAATTATAACTCAAACTAATGACCCCATCAACAAATTAATTTCCTCACTTTACTAGTATGAAAAGATACTCTTTAAATATAAAATCAACTTGTTCAATTTAGTTACTGGTATCTCTAAGAAGTTTTAATCAATCTTTAGCCACTACTATGTCTTCCTAAGCCTCAGAAGGTTTCAAAGGGGCCAAAATTTGCTTGGTCTGAATATTCCATTTTAGACCAAAAGATGTTATAGAAATTTTAAAACCCTGCATTGTTGCTTGAACATCCAAAGCTGGTCACTATTAATATCAGACATTTTATCTGGGTCCTCCTTTAGCTCAAGGAAGTCCCCATGCACTTTATCTCTTAGAAAAAGACAAAGTTGAGGGCAGCCTTAAACAACTATCTCAGACAGTGAATTTACCTTAGATTTCTGCATTTCTACACTTCCTCCCTTTAAGTACTACAGGTAACTCTTTTTTCCTCTCAGAAGTTTTCTTAATTACTTTGATTTCTAAAAAGCTTACATTTGCAGTTTGGTGCTAATAAACTGGAAATAGCTATTTATACCAAAAGTGCTTCTAACTTCTAAAGCTTAACTTCCTGTAGTAATAAATCCCAACATTCAACATGAGAGTTTTAATTAGCAAAGATAGGAATATTACAGTTATAAGGAAGGATTATTAAATGATTATAATATTGACACAATTAAACTTATTTTAACCAGGATGTACACCTGGTTGGTGGGATAAAAGTGACACTCACTATTCATTTTATGATTTAATTAACTTATTAAATTCTACATCAGTACAATGTTCCTAAATCAAAACTACGCTTTTGTTTTCAATATTCTAACTAAAAAAGTTGATGTGAAAGAAGGTACCCTATACATATTTCTGTTAACTCTGGTTATTTACATTTTTTAATTTGGGGAGCCTTTGCTTATCAGTAAGCCTCTTCCAAGAGTCCTCTTCTCTCATTCTCTCTGCTCCAACTGTGAATCTGTCAGTTCTCAAGACATACACACTCCATCCTGTCTTCATCCCCGTTTTCACAGTATTCTCTCTAGCTAGATCACATCTCCCATCCTTCTCCAGCCTCCATTTCACCTGGCTAATTATTAGTTATTCTTTTTAATTTTAATTTTTTTTAGAGACGGAATCTTACTCTGTCACCCAGGCTAGATTGTAGTGGCAAGATCATGGCTTGCCATAACCTCAAACTCCTGGCTTCAAGCTATCCTCCAGCCTCCCAAGTAGCCAGGGCCACAGGTCCAGGCTTAGCTAGTTGTTTTATTTTTGGTAGAGACAGGGTCTTGCCATATTGCCCAGGCTGGGCTGTTGAACTCCTAGCCTAAAGCAATCCTTCCGCCTTGGCCTCCCAAAGCACTGGGATAGCAGGCATGAGCCACCTCACCCAGCCAATTATTACTTATTCTTTAGATCTCAGGTGGACATCATCTCCAGAGGCAAATCTTAGTTAATCCCACTGCAACTGTTCTCCCTCAATAAGGTTAAGTTCTCCTGGAATTTGTTCCCATAGCCCACAAGAGCAAGGATCTGATGGCTTTATTCACCAATGTACTGGAGACCAATAAGTATTTGATGAATGTCATTTTAATTAAGCTATAATCCTGACACATCTTCCTCGTGTTTAAAAAAAAAAAAAAGTAAGCTATGCTTAGTTCTAATTTTTGTTTTCTAAATGTTGCCTAATGTATCACCTCGGTTTAAACGTTTATTCATTTTATAACAACAAAAGCAAGATTTCATTTTCCTAAAAAGTGCAAAATTTTTAATATTTAAAAGGTTTAGATGTAATGATCATCTAAAATATAAGCACTTATAAAAAGAGTTATGACTAACTGGAACACATTTGAAAATTATCCTCCAGGAAATCTCCTGAGGGCTAGGCTAGAAAAATTGGGTAATGTCCCAGAAAACCTAAGACCAAGAGGGACAAAGAGCTACATTTAAAAGACATCCCACCCATCTACATGTCCTGCCCCTTCTATGATCAAGACATATACTCACTGAGACAGGGACAGGAATTCTAAAAAAAAAAAAAAAAAAAAAAAACTCGTTCTGCTTAGGAGTAGCAGAAAGCATAGGCTGGCATACAGGTATGGACGAGAGAATTAAGCAGACAATTTATTCCCATTCATCAGAGGACTTTTTTGCAAAACATTAAAAATTTTGTATTACGTATTCTTGTAAATTACAAATAAAATTATGCTATAGGTGATCAATAACGAAAGACACAGTATTACCTAATACTCCCATATCTCTCCATACTGAAAGAACCATGCTTGACCACCATCTTGAAAGGTGGTAGGTGTTAGCAAGGCTTCCAACCATCATATGAACAGGGCCTTTAACAAAGCAATCCAGTTTCTCCAGTGTGTCACTAATGGGATTGAAACAAAAAGGTGATTCTGGCTACACTGAAAAGCATCAAATGGCAAGGGCTTATTACTATTAATGACTAAAATTTCTTGTGCACCTATTACATGTCAGCACAGCACATGATACGTGATTTACATGTATCATCTCATATACTCCTCATCAATACCCTGAAATGCAGAAAGGTATTCCCATTTAACAGACAAGTAAAAAGTTTCAAAGAGCTGAAAGAGTTTTCCCAATAACATACAATTCCTAAGTAGAAAAACTGAAATTTAACTGTAAAGCCTTATGTTGTTTACAGTCTTTTTGGGGAAGTATGGTGTTCAGTGAGATATAGCAATAAAATTGCAAACTAAACAAATATGGATTATCTTTTCTGTAACTCTACATTCTAAGATGGAAAATCATACTCCCCACAAAATACACATGCAAGCAAAAACCAACCAGCATAGTGATAGGAAGGCCAGTGTGGCTCCATCACTCACTAGTCCTACCAGTCTTGCCATGTGATTCAAATCCATGCCTTGGCAAAATGACTAATTTACCAAATGGCATGAGCTTTTTGGTAACCAAAACAAAATGTTCGATCTATATATGCCAAGGTTTCACAGTTTGCAATCAGCAATATTTATATTTTATTGTAACAATAAAGTAGAAATAATTGTATATATATTGCAAGATAAAGCACTTAATTATGTTAATATTGGGTAGCAAAATTTTCTGTGTAAAGGAAAAGAGATTCAAGCTTAAAAAATCTATGACATTAAACTTGTATTGGAAACTTGAATTAATGTCAACTTATAATTTTATTTTTAATATCTGTATTTCCAAGCTCTAGAAGCAATTACACTAGAGTAGTAATGAGCACTCCAAGCATCCAAGTTATGCTTTCTAAGTACCATTCCCGAGGAAAAAATATCAAAGCTCATTAGAGTATTGGCTGATTCAGGGTCTGAATAAATCAATGCAAATATAACCCTAGGGAATCTTGAACTAAAAAGTTAAGGATGTAATGAAAGACTGATGAGTTCATGTCAAAAGGACACAACAGTGACTTTGAAAGGGCTCCCACTGACAATTTTGGACAACCTGCATACCAAAAAGAATAGAGTATAACTGATGGAAAGACACTGAATACATAAAAACCCTTGGGTCTATAATAATACTTGAAAAAGTGAAGGTCCTACCCAACTGGAAAAAGGAAAATTTTTAAACCCTCTCTACTATTGGAGATGATTACTAAACAAAATTTTTACTCTAAAACTTGATCCTTAAAAAAGACTCAATTATTTATCTTGCCTTTTCAGTAGGAACTAGAGTACAGATTAATCAGTGTCCCAGTTGATATGGAAAAGTTCTTCATATAAGGATGTCAGTTTATAAATATAAAAGAAATGATGCTGTAAGAAAAATCACCGTTTTACAACTCCTGATGAAATAACTGACTCAAACAAGGATTCAAACAACGAATGTGAAAACCATTAAGATAAAAGACTTATGGAAAACTGGACACTCACTGGATACTCACAAAGTAAAATCTCACAGATTACTTGCTAGCTACAAAGGAGAAAATGTTACCTTTTCCATGGAGAGGCCTGGCTGTCCTAATCTTAAATAAACAAAACTAACATCACTATTAAAGATACAACCAGATAGCAAATATTTCCTGATGTTATGCAATATGAAATACACAGCATCACCAAGAAGTATCCTCCCACAAAATATTTAACTTGAATTTAATCAAGCATTTAAATCTAATTTTCAATATACAAGAAATAGAGGACTACAGATAAAGTTAAATACCACCAAGAAGAAATAATCAGATAAATCCAGAATATGGCATATTCTACAAGATAACTGGCCTAGACTCTTCAGTAAGTTTACATCATGGAAGGGAGGAAGCAAGATGGAAGCATCCTAAATTGAGAGAGACTTAGACCAGGCACAATGGCTCACACCTGTAATCCCAGCACTTTGGGAGGCCAAGGTGGAAGGATCTCTTGAAGACAGGAGTTAGAGATGAGCCTGGGCAACAAAGTGAGACCCCATCTCCAAAAAAAATTACATTAAATTAAATAATAAAATTAGCTGAGCATGGTGGTACACGCCTGTTGTCTCAGCTACTTGGCAGGCTGAGACGGGAGGATCACCTGAACCCAGCAGTTTGAGGCTGCAGTGAGCCATGATTGCACCACTGCACTCCAGCCTGGGTGACAGAGCCAGCCAGTCTCTAAAAAAAATTGAGAGAGATTTAAGCGGCATGACAACGAAATGAAGCAAATGCAATGTGTGAAACCTGTCTTGGCTCATAGATTAGCATCTTCAGCAGATACTGTATTTTCAGTATGTCCTCAAATGCAAATGTCCATGAAAACTAAATCATAATAGAAAAGGAAACTTCTATTAACTTTTCAAACCATGGTACTTATAGCATTTCCTTGTACTCTACTCACCTCCACTTAGCAGCTTCATGACAAGCCACAGCTCATCTTTTACCACAAAAGACGTGTAGTAAGATACAATATTAGGATGATGGCATTGACTCATGGCTTGAATTTCTTTCTACAAAGAAAAGAAAACATGATAATTCATTATATGCAAGCCTTAAAAAATGTTATGAGTTAGCAAATCCAGATTTTGAAATCTCAAGATTTTGTCACACCTTTCTGGGATCTCTCCATGGCTCTGATTTCTTCAAGAATGGTTAAATCAATAAAACCACTTTGTCTCCCTCAGTCCATTCTGATTCAACTTCTTCCTCCACTCATTACACTAGTAATCTTTCAAACTAGAAACATACTATTTAACACACCCTGACACAACACTCCAGGAGGCCTCCTTTGGGACATGTATTTTTGCTTCAAGGTGCCCTTGAAGAACCATCTTGGGAAATCTGGTTTTATACCTATAAAAGATATTAACTAATAAACAGGTTTTTTTAATAATTTGTGTAGGGATTTTTTTTTCTTTGCAAAATATTACTTCATTCTGTTTTTGTGATATGATTAACAATTCTCACACTAAAGAGAAACAAAATGAAATAGGACAATGACAAAAACTAAATCCAGAGTAGAAATCTGAGCCAAAAGTCTAAGCTTACTCTATCTCAGCTTATGATTTTAAATTAGATTTGGTATGACAAAAAGCCTTATAAAGCCTTGTGTGATAAGGGCCCTGTTTACCTGCTTCTTTTTTTTTTTTTTTTTTTTTTTTTTGAGACGGAGTCTCGCTCTGTCGCCCAGGCTAGAGTGCAGTGGCCGGATCTCAGCTCACTGTAAGCTCCGCCTCCCGGGTTCACGCCATTCTCCTGCCTCAGCCTCCCAAGTAGCTGGGACTACAGGCGCCCGCCACCTCGCCCGGCTAGTTTTTTGTATTTTTTAGTAGAGACGGGGTTTCACCGTGTTAGTCAGGATGGTCTCGATCTCCTGACCTCGTGATCCGCCCGTCTCGGCCTCCCAAAGTGCTGGGATTACAGGCTTGAGCCACCGCGCCCGGCCTTACCTGCTTCTTTTAACTCTGGACTTTTAACCCTATCGTGCCTCAGTCTCAAATACACTTCCCCTATCATCTCTGCCTAGCTAACGCCAATTCTTCCTTCTGATCTCAGTCTAGACAGAATTTCCTCCCAGCTTCCCGGGTTTAGTTAGATGCTCCTTCTCTTAGCTTCCAAGCACCCTGTATATCTCCTCCCATCATGGTACATAAAATAACGGATAGTACATTGTGTGCTTATCTGTCTGTCTCTCCCTTCTAGGCTGAGAGCTCCATGAAGGCAAGTACTTAAAAGTAGATTCTCAATCACTCTGGAACTTATCTGACCATACTATAATTGCCTATTTCTTTTCACATCCCCCACAAAACTGTAAGCTCAGTGAGAACTAAAACTGTTCTTAGCACATATCATTGTGCCTGGCACAAAGTATACCTTTAATAAATATTTGTTGAATGAATGAAATACTACAGTACTTTATATGGCCTTTCACCTATTAATGTACCTTCCCTATGCCCTTGGGATTTGTTCAGTAAGATCAATTGTATGAAAGTCGTTCATAATCCCTGATTCATGAGGAGTACTCAATAAATGCTAACTTTCAATTTCTCATCTTCTTTACTTGAATGCAACTTCCTTTATGGCAAGGATCTTGTCATATATATCTTGCAACCCCAAAGTCACCAGCACAGTCTTCTGTACTAAAAGATAAGTAAATATGAAAGAAAAGGAAGAAAGAACTAAAGTAAGCACCTTGCTATCAACACAGTTATACAGAATTTCAAGGATAAGGTAAGTACATATAAGAGGAAACAGATAAGAGAGCATACAGGTACCAAATGAGTAGTAAAGATGTTAAATGTTGCAAGATGATTCTGCTAAGAAAGAGCATAAAGGAAAAAAAAATAAATGTTAAAAGAATCTATAGGAAAGAACAATTAGGGTAGGCAAGTGTGAACAAAAAAAGCCTTTACAGAAGAGGTGGGAATCAGGTTTAATTCTATAGGATGGGGAGAAATAACAGTACAAGATGGTAGGCACATATGATTTTCATAAAGGATGAAATACATAAGACATCCAATGAGTAATCTGTCTAGGATAAGAAGTTCATGTTTTCAACAGATATTTACAATACTAAGCGCCTACTATAATACCTAGTATGTGCCAAGCATAGTGCTAGGTACTCAATCACCATGGGGAGTCCTCATGAAACACAGTTTGGTAAAGAAGTTAGACAAATACTACTTTACAATACAGAATAATAAAGAGCTCACAGGGGAAGTACTAGACACTACATGATTTCATTGGAGAGGCACATTAAAAAATAGGAGTCATAACATGGAAGGCTTGGAAGTTTCCTACATTAACACTCCAACAGGAAAGGAAGTAGGTTTTTAAGATTTTTGATTGTTTAATTACCTGGGACTAGATCATAAAGGACCTTGAAAGTATATTAAAAAATTAGGCTTCATCCTAACAGCAATGGAGAGATATCAAAGGTTTAACTATATTATACATTTTCATAAATCACCCTTAGATGCCACATAGAAAATCAATGAAGAAGACAAGACTAGAGACAAGGCTTCTGTGTAGGTTGTTGCCACCATGTGAGTGAGAGATGACGGGGAAATGATAAACAGCTAATTTATCAGTTCTGATTACTACACTACAGTTATATTAATATTAGGGCAAGTTGGGTGGATAGCATGAGGAAACTCTGTACTACTTTTGCAATTCTTCTGTAAGTTTTAAGCTATCTCAAAATAAAAGGTCAAAAAATTAGTGGCAGTATGAATGAAAAGGGAAGAGTCAAGAGATAATAACAGAGAGGTACTAACAATAGGATTTGGTGACTAACTGATAGGGAAGGTGAAGGAAAGAAAAATCACATGACAGAGTGACAATGCAAAGAGTTAGGGTCAAATTGTGGAAGGTCTTAAATGTTGAGCTAAGGGTTTTGAGCTTTAATCTGGAAAGGGGAGTACTACAAAGGGTTTTCTAGCAGGAGATTATCAAAAAAAACACAAAATTAAAAGATGAAAAGGGGCTTAAATATTCTTTTTCTTGCTTCTATTCCTTTAAAGGGGAAGGGGAAATCTCCTTGTACCTTAACTACCAGTAGAGTTATCCTTTCCTCCTTTCAAAAAGAAAAATACATACATAAATGATTCACAAGGGTGGTATATGAATACTGACTTAAATTACCCAGCAGCTTCCTCAACCACCTAGAAGTGAATTCCTGGGCCAGGTACAGTGGCTCACCCCTGTAATCCCAGTACTTTGGGAGGCCGAAGTAGGAAGATCCCTTAAGCCCAGGAGTTTGAGACCAGCCTGGGCAACAGAGTGAGACTCTGTCTCTATTTAAAAAATAAATTAATAAAATAAATAAATAAAGTGAATTCTACCCCTTCTAATGAAACTGCTTTCTTGAAAATCTCTTATTGTCTGCTAGAGCCAGATTTTTTGTTTGAACTATATAGTTCTCCACCTCAAGCTTTCTGAAGCCTTTTTTTTTAATAACTTTTTATTCCTTCCTGAAATTCACTCACTATCATTTCTACCATTACTTTCTGGTTTTCTAATTCCCCAAATGTAGTCAGTTTTCCTCCATTTCACACACCCAAATAAAGTTAATTTATTCATTCATTCATATACGATAAACAAAATAAAGTCTCTGCCTTAACTGAGTGCTCATTCTAGTACTAATGTATTTTCCATCCAGGAAATCTGTGTTTTCCTTTCCATTACCACCATCACTCCCTGAATTTAGAGTCTCGATATCTCTGTATAGCCCAGTGTACCTCAAACTATGTGTTATAATCTATATGGGTCATGAAATAAATTTAGTGGATTGTATTTTAAAAAGATGAATAAATAGGATAGAAAATGAGAGTACATTCTATATAATATGAAAATGTTTCAGTTATAATATTTATGAATATATATCTTTAAATACCAGGTAATGATAAAATATATCTTTCTTAGTGAGGGTCTTATTTTCAAAATTTTACAAAGTTGTTGGTCTGGACTACGGCAAAGCCTACTAACTAGTCTCTTTGCCACTGATCTCTTACTCCTTTGCAATTCACTTTGCCAAATATTACAGAATTAATCTACTGGGATGGCTATGACAAAAAAGATGAACAATAACAAGTATTGGTGAGGATACAGAGAAACTGAAACCCTCATACATTGCTGGTGAGAATGTAAAATGGTACATCTACTTTGGAAAATAGCTTGGCAATTTTTCAAAAAGTTAAACACAGAGTTACCATATTACCCAGCAATTCCACCCTTAGGTATACACCCAAGATAATAAAACTAAAATGTACACATAAAGACTTGCACACAGATGTTCATCACGACATTACTGATAAAAGCCAAGAAGCAGAAACAGCCCAAATGCCCAACAACTGATGAAAGGACAAACAATATGTGGTATATCTATATAATGGACTGTTATTCACCAATAAAAAAGGAAAAAAGAACTGATACATGCTACAATATGGATGAACTTTGGAAACATGCTAAATGAAAGCCAGACACAAAAGGTCACACATTGTATGAACCTATTTATATGACATGTCCAGAATAGGCAAATCTATGCAGACAGACAGTAGATTAGTTATTGCCTAGGGCTGAGGGGAGGAAAGAATAAAGAATGAATGGTCATAGGTATGGAGTTTCTTTTTGGGGTGATAGTGGTGATGGCTGCACAACTGCGAATATACTAAAAACCATACCATTACACATTTTTAAACGGTAAATTTATGATACATGAATTTTATATCAATAAGGCTATCATATTTTAAAAAGTATTATAAAACTAAACTTCCTAAAACTCGGTTCTAATGAAGTCATTTCCCTTTAAAAAAAAAAAAAAAAAAAAAACTTCAAAGACATTTGCCTCTATTTGTGTAGCTATCAACATTTCCTATCAAATAAAATCCTAATTCTTTTTACCTATTATTTCTTCTTTATGGTCTCTAGGCTGTCTACTATTCTTCCCTGATTTTAAACCCCTGCCAGGCAGAGTTGCCATCTATGCCTGTTTAAAGTCTATACAGCCCTGGTGGCCCAGGCCACAAACATTTCCACAAAGCCCTCCATTTTCACAATTAGAAGCTCTCTTCCTCCCCTTTCTTTCACACTGCTTTTTTTTTTTGGGAGATAGGGCCTCACTCTGTGTCACCAAGGCTGGAGTGCAGTGCCATGAACATGACTCACTGCAGCACTGACATCCTGGGCTCAAGCAATCTTCCCACGTTAGCCTCCTAAGTAGCTGCGATAACAGGCGCATACCACCACGCACGGCTAATTTTTTTCTTTTCCATTCTAGAGACGAGGTCTCACCATGTTGCCCAGGCTAATCTCGAACTCCCAGCCTGAAGTGATCCTCCTGCCTCAGCCTCCCAAAGTGCTGGGATTACAGGCGTGAGCAACCATCCCCTGCAGCAGGTTCTTAAATATTAGATTTTATTTTAAATTTTGCATTATATAAGTTTTGTACCATTTCTTGTTTGTTTTCTGAGACAGAGTCTTACTCCGTCACCCAAGCTGGAGTGCAGTGGCACAATTTTGGCCCACCGTAACCTCTGCCTCCCAGGGTTCAAGCAATTCTCCCGCCTCAGCCTCCTGTGTAGCTGGGACTACAAGCTTGTGCCACCACGTCTAGCTAATTTCTGCATTTTTAGTAAAGACGGGGTTTCACCATGTTGGCCAGGCTGGTCTCGAACTCCTGACCTCAGGTGATCCGCCTGCCTCTGCCTCCCAAAGTGCTGGGATTACAGGCGTGAGCCACCGTGCTTGGCCCTGTTTCAAATTACTTTATACCTCCCCTGAGGCATTTGTCACACTCTGCCTTGGTACAACAGGCAAGAACCTTAACTCTTTAACTAGATGTGAAACACCTGATAGAAGGAACATTTTAAGCCTCTTGATGTTCCCCATTGATGTCCAATGACTTTAGTCCTAGCATCTGTCAGACAAGAGAAATATTTCAAAATACTACAATGTGTCTTTCTTAGAGAAAAGCATAGGAGTACAATCTCTGGAAAAAAATAAATGCAGTAAGATTTGATAGCTGATTTTCCCATCACACTTAGCAAAGGTCATCAGATAGAAAATACATGACAAGAGAAAGAATACAATGACCCCTCACTAGTAACTGTCACACATGATACACACCTGTTAGCCCAGTTTACATCAGCACTCTTTGGAGAACCCAAAGAGTGTTGCATTATAATAAAGATAGCTTTGAAAATAAATTTTAATATTACAACATCAAAAGTTTAGTACACTGATCTCATAGACTTTTTTTTAAGAAAACTGAAGGATTTCACATCTCTCAGGAATAGAGCCCCTGGCACTCAGATCTCAGTATCCTGTAGAACAGGTCCTGGTATCACAAATAAATAAGGTATTCTCTGCATTCCTGATGTTTCTTCAGGATGTAGTGAGATCTTACCTGCTTACTTCCCCCACCCCCAAAAACCCACGTATCTTAAACTTGCTTTACTAAAATGTACTTTTCCCCCCTTTACTTATTTGCCAAGTATTAATATATGCAAACTATATTTGCAACACAAAGCTTATTGAAACATGAGCAAAATGTACACATAGCTAACCAATTTTCTTTTTAATAAAATATAACAAATTTGCCCGTCTTTAAAAGGCCCTAATGTAAGAACAAAAATATTGCTTTCAAGAATGTCAAATGCTATTTAAAAGGAAATGTCCAGCCAGGCACAGTGGCTCATGCCTGTAATCCCAGCACTTTGGGAGGCCGAGGCAGGCGGATCACCTGAGATCAGGAGTTCGAGACCAGCCTGGCCAACATGGTGAAACCCCATTTCTACTAAAAATTGAAAAATTAGCTGGGTGTGGTGTCGTGCGCCTGTAATCCCAGCTACTCGAGAGGCTGAGGTAGAAAAATTGCTTGAACCTGGGAGGCAGAGGTCGCAGTGAGCCAATATCACACCACTGCATTCCAGCCTGGGAGACAGAGCGAGACTCCATCTCAAAAAAAACAAAAAAAAAAGAAAAGAAATGTTCTTCCTACTTTTGAACTAAGATTATAATCATTTTATTAGTACTATACTAAGTAGACAATAATAGACTTAAGTCAGAAAGACCTGATTTTTAATCCAGACTCTGTCACTTATATGATTTACTTCCTTCATCTATAAAACAGAGCTACTACTTAGCTCATGGAGATGTGTGTGAGGTTAAAGCACACTGAAGTGCTTTTTGGGGTGAACCCAAAGATGTTTGTTATTATCATCAAGTGAACTTAAGTTATTTAAACTTTGAGCCTCAGCTTAATCATGAAGCAGTAAATAGTAAGACTTTCATTCATTTTACTCTATCCTTATCGATTAAATAACTGGCAAATTATAGGTTTTCATACTGGACTTCTCAAGTTCTAGTCTTAATATGTAGGTTAAAATTTTTGTTTTTCTTTAACAGAATTAGTTTGCAGTTTATCAACTTCTTTTATCACTGCAGTTCAAGTGTCCAAACGGTGCTCTAAAGTATTACGGTATGTATCAATCCAAGATCTTCAAATAAGATTTCAATCAGCATTTCCTTCCAAGAAAGCGTTCTCTCACCAAAGATGGCTCAAGATCAATCCAGCAACCCACTCCTTCAGGTCCTACTCGTACATTACCAATTGCTAAAGAAATATATTTGTCTCGTCCATCTCGTATATAATTATATATTATGCTATATATAATTCCATTACCTCTTTTTCTTTAATTCCAACTATTCCCTAATGCTCAGTACAGACACCACCAGAAATAAAATACAGTTTGGGAAAGCAAAAAAAACTTCTGGATGGGCAGGTCATTCCAGTCCTAATACCTGATCTTTCTAGCACGAGCTGTACATGCTCTGAAAGAAATTACTTAATAACAGTATTAGTTCATATTTGTATGGCAGTTGAGTTTTCAAATACTGTATCATTTGAGCCTCAAGAAAAAGCTCATAAGGTATCCAAAGCAAGCATTACTATTTTTGTTAAGCCAAAGAAACTGAAAATTTTGAAACAATAAGTAATTTTAAAAACTAGTTTCCCTTGCTGAGCACTGACTATATACTTAAAACTATTCTGGGTATCACAATGCATAAAAGAAGTACAATACAATCCCCGTATGGTTACATTTTAATGTCACAGGACATCTTACAGCTATTGCTTGGAACTTCCTTTTCTTCTTCCTTTCCCTAGCCTTTGAAGAAGCTAATGCTGCTTGGGGTTGTTCTATATCTTATATCAACTATCAGAATAAAAGTTTAAAAGGCCAGAGCGTTTTAAAGGATATTCCTTTTGACCCAGGAATCACAATTCCATGGTATTATTTTAAGGGAATAGAGAAGTAAGCATTGTTTGTAACAATAAAAAACAGGAAACAAGGTAATTAGCAAATATCAGAGAACAGTTAATAAACTGTGGTCTATTCAACAGAATACTATACACATATTGTAAATGATACTGATCCATATTTACAGACGCAGAAGCAGTTCTATGATAAATGATTAAATGAAAAGAGTAAGCATCTGATTACATTATCATAAAAATACAAATATATTCAAATGTTCACTCTGAAAGGTTATATATTAAATGTTAATCTCAGAGTAAGAATATTGTAACTTTTTTCTTTCTACTTATCCAGACTTTATAAATTTTACAATGAATATTATTTATTAATGAAGAAATCATAAACCTTTTCTAAAAAAAGAAATAAATCAAAAATTTCAAGTTATTTCCCATTGTAATGTGAATATATACAAGTATATCTCTCCATTTCAGAAGTATGAGATGTGCATACCAGGAGTTCATCCATGCTAGTTTGACATTTCTCAAGGTTTATCCGTTTGATTGCCACTTTCTCCTTTTTAGGGGCACAATAAGCTGCTTGGACCACAGCAGTTGCTCCACTCCCTAAAAACAAATACATAAAAGAGTAAATAAGTAGATGAATATATAAGAACATGACATTTCTAATTCCCATACAATTTAAACAAGAGTAATCCCTACCTTGTTCCTACAGTGCCTAAAAGATGCAGAAAAACACTCTAAAGAGTGTCAGTTAAAACAAAAGCCTCAACCATTTCATATGTATTGCCAATAAATACCAGTGCAAAAAAAATTTCAAAACTGCTAGTATTCCAGTTCCAGGATACAACGGCATAGGCTCACATTTCCTCACTCTTCCCCTCCAAATACAACTAAATAGCCTAAAAATAATTCAACAATCAAAAGAGGACTCTGAAAGGTAGAAAGAGAGAGGCAGACTAGTTAGGGATCTAAAGACTTCAAGAAAACACCACAGTAAGTTCACTGGGTTTTCCCTTTATCTCCCAAATATCCCAGACTGGACACCAGAGAGGCTTGTAAACTGGAACAAACACCACGAATGGATGGATTAGGCAGATAAAGACAAATAAATGAGAAAACTCTGCTGTCTCTGGCCAACAGTCTACGAAAGGGGCAGCACAGCAGAGACCTAGTGGAGAGATACATTTTCCAGTCCCCACCCAGGACAGTGGTGAACCCAATCCACCCCAACATCAGCAGGGTCTCCACACTATGCTTCAAACAGTAGCAGGCCAGATTCAGCACAGTGCCAGTCAGGTGTCTGCCCCACACACGTGGCAATGTCAAGCCAATCTGCCCTTAGCAGCAGCAGAGCCAGGGCCCCACATCCACAGGTCAGCCCAGGCAGCTGCAGAGATAGAACGGGAGTTCTAGAGGTGCCAGAAGAATAAAACAGAAAAAAACAGCATTGCAAGAGATCTGAAAACTGAATTACCATAGGATTACAGCTCACAAAAATAGGACAGGAGCTACACACTAAACTTAAATAGGGTAACTGCCTATTAAAAGAGAAGAATTAAATAGGATCAAGAGTCTCAGCCAGGTGCGGTGGCATGCACCTGTAATCCTAGCTAATCAGGAGGCTGAGGCAAGAGGATCATCTAAGGCCAGGACTTAGAGACCAGCCTGGGAACATAGCAAGACCCTTTCTCATTAAAGAAAAACAAAACAAAAGAAGTCTCCTAACATAATAACCCAAATGTCCAAGGTACAATTAAAAAAAAAAAAAAAAAAAGACCTCTCATACCAAGAACCAGGAAAAGCACACTTAAATGAGAAAAGAAAAAAGACGACCATACGATTATAGTGATGCCAACACCAAGATAAATCAGATGTTGGAATTTAAAATTCTGATAAGAATTTTAAAGCAACCACCATAAAAGTGCTTCTACAAACAACTGCAAAATCTTTTGAAACAGGCCGGGCGCAGTGGCTCACGCCTGTAATCCCAGCACTTTGGGAGGCCGAGGTGGGCGGAACACAAGGTCAGGAGATCGAGACCATCCTGGTCAACATGGGTAAAACCCCATCTCTACTAAAAATACAAAAATTAGCTGGGCGTGGTGGTGCGCACTTATAGTCCTAGCTACTTGGGAGGCTGAGGTGGGAGATCACTTGAGCCTGGGTGGTAGAGGCTGCAGTGAACCAAGAACAGGCCACTGCGCTCCAGCCTGGGAGACACAGTGATACTCCGTCTCAAAAAAAAAAAAAGGTTGGAGTTATACAGACATGAGCCAGGGAGCAAATACTGACATATGCTTAAAAACACTGTTTTCATTATGAAAACATACTAAGTGACGCCAGGCACAAATAATCCATATATAGTATGATTCCAATTATATGAAATACCAAGATTATAAAAATCCATTGAAGCAGAAAGTAGATTAGTGGTTACCAGGGTCTGGAGGGAAGGAGAAATGGGGAGTACAGCTAATGAGTACAGTTGACCCATGAAAAATGTGAATTTGAACTGCATGAGTCCACTTACATACAGATTTTTTCCAGCCAGGAACAGTGTTTCACGCCTGTAATCCCAGCACTTCAGGAGGCTAAGGCTGGCGGATCACTTGAAACCGGAGTTCGAGACCAGGCTGGCCAACATGGCAGAACCCTGCCTTTACTAAAAATACAAAAATTAGGCTGGGCGCAGTGGTATGCCTGTAATTCCAACACTTTGGGAAGCTGAGGTGGGCAGATCATAGTGGGTCAGGAGATCAACACCATCTGGCCAACATAGTGAAACCCCGTCTCTACTAAAAATACAAAAATTAGCCAGGCATGGTGGCACGCGCCTGTAGTCCCTGTTACTTGGGAGGGTGAGGCAGGAAAATCACCTGAACCCGGAAGGCGGAGGTTACAGTGAGCTGAGATTGCACCACTGCCCTCCAGCCTGGGCAACAGAGCAAAACTCCATTTCAAAAAAAAAGATTATTTCCAATCAAATGCAGATGGAAAATACAGTATTCACAGGATGAGAAACTCACATATATGGAGGGATGACTTTTCACACAATAAGCGTTCTGCAGGACTAACTGCAGGACTTAAGTATGCATGAATTTGGGTATACTTGGGATTCCTGGAACCAGTTGCCCACATATACTGAGGCCAACTGTACACTGTTTCTTTTGGAGTTATGAAAACATTCTGGAATTAATGGTGATGGTTGTACAACTCTGTAAGGATGCTGAATTGTACACTTTAAAAGGGTAAATTTTATGGTGTGTGAATTGTATCTCAATAAAGCTGTTATAGGCCAGAAATAATGGCTCATGCCTGTAATCCTAACACTTTGGGAGGCCAAGGTGAGAGGACTGCTTGAGTTCAGGAATTCGAGACCAGCATGGGCAACACAGCAAGACCCTGTCTATGAAAAATTTAAAAATTAGCCAGGCCAGGGGCGGGATGTGAGTCCAGCACTTTGGGAGGCCAAAGTGGATGGATCGTTTGAGCCCAGGAGTTCAAGACCAGCCTGGGCAACATAGTGGGACTCCGTCCCTACAAAAATACAAAATTTAGCCAGGCGTGGTGGTGCACATGTATAGTCCCAGCTACTAGGGAGACTGAGGTAGGAGGATCGCCTGAGCCTGGGAGGTTGAGGCTGCAGTGAGCTGTGGTCACGCCACTGCACTCCAGCCTGGGTGATAAAGCAGGACCCTGTCTCAAAAAAAAAAAAAAAAAAAAAAAAAGGCCACGTGTGGTGGTGCACGTCTGTAGTCCCACCTAGTCTGGAGCCTGAGGTAGGGAGGATCACTTGAGCCTGGGAGTTTGAGGCTGCAGTGGGCCATAATCACACCTCTGCACTCCAGCCTGAATGAGAGAGAGAGACCCCATCTCGAAAGTAAAAGAAAATAAAATAAAACTGTTATTTAAAAATCTTTTCAAGTGTGCCAACACATTTCTAATACTAATGTGCTACAAACATTAAAAATTTAACATGAGGCCGGTGTGGTGGCTCATGCCTATAGACCTAGCACTTTGGGAGGTCAAGGCAGGCAGATCACTTGAGCTCAGGAGTTTGAGACCAGCCTGGGCCACATGGCAAAACCTCATCTCTACAAAAAAAAAAAATAGCTGGATATGGTGATGCAGGCCTGTAGTCCCAGCTATTTGGGAGGCTGAGGCAGGAGAATCACTTGAACCCAGGAGGCAGAGGTTGCAGTGAGCTGAGACCGCCCCACTGCACTCAGCCTGGGTGACAGAGCAAGACTCTGTCTCCAAAAAAAAAAATATATATATATATATATGTATGTATGTGCATATATATGTATACATGTGTGTATATATATGATTTACACATATAACTATATAATTCGACAGAATTTGCATTTGTTACATTTAAATCCATTTGAAAATCTCTCAATAAAGCCACACAAACACAACCATAGGCAACACCAACATGGATAAATCCAAATCACAGTTCTGACAAACTAAGTAAAAACTCTGCACACAGCTGGGCGCAGTGGCTCACACCCGTAATAACAGCACTTTGGGAGGCCGAGGCGGGCGGCTCACTTGAGCCAAGGAGTTTGAAACCAGCCTGGCCAACATGGTGAATCCCCGTCTCTGTTAAAACAATACAAAAACTAGCTGGGTGTCGTCGCACACGTCTGTACTGCCCGTTATTCAGGAGGCCGAGACACAAGAATTGCTTGAAGCTGGGAGGCAGAGGTTGCAGTGAGCTGAGATTGCACCACTGCCCTCCAGCCTGGGCAACAGAATAAGGCTCTGTCTCAAAAACCAAACAAACAAGTAATGGCACCAAACTCACAAAATGCAAAATTTAAAATAAAATCTAATATTTAAGAACACACTTCTGGTGGTGGTGGCTCACATGTATAATTTCAGCACTTTGGGAAGCTGAAGCAGGAGGACCATTTGGGGCCAGGAGTTCGAGACCAGCCTGGGCAACACGGTAAGACCCCGTCTCTAAAATGAAAAATAAAAATATTAGCCAGGTGTGGTGGTGCACACCTGTAGTCCCAGCTACTTGGGAGGCCGAGGTGGAAGACTGCATGGGCCCAGGAGGTCAATGCTGCAGTGAGCCATGTTCACACCACTACACTCCAGCCTGGGTGACAGAGTGAGACCTTGCCAAAAATAAAAATAAAAAATAAAAAAAGACAGAGAAAGAAAGGAAATAAAAAAGAAAAGAGCATATTTAGCATTCAATAACATTATCCCATAGTGTACACAAACAACTTTGACAACAGTTGAGGAACATTAACTTTTACTTGATAAAAATCATCCAACAGGCTACTACTGAAATAGCTTGCAGTTGATCTGCTTCTTGGTTGAGCTCCCTTTGTCATGTGTATAAAGCAGAGAGGCAGAATGGTAGTGCTTGCCATTAAGTTCCATCCCTCTCACATCCTATCCTCTTAATTATTTCTGCATAGAAGCCCTGAAGAAAGTTTAACTGCTTTCTCTTGCCTTCAGTGAGAGGCCACTGGCTGACTCTTGGAAACACCAGGGAATAGGAGAAGTAAGCTAATCATGCTGGTCACAAATCTACAAGAAAGGCATTTCTCAAGTCACAGGAGACATAACATGGCCTCTGCAAAGTACCTTTGGTCCCAGATAACAGACATCTTCTAATATGTAAATGTGTTCACTGATTCTTTACAACATTTTTACAAATGTACTATCCAGTGGTATTCTTTTTAACCAGTATTAGTTCCCAAACCAGCTATTCTACCCCTGGATAATCTAACACTGATTGATTTATCTTATATATACGAAACCTGAAATATATTAATAGCATGTCCTATGTAAGCCAAAACCATGCTGGGGTTAAAAATGTAGATAAAGAAATGTTTGATTTTAACTTTAGTTATTATTTTCTAGTCATCAGTAAACACAATCAATTTCACTAATAACAAAATACCAAACATACATATTAGCAATCATAATTGTTTAGATACTAAAGTATCTTTCTTTCACTTAAAGATCTATTCACTTCATGAACAAATCTCCTCACGAGCAAGATACTACGCTCTGGTGCGATTTAACAAATGGCCAAATGACAAGATGCGAATGCTTCCCACACCCGTTGATAAAAAGAAACCTGCAGGCTCCAGTTCTTCTATGCTAACAGTCACTTTCATCCATCTCCATATTATCTTCCCAAAATAAATGTTAAAATAATCTTCAGCAATTGAAAAATATTTTAAGGTTCTAACATAAAAGATTTTGGTAACACGGTAAAAACTCACTACTTTCAACACTAATTCAGAATAATCAACGATGTTCTCTCATTAGAAAAAAATTTACTTCATAGAAAATGGCAATTAATAATGTAGATAAGATAGGGAAGAATAAAAGTTTTATCATAATTATTTTAACTATTTTCCAATAATCTAATAATATAGAAGGATTAAAGATACAAATAAAAAAATTTCATCTCTTCTTCAAAGCAGGGTTCCTTAATACAGTTTTTTAACAATTTACTGGGTTTACCATCATTTTTATTGATGTAAATAGGATCAAATAGAAAATATCAGTATACACTGCACACAACAACAACAGAAGTTATTTGTAAAACTGTTACTTCAGTATAAATATTCATACATACGGGTAAAAGGTATCTGTTAGGAATGGTTTAGTCTGCTATAACAGGATGTTTTAGAAAAAAAGATTTTAAAAAGAACAAAAGGAATGGTTCAGTCAAAGTGTGATAGCTACTTCCCTAATGCCCTTGACTAAGCAGTGGCCTAATCTGAATACTAATACCATGGAAAATTTTACACAATTTGCAATAAAACAACATAATTCAGCCTTTCACTATTTCACATTGGCACGCATCCTCAATGCCCCATCCTGCATCCTCACTTCTTCCACTCCTCTATCCTCTCCTAGTTAGTTCTTTAACTGCAACCAACGTTAGCATACATCACACAGCAGAATAAATTAACGTGCGGAAAATATGGATGAACCTTCTCTTTAAATCTTTCAAACTAAGTAACTCTACTTCTTGAGACAGAGAAGGATCTGCCCAAGCATGAGCAGGACTAAGAAAAAATTTCAGTCTCTCTCCGCTTTACGAGACTTAGAAATTTGAGAGAGAACCGGGCCAGGCACAGTGGCTCCTGCCTGTAGTCTCAGTGCTTTGGGGGGCCAAGTCAGGCGGATCACTTGAGCTGAGAAGTTTGAGACCAGCCTGGCCAACATGATAAAACCTACAAAATCTACAAAAACTACAAAAATTAGCTGGGCTTGGTGGCACACACCTGTAGTTCCAGCCACTGGGGAAGCTAAAGTGGGAGGATGGCTGGAACCTGAGAGGCAGAGGTTGCAGTGAGCCATGATCACGCTGCTGCACTCCAGTCTGGGCAACAGAGCGAGACCCCACTTCAAAAATAATTTTTTTTAAAAAAGAGAGTGATAATTAAAAATAGATATTCCTGTGAGGATAAAAATGAATTAAATGAATCAAATCAAATGAACACATTTTCCCCAAAATTGTGTCCAGCCATCACTATAATAGGCTTATAGTCTAAAGATTTTAAAGTATATTTTAGTAAGGTTTTGCATTCACTAAAGAAAAGCACTAGCCCAGGCTGTTTGTTTTGAAAGATGACTAAAGCATTGTCACCTGAACCATGCAAAACATCAGAATTTACAATTTTGTTAACCCCTTTTCTAAATAAGGTCTCTTGTCAGAGTCATGTTGAAAATTAACTAGCAAAACAGCTGTAAGAATAGTCATCATCATAAAAATCATGCTATTCTGTCCATACAAAGATGAAAATAAAGACACACTGCCATATGCTTCAAGTAATTATTCAAGCAGCCTGATGGTTTTGCAATGAATCATCACTCGCTCTCCTGTTCACTCTGGTGATCTCCCATCTGAGCGGATGACAACTCCATTCTTCTAGATGCTCTAGCCAAAAATCTTGGAGTCATCCCATCTTCCCTTTCTCTCACATCTAATCCAACGGCAAATCCTCTAACTCCAAAAAATATGCTATATCCAGAATCTGACCTCTTCTCACCATCTCCACTACCACTTCTCTCCCCTGGATAATCTCCTTCCACCCTTGTACCCTTATAAAACGATTCTTCATATTGCAGCCTGAGGTGTGTGTTTGTTTGTTTTTGAGACAGTGTCTCATTCTGTCACCCAGGCTGGAGTGCAGTGGCACAATCTCGGCTCACTGCAACCTCTGTCACCCAAGTTCAAGTGATTCTTATGCCTCAACCTCCCAAGTAGCTGGGATTACAGACATGCACCACCACGCCCAGCTAATTTTTGTATTTTTAGTAGAGATGGGGTTTCACCATGTTGGCCAGCCTGGTCTCAAACTCCTGGAATCATGGGATCCACCCGCCTCTGTGTCCCAAAGTGCTGGGATTACAGACGAGGCACCTCGCCCGGCCTGCAGCCTGAGTTTTAAAATGTAAGTCAGGTCATGTTAAATCTCTGTTCAAAACCCTGCAACGATTTTCAATCTTACTCAAAGCAAAAGCTAAGTTCCTACAATAACTTACAACCTGACAATCAGGACCACGCATCCATACCACCTTACCTTTCTAACCTCTTCACCTATCTGTCTCTTCACCTTCTGATGTACTCTGCTCTAGCTGCCCTCACACCTCCTTAGCATTCCTTAATCCCATCAGCATGCTTCTACTTCAGAACCTTTGTTCTTGTTGTCCTCTGCTTGGAACAAACTTTCTGCAGATAACCACATCATTCACTTCTTCACCTTCTTTGGGTCTTTCCTCAACTGTCACCTTCTCAGAGAAGTTTTCCCTGACCTAAAACTGAAACCCCACCTCCATCCCTAGCAGTCTCTAACTGCTTTCCTGCTTTTTCTTCTTCTTTAGAGTTTCTAGATTATAAACTCTGTAAAAGCAGGCATTTTTTGTGTTTGCTTCACTGTTTTATCTCCAGCATCCAGAACAGTGCCTAGTACATAACAGGAGTTCAATAAATATTTGCTGAATGAATTAATCAAATAGTGGGGTATATTTTCAAGAAAAAAAATATATTGTTTGGGGCAGAACAAACACAGAAATAGCCCAGTCTTCATGGGTGTTATTTCATTGTCACCATCATGTACATTAACATTCACTGAGCATCCATTCTGTGTGCCAAGTCTATGCTGAGTACTTTCTTTACTTACATTTCTTCTTTTCATCTAATCATTACAATAATCCCATGCGATAGGTTCATGGTCTTACAAGGCAATGTAAGTAAAGCAATGTAATTAAGGTAAAACTTAGGTCATACAGTTAGTTAGGCACAGTAGGGCCTAGAAATAAGAACTACCTGAGTTTCAACACTTTGCTCTTAATTGGTAGGCATCTGCCTCTTCAGATTAAAGCTAACATTTATTAATTGAATTTTACGTATCAGGTTAAATTATTTACTTGCAATACCCTATTTAACTATTTTCATTTAAAAAAAAAAAAAATGAGGCCAATATTTTTAGTTGCTTAGCCAATATACAATTTCCCCTTCTTTAGTAAGAGAATCCTGACCTATTTTGTTTGAAGTAATAATGTGTCCAGCTAAAGCTTCATTTCCCAGCTTCCCTTGCAAATGACCAAATTATATAGTTCTGGCCAGTAAAATAGAAGTGGAAGTCACTGAGAAAGGAATCCAGGAAAGAAAGTCTTTTGAAAGAGAGCCAACTCAGCTTCATGTGTCTTTGTTGTTTTGCCATATTCTTCTGGACTAGAACACAAGCATGAGTCTAGAGGTGGAACAACCATCTTCCAACTATGAGAAGGAGAGTCACCTGCTAAGTGTGGTGGCATGAAAAAAAACTAGGAGCCTGGGTGCCTGACAGCACCTAGGCTGCCACCTCCAGTCTTCTTGTTATATAAGCGGGGAAAAAGATTTTATTAAGGCACTATTATTTCTATTTTCCCCACATGCAGAGAAATGTAAGCCCTATTTGATACAACACTATGAGGTTGTTGGCCCAATGCTGGCCTCATAGAAAATGTCACCTTAGCTGAGTCTCCCAATAAGTGGAAAAATACACTATTAAGCACCACTCTATTGAAAGCATGAAGTCCTTCACATTTATGGAGGCGCTAAAGGTAAGGCCCTGGAATCTGTATTTGAAAACCACAACTTTAGACTCAAAATGTGTGGCTAGTAAACAATTAATGAAAATAAAAAGGGAAAGTCAAGAATAGAAATATATTGCACTGCCTTCACCAAAGTGTCAAAGCTAGGTGAATCACACCTTAAACCTAGTATGAAGTTTTCAGTTTTCCAATCTGAGGTAAATAGTAAATACTCATTGAGACTTTTCACAATGCAGGGCAATAAAAGCTAACTGGCACAGCCCTCTCTGCCATTATATTGTATTATTAGCAATATCATGGTTACAGTTATACTACCATGTCCAACATAAATCCCTAAATCCATCTAAACCTGAATGAGGCCTGGACTAAGAAAAAAAAAAGATGCAAAAATAAAATAAAATAAATGCAATAATATTCCAATAAGCATTAAAAACAGATTCAAAATATTGTAAGTGTTACAAGATTTCACATCACATAGGATTTCATATTTCATGGCAATACCAAAAGTTGGGAAATATGAGGACAAGAGAAAGGGTAAAAAAAGGTCAGAGATAATAACAACTATCATTTTATACAAGCTAAACACTTCCCACAAATAATGACACTCAACCTATGTAACAACCCCAATGACAGAGGTGCTATTCTCCCCAGTATACAAAAAGCTGACATGGAAACTAATTACATAATTTGTCTAAGATCACATAACTAGTAAGAGGCAATGCCAGGATTTGAATCTGGGTCAGTCTAACCCCAAAGCCCAAATTGTTACAGCTGCTTCAACACATGCCAAATACAGTATAACACATGCTCAGAAATTCTAATCTAAGACTAAGGGCTCAAAAATACTGAAATTCTAATCTAAGACTAAGGGCTCAAAAATACTGAAAGATCAATGATTAATTGTGAGAACGACACTAACATCTTTTACACATAATCATACTTAAAGAACTTCAAATCTTGCCAAAGCATGCTTAAGGCGATACGATTCTTTTTTTTTTTTTTTTTTTTAAAAAAGCCCTTTGAATTTTCAGTCTATAGGCTTTTAATGTGTTCCTAGGAGATTCTGTTCTCTGCAGGACTTTACCAGACAGACGAAGAACAAAACAGAATGTGAGAAACAATCCCATAAATAGTACAGTGCTAAGAAGCAAATGTGAAAAAAATTACAGTTCAAATAAACATATTACAGTTCAAATAAATGTATGTGTTTTGATGGAGATGACACCATTACACTGATTTCTCTAGAAAAAATCCTTTGAAAACAAAATTTAAATGATCCCAAAACCTTTTTTCTAGATTTTAATCATTTGTTTCCTGAAAAAGTTGAGTGTAACCTGAAATCGCAAAGATTCATTTTGAAGACCACAGCTTATTATAAATTACTATGTACCAAACTTTTTGGTACGGAAGCAAAGTTAGAATAAGAATACAACGCTTTACTGAAACTTGCTGCTTGTACTAGGCTGTAGATCAAGGAAAAAAATTTTTTTCTCCCTGTTGGGAAAATGGAGAGAGGCTGTAAGGAGTAGACTGGAAGGATGTGACAGGTGTGGAATATCTATCAGATTTTTTTCACTCTAAGGATAGATACTTCCCTTGGCCAGGCACAGTGCTTCATACCTGTAAATCCCAACACTTTAGGAGGCTAAGGTGGGAGGATCGCTTGAGCCCAGAAGTAGAGACCAGCCTGGACAACATATGAGACCCTGTCTCTACAAAAAATAAAACTATGAGGTGGGCATGGTGGCACGTGCTTGTAGTCCAGCTACTGGGGAGGCCAAGGCAAGAGGATCACTCAAGCCAGGAGTTCGTACAGTGAGACAGTGAGCTGTGATTGCATTCCAGCCTGGGTGACAGAGTGAGACACTGTCTCAAAAAAAAAGCAGGGGAGATATTCCCCTTAATCTGTGAGACAATGTCCCCCATCTTCCAGTTTATATCCAAGAACCAATGTAGATACAGGAACAAGGATTCTGAATTAGGCTACAGGAGACATAGATGCCAGTATTGGCTCTGCCTCTAATTAGCTATATGGCTTTAGGCAGTCATTTTACCTTTCTGTCTCTGTGTCTTCAACTGTAAAACAGTTGTAGATGGTTGTGGTAAGGTGGTTCACCTTACTTCACACCATACACAAAAATTAACTCAATATGTATCAGAGGCTTAAATGCAAGAGCTAAAACTAACACTTAAAAGAAACCATAGGATAAAAAAATCTTCACAATGCTGGGTTAGTAAAGATTTCTTAGATATAACACCAAAGGCAAAATAAATAAAAAGAAAAAGTGATAAACATCAAAATTCAAAACTTTTGTACTTTAAAAGACACCATTAAGTAAATGAAAGAGGTCAAGCGCGGGGGCTCACACCTGTAACCCCAACACTTTGGGAGGCTAAAAATACAAAAAATTAGCTGGGTGTGGTGGCACGCATGTGTAATCCCACCTACTCGGGAGGCTGAGACAGGAGAATTGCTTGAACCCAGGAAGCAGAGGTTGCAGTGAGCTAAGATCATGGCACTACACTCCAGCCTGGGCGACAGAGCAAGACTGCAACTCAAAAAAAAAAAAAAAAGTTAAAATTAAAGAAGGCTAGGCACAGTGGCTCATGCTTGTAATCCCAGCACTTTGGAAGGCTGAGGCAGGCGGATCGCTTGAGCCCAGGAATTTGAGATCATCCTGGGAAATGTGGCGAAACTCGGTCTCTACAAAAAACATAAAAATTAGCCAAACGTGGTGGCGTGCACCTGTAGTCCCATCTACCAGGGAGGCAGGGGTGGGAGGATCATTTGAGCCCTGGAGGTGGAGGTTGCAGTGAATTTGAGATCATCCTGGGAAATGTGGCGAAACTCGGTGTCTACAAAAGACACAAAAATTAGCCAAACATGGTGGCGTGCATCTGTAGTGCCAGCTACCAGGGAGGCAGGGATGGGAGGATCACTTGAGGCCAGGAGGTGGAGGTTGTAGTGAGCCCTGATCATGCCACTGCACTCCACCTTAGGTGACAGAGTAAGACTCAAAAAAAAAAAAAAAAAAAAAAAAAAAGAAATGAAAAGAAAAAAAAAAACTACAGATGAGAAAATATTTAAATTAAATCATATATCAGAGAAGGACACATACCCAAAATGAATACACATACCCACACTTCTATAACTCAAAAAAAAAAAAAAAAAAAAAAAAAAAACCGGCCAGGCACAGTGGCTCACCCCTGTAATCCCAACACTTTGGGAGGCCAAGGCAGGTGGATCACCAGAGGTCAGGAGTTTGAGATCAGCCTGCCCAACATGGTGAAACCCCATCACTACTAAAAATACAAAAATTAGCTGGGCATGGTGGCAAGCACCTATAATTCCAGCTACTCAGGAGGCTGAGACAGGAGAATTGCTTCAACCCAAGAGGTAGAGGTTGCAGTGAGCTGAGATCTCACCACTGTACTCCAGCCTGGGCAACAGAGCAAGACTCTATCTCAAAAAAAGAAAAGAAAAAAGAAAACAAACAACCCAATGGGCAGTCCAACTGGACAAAAGATTTGAACAGATATTTCACCAAAGAAGATCTATGAAAGCCTAATAAATAAGCACATGAAAGGATGTTCATCATCATTAGTTATTAGGGCAATGCAAATCCAAACCACAATGAGATACCACTTCATAACCACTAGGGTGGTTACATGCAAAAAGACAACAAATGTAGAGAAATGAGAACTCTTATAATTACTAGTAGGAACATAAAATGGTACAGTTACTTTGAAAAACAGTTTGGCAGTTTCTTAAACAGTTAAATTTGTGATACAACCCAGCAATTCCACTCCTGGGTATACATCCAAGGAAAACGAAACATATTCATGGGATGACTTGATGTGAATACTCAAAGCAGCCTTATTCCAAACAGCCAAAAAGCAGAAACAATCCAATGCCCATTAACTGGTATCCAATAAAAAGGAACCATGTACTACATGGCAGATGGATGAACCTCAAAAAGCATTATGGGAAGTAAAAGAAGCCAAACGCAAAGGACCACATATTATATGATCACATTTACATGAAATGTCCAGAAAGGGCAAATCTATAGAGACAGAAAGTATATTTGTGATTGCCTGGGGCTGGGGGTGGAAACAGGGAGTGACTGCAAATGGACATGAGGCATCTTTCTGGAATGATGGAAATGTTCTAAAATTGGATTGTGGTGATGACTGAACAATTATGTAAATTTACTAAAAGATTATTGAATTGTACATTTTAATCAGGTAAATCTTATGGTATGTAAATTATATCTCAAATTTGTTTTTTTCAAATGAAAAAATATTTATGCTAAGTGAAAGAAACCAAACATGAAAGTCCACATGTTATATGATCCCATTTATACAAATGTCCAAAAAAGGCAAGTCTATAGAGACAAAAAGTAGATTTATGGTTGCCTAAGGCTGGGGGTGGAAAAAGGGATTAACTGTAAGAAAGCACAAGAGATCTCATGGGGATGTTGGAAATACTCTAAAACTGGATTATGGTGAAGACAGTTGTACAACACAGGGAATTTACTAAAAATCACTAAACGTTACACTTAAAATGGGTGAATTTTATATTAAATTATACCTCAGTAAAGCTGTTTTAAATCCATGAAAGATGGTCAAATCACCCTGGAGTTTCTAACCTTTTAAAAACCATGGACCACTTTGTGAATGTGAGGAACACTAACCCTATCCAGAAGACTGAGAGGCTACCTTTTGCCCACTCACAGACATCCTAAGGGTCTGAGGACACCAAATTAACAAATCACCAAATCTCTAGCACCTTTGTAACTCTGAAATTCTTTGCCATCTTAACACCAAAGGCTTTGAGAATGACTACAACCACCCTCTTCACCCTAGAAAGATGGACACACTACCAGAAAAAAAATAAAAATAAAAACTCTTCTTTTAAAATGATGATAGGGAACCTCATCTTTACTTCTCTGACATCATTTTAGAATCTTCCATTTAATCTTTTCCTTCAATATGAAACTCTGACTGGCGGAACCAGAAGCAATCAGTTCAGACCGGGAACCAGCTGTCTTTAGAACCAACAAATACACGTCAAAGACCCAATAAAAATGTAGCAAGCACACAGGCCCATGAAGTGGCTTAAGCAAAGATGTGATGTCTTTATTTAGTCCAGGTTTTTTTGTTTTGTTTTGTTTTTGTTTTTCCTACACAAACCAATACTACTTTAAGCCCAGATTGTCTTACAACAAGAGGCAAGTAAAAAAAAATTTTTTTCACAAAGTTTTTTTTAAACCCACAGTGAAATAAACACCGACACTCCCAAGGCAGCTAATAAGTCTTCAGTTGGTCTTTGTTATAAAACTAACTTTAGGGCAGGATGCTGGCAAAGTAGACAATTCTCCTTCCTCCAATACACAGGTGTCTGCTCATGTCAGTTTGATTGAGCCTGTATAGCTAAACCCACCCCCTTTTGATTTCCAAGGTCACTGGGTTATTGTTGTCCAACAAATACTCCCCTCATCCCCAGTCCCCAGCCTCCTCCCAATCCCTAGGCTTCTGTGAGAATTACAATCTATGTTTGTGCAAGTTTTGTTCTCTGCCAACTGGTATTCCTGGACCCCCTTCAAATCTTTTCACACACCAGCCCAATTTATTGGATCACGTCAAGGCACTATTTGAGGGCCTCCAGTGATACATAAAATTCCAAAATCTGTAGCAAGGCTGAGAAGATCCCTAAGCTCTGGCTCCTCCCTTCCCTCTCTATCCTTGCCAGCCTTCCTTCAGGTCCTAAAACATATCAAGCTTTTGCCCTACTCAAGGCCACTGCATCTCCTCATCCCTCTGTAAGGAAAAATCTTCCTGAGGCTCTTAATCCTCACTTCTCATCCTTCAGGGCTCAATTGACATGTCATCGCCTCAGAAAAAGAATTTTCCTTGAAATCACCCTAACTAGATCTCCAGGTTATTCTCTATCAGAACATCTTGTTTATCTCCTTCATGGCACTTGCCAAAACCTCTTCTTTTTAATTCCACCTCCCCACCACCACCACCAAGGACGGAGTCTCGCTCTGTCGCTCAGGCTGGAGGGCTATGGTGCGATCTCGGCTCGCTGCAACCTCCGCCTCCCGGGTTTAAGGATTCTCCTGCCTCAGCCTCCCGGGTAGCGGGGACTACAGGCGAGCCCCACCACATCCAACTAATTTTTGTATTTTTAGTACAGACGGGCTTTCACCATCTTGGCCAGGCTGGTCTCCATCTCCTGACCTCGTGACCCGCACGCCTCGGCCTCCCAAAGTGCTGGGATTACAGGCGTGAGCCACCGCGCCCGGCCCTTTTTCTTTTTGCCTACTTATTTAATGTCTACCTCCTCGACTGGAAAGTCACTTGAAAGGAGTCAGAAGCTGGGTCTCTGTGGCTCAGCGTGGTTCCTGCAGCTTCACCTGGAGGATCCCCAGCTCGCCCCAGCACGGACCAGGAGGAAAAAACTAAAGCAGAAATCGATGGCTGTGCCCCCAACTTCAAGATCCCATTTCCCACACAGCCTCGTAAGGCCTGGCCACACCTGCACTTTCTCTCTCTACAGGACACATGGGTCGCTCCTGTCCACACAGCGGAGAATGCTGTGCACAAATCTCTCCTGAGCCCCCCCAAGCCCCACCCCACGCCGCCTCACACGCGCGCCTCAAAACCCCCTTCCCGTCTCACACGCGCTCGACACAAGCGTCCCACGAATTCCTGTGCGGGCTGCGCTCCCCGAGCTTCCGCGGATCCCCACGTTCCCGCGTCCCCCGCCGCCCAGCGCCGCGCCTTCCCCCTCCGCGGCGCCTGCTCTCACCGATCACCTCCTGCAGCTCGTAATCGTCCCTGTTGATGGACCAGGGCAGGGCGCTCGAGTCCTCGGACATGACGGCGGCAGCGGCTCGCGGTCCTCCCTCAAACTCGCTGACCTCGCTCGTCTCCTCGCCGCGCGTCTCCCCACCCCCAACAGCCGCCGCCGCGCCCCCACCAATCGTCTCGGAACAGCCACGGGTCGGACGGCGCCAGGGCGCGGGGTCACCGCGCGGCAGAGCGGCGGGGGCTCAGAGCTCCGGCAGACCTCGCCTCCTGCTCCTCCGCGTCCGGCACTGCCCGGCCCAGCCCACGTCCTGTCCTCGGCCTCCGCAGCAGCAGCGACAGAAGCTTTCCCTGGGCCCAGCCCCTCTGTCCCGCCCTCCACCCCAGCCCCACGCACGGGCCAAACTTTCCCTTCTCCCTCCACCTGCCGACACGCAGCGCGCTGACGTCACCGCGCTGGTCACGCCCCACCTCGGGCTCGCCTCCGGCCGCCATGTCCAGTGTGGCTGGATACAAAGTGAGCGAGCTAGAAACCCGAGAAGGTGGGAGTTGGCGGTGAAAGGGAAGAAATGCTTAGGTAGAGGTTCATCGAAGGCGTCGAAAAGCCGTAGGAGAGCCTCAAGTAGCACAGAGGCAGTAGCCACACTAAGCATGGCGACCAAAGGGCAGCAAAGTTGAAGGGGCGGAGCCACTTCTAGCGCCTGGGGCACGTTGCTGGCGCCGTCGTCGCATTCATTGGTTTGTTTGAGAAGGAATCAGAAAAGCAATGGGTGTGGGTAGACGTCAGTCATAAGCTGGTCCCGCCTCCAGGCTCTTAGAGCGCTTCTCCGTGTTAGGGCTGCAACCCTTCAAGAGCCCCATTACCCCGCTCGTCTTACCACTTCCTCTGGAGTGACGTCACGGCGTAACCGTCACACCCTCGAGACGTGCGAAAGCCTCCACGGAGTGTGGAGAAGCCCTGAGGGAGCGGCTGGGTGGGGTAGCCTTCGGGTGTGGACCACTGCCAACTAGGATAAAAGGCCTTGGGCCACCGGTCGGAGTGAAACTGGAAGTTTGCCTGGTGACATTTTTTTCAAGGCGGACGTTCTTTCTAAGGCATGCTGTGGCGCTGTCTCTCGCGGTTCCCTCCGGTATTGGGCGGGTTCTGTCCATTAGCAACTTTAGATCTGCAGCTCAAGCACCTGCCTTGAGGGCCTCGGAAGGCTTTTTCCCCCCGAACAGGGCTTGGGCTATTAAACAAGTCAGATCGACCCACGGATTTGGGGGTTGTCTCACGAGCCTTGGCTTTTGTCACCCCCACTGAACAGTTTTCTCAGTTTGACTACGTAGTGCCGTTGGAGAAATTAGCGAGCTGAAGACAACACGCTTGGTAAATTGGATTTTAAAAAATAAAGAGCATCTAACAGGAATAGGGCTAGGTGCGAAACTGTTCTAGGTTGGACACCTTTCAGTCCAATGGCAGTTATTAAGGAAGAGACCTTAGGCCGGGTGCAGTGGCTCATCCCAGCACTTTGGGAGGCCGAGGCAGGCGGATCACCTGAGGTCAGGAGTTCGAGACCATCCTGACCAACATGGTGAAACGCGTCTCTACTAAAATACAAAAATTAGCCAGGCGTGGTGGTACGCGCCTGTAATCCCAGCTACTAGGGAGACTGAGGCAGGAGAATCGCTTGAACCTGGGAGGCAGAGGTTGCAGTGACCCGAGAGCATGCCGCATGCCACTGCACTCCAGTCGCCGACAGACCGAGACTCCGTCTAAAAAAAAAAGAAAAAAAAGGCTGGGTGCAGTGGCTCACGCCTGTAATCTCAGCACTTTGAGAAGCCGGGGGATCGGGGCAGGGGTGGATCACAGGGTCAGGAGTTCGAGACCAGCCTGGCCAATATGGTGAAACCCCGTCTCTACTAAAAAAATACCAAAAATTAGCCGGGCGTGGCAGCGCGGGACTATTCGGGAGGCTGAGGCAGGAGAATGGCTTGAACCCAGGAAGCGGAAGTTGCAGTGAACGTTGATCGTGCCACTGCACTCCAGACTGGGCGACAGAGCCAGACTGTGTCTCCAAAAAAAAAAAAATTCTTTCCTGCAAGCCATTGGAAGTTCAGGGTTTTTTTTGTTTTGTTCTGTTTTTTTGTGGGAGACGGAGTCTCGCTCTGTTGCACAGGCTGGAGTGCAGTGGCATGATTTCGGCTCACTGCAACCTCCACATCCCATGTTCAAGTGATCCTCCTGCCTCAGCCTCCCCAGTAGCTGGGACTACAGGCACATGCCACCACGCCCAGCTAATTTTTGTATTTTTAGTAGAGACGGGGTTTCACCATATTGGCCAGGCTGGTCTCGAACTCCTGACCTTGTGATCCACCCACCTCGGCTTCTCAAAGTGCTGAGATTACAAGGGTGAGCCACCGCGCCCAGACTTTTTTTTTTTTTTTTTGAGACGAAACCTCGGTCTGTCGCCCAAGGTAGAGTGCAGTGGTACTATCTCGGCTCACTGCAACCTCTGCCTCCCAGGTTCAAGCGATTCTCCTGCCTCAGCCTCCTGAGTAGCTGGGATTACAGGCGCCTGCCACCACGCCTGGCTAATTTTTGTATTTTTAGTAGAGGTGGATTTCACCATGTTGGTCAGGCTGGGGAAGTTTAGGTCTTAAGCTTGAGCTACACCAATTCTCCTCTCCTTGCTAGGAGTCCTGCCTGTCTACTGCAGCAAAACCTGTGTGGCAATCTGGCGTTACTGCACTGGGCAAGGAGATCTTAGTTTGGTTCTAAAACACCTCCAAGCACTGGAAGCTCTGTGTGAGCTCTGCTGTGGGAGGTCCAACTGACCATGAAACCAGTCAACTAGAAGTTACTAGTGAGTTTCCACCTAGTTGGTAGGATTGGAGAATGTTTCATGAAGAAGGAAGCGTTTGTACCAGACCTTGCAAAGTTAACATGATTTCAATAGATGCACATTTAGAGGATAGAATAGTCCAGGCCCAGCAAAGGTGCCACAGTTCCAGAAAGCATAGCACAGGCCTTGCTGTAAGTGGTTTCAGCCATTACTACTGACACTTTCTTTACCGTATGTTCTGCCTTTTTCTTTTTGCAGGGAGGAGAGGGATGGGATCAAATGTATCAGAAAGGAGCTAAATCTGATGGTATTAGCTTCAAAGTTTGCACCAATAGAAAGGTCTACAAATCAGAAATCCTTAACTTGGGGTTGTTAAGCTGTATGACCCATGGACATACTTCAGTTTTGTTTTGTTTTTTGTTTTTCTCCCTGGCACGGTGGCTCAAACCTGTAATCCCAGCATTTTGGGAGGCCCAGGCAGGTGAATCACGTGAGGTCAGGAGTTCAAGACCAGCCTGGCCAACACGGTAAAATCCCATCTCTACTAAAAATACAAAAATTAGCCAGGCATGGTGGCTGGCCCCTGTAATCCCAGCTACTCAGTAGATTGAGGCAGGAGAATTGCTTGAACCAAGGAGGCAGAGGTTGTAATGAGCCAAGATCATGCCACTGCACTCCAACCTCAGCAAAAGAGTGTGGGACTCCGTCTCAAAAAAGAACTTATATATATATTTATAAAATATATAAAAAATATGTATAGAAATATAATAGGATATACTTCAGGGAGAGATTTTGGCAACCTTCCTCCTTTCTTCCCCTTCCCCAGTGAAAAGGAGCTGCTAGTCTAACAGTGAAAATTCAAGATGTTAATTGGCCCATGTTCTTGGCAGGCAGGGTCACCAATGGATTTTGTTCTGCCTCCTCCACAAGCATAGCTTGATGGATTAGTTGAGCCAGAACCAGCTCTGCAGATCTGTTCATTTCGTTTATCCTGTCTCCTTGATTTTCTCCATGTAGCCTGATAGAGGTTGGGATTCTGTGATTTTAATATGCAAGGAATTGGCAGCTCTTTGAGGTCAGAATCCAAACCTCAACCTCATTCTCAGCCTGTTGAGTACCTTCCATGTGAAAGAGAGTATTGTCATAAACACTGAGTATAAAGTGGTGACCAAAGCAGACTCAGTTTCTGTTTTCAGGGAACAGTCTCGTAGAAAACAGTAAGCAACTAAGCAAATCATGTAGGAAAAGGCAAGTATACTGTGACAGAGAATAGTTAGGAAGCCAGCCATGTGGTGACTACAGTTGACCCTTGAACAACACAGGTTTGGACTATGGGGTCTACTCGTAATAATACATGGATTTTCTTCTGTTTCTGCTACCCCAAGACAGCAAGACCAACCAGCCATTCCTTTTCCTCCTTGTCCTCAGTCTACTCAATGTGAAGACAATGAGAAGCCCTTTGTGATGATCCACGTCCACCTGAGTAGTAAATATATTTTCTCTTCCTTAGATTTTTTAAAATTTTCTTTTCTGTAGCTTTATTGTAAGAATACAGTATATAATACATGTAACTACAAAATATGTGTTAATCTAGTTTATGTTATCAGTAAGACTTCCAATCAACAGTAGGCTATTAGTAATTAAGTTTTGGAGGACCCAAAGTTATATATGGATTTTTGACTGTGCAGGTGGTCGGTAACCCTAATGTCCTCATTTTTCAAGGGTCAATTGTATTTTAAACGGGGTACAGTGGGGATTTGGGGCACTTTTGAAACTTTTTTTTTTTTTTTTTTTTGAGACAGAGTCTCGCTCTGTCGCCCAGGCTGGAGTGCAGTGGCGCAATCTCGGCTCACTGCAAGCTCCACCTCCCGGGTTCACGCCATTCTCCTCAGCCTCCCGAGTAGCTGGGACTACAGGCGCCCGCCACTGCGCCCGGCTAATTTTTTTCTTTTTTTTTTTTAGTAGAGACGGGGTTTCACCATGGTCTCGATCTCCTGACCTTGTGATCCGCCCGCCTCGACCTCCCAAAGTGCTGGGATTACAGGCGTGAGCCACCGCGCCCGGCCTTGAAACTTCTAATAAATGCTTTTATTCCTATTATATTA